>NC_061094.1:8912021-9009521 GCF_015104395.2 Macrobrachium nipponense | reverse complement strand
ATATATATATATATATATATATATATACTATATATATATATATATATATATATATATATATATATATATATATATATATATATATATATATATATATATATATATTATAATTTGTCAACAAGGGATCTCATCAGAAACATCTATTGCAATAAATCTTACCTTCTCAATTGAGATGGAAGAATGTGGACGTTCAGCCTTTCAGTTTGCCACTTTGTTTATTTTCTGGGGGAAGCTGTTCATTCTTCCAAATGTGAAAAGAAAAAAGCCTCTCAAACCAGTAAACTGTGGGGGGATGGGGGAAGTATCTGTTGCTCCCGAATTATTCTCATTTGCTTCAAAGCTTCAGGGAGCCTTCATTCCAACTCATCCTGAAAGAGGAAAGCAAAGCAAGAACCCTCAAAATGAATCATCTCAAAATACTTGTGCTTTATAAGTTCTATCTATAGATCTTTTTTGGGTCATATTACATTGACGAAGTTTGAAGTTACTTTTATTTATGTTCTTTGACTTCTCATAAAGAACATCGAATATCTTTACCTTCTGATAATTGAATTTTTTTTAAGACAGTTGAGAAAGGGAATAACAAATTATAATATTTTATAAAGAAGATATATATATATATATATATATAAATATATATATACTATATATATATATATATATATATATATATATATATATATATTATATATATAATATATATATATCACACCTTGAGAAATAAATGTATAAACTTCCTTATCGCGATCAATTTATGAAAATTAATATAAAAATTAATGAGTAATTCCTGGCTCATCCATTGACTCTAGGAATGAGTGGTGGATATGAGAGAGAGAGAGAGAGAGAGAGAGAGAGAGAGAGAGAGAGAGAGAATGATAAGCGTGAAGTGGGTTAATGAAGACCTCAGCCTCGCAAAAGAAAGTTTTCACAATAAGCTGTTCCCAGCGAATGCAGTACACAAAACTTTAAAACATTTATCTATTGATCCGAGTGTCTTCCCTCTGGGAAAATACCAGGGAAAGAAAAGAATGATTTTCTCCCTTCCCAAGATATATTTCCGCCATCAATCTATTAGACTTCGGAAATGAAGTGAAAGGCGGTGTCACAGATACGTGAAGAAATGGGCTTTCCCTGTCGATAAAAAGTATTTCATTAGTGTTATCTTTTCCTTTTGCTGGTTGGAAATATATATAGGTATAGGTATGTTTGTGTCTCTTACGTTCAGATGGGAAAGTAATGCCAGACACGTTCGGTTGGGGTTTGAAAATGACCAGGGGGCTAGCAGCCTCCTCGATTCCAGACAGTTGTTTACATAGAAAAAAAGGAAAAAAATATGTCACAAAAATACTATATCCCCAATGCTAAGTAATAAATTGAACCTCTTCCTCTCTCTGGTAGACATTAGAGGTGCCTCACACTGAGGGACCTGGGGCAACCCGAACAAGATGTAAGGTCTGTAAGGTCTCTCTCTCTCTCTCTCTCTCTCTCTCTCTCTCTCTTTCCATATATTAAAATTGGAATAGAAAATATGTCACTAAAACAAAGCACCAATTCAAGTGATCACTTAAATTTCTCTCTCTCTCTCTCTCTCTCTCTCTCTCTCTCTCTCTCTCTCTCTCTCTCTCTCTCCATATATCAAAATTAGAATAAAAAATATGTCCAAAAAATATAGCCCCAATTCAAGTGATCACTTGAACCTCTCTCTCTCTCTCTCTCTCTCTCTCTCTCTCTCTCTCTCTCTCTCTCTCTCATTAAAGAACCGTGAAAATTACTGAGACGTCTTTTTTTGTTTTGTTTTTTTCTTTACTGTGAGGAACCTTCGATCCACATCCAAATAAAAATGGACGATCCTCAAGGCGCCGGTGAACTGATCGTCATCAGTCGTCGTGATTCTAAAGGTTTCTGGGAGAGTAAAAGAAAACATTTCTCAGTTCGTCCTGCAATCTGGAATCTCTCTCTGTAATGATGGTTCTCTCTCCTCTCTCTCTCTCTCTCTCTCTCTCTCTCTCTCCTCTCTCTCTCTCTGTCAATCAAAATTCGCAGGAATTATCAGTAAAGAGACTTATTTGGACTGCGGCAAAGTTATAAGACTGCGGAACGATTATATGACCAACAATTGAGGACTGTGATTCAGGAAAGGAAGCAGATATCCTGATTGTTTTTAAATTTACAATTTAGAGATGCCTTCAAACAATATTGCACGGATAAATACATAACAGATTTGCAAATATTTCAAAATGGGAAAGTAAATCCACAGTAGTGTCTGTTTGATTTTGTTATACAAAATATATAAAATATGTATTCTAAATAACAAAATTTATTTTCCCATCTTATTGACTCGTGATTATGAGTTTTCTTTGTATTATTATTATTATTATATATTATTATTATTATTATTATTATTATTTTTTTTTTTTTTTTTTTTTTTTTTTTTTTTTTTTTTTTTGCTCTATCACAGTCCTCCAATTCTACTGGGTGGTATTTAGTGTGGGGTTCCGGGTTGCATCCTGCCCTTCCTTAGGAGTCCATCACTTTTCTTACTATGTGCGCCGTTTCTAAGATCTTACTCTTCTGCATGAGTCCTGGAGCTACTGCAGCCTCTAGTTTTTCTAGATTCCTTTTCAGGGATCTTGCGATCGTGCCTAGTGCTCCTATGATTATGGGTACAATTTCCACTGGCATATCCCATATCCTTCTTATTTCTATTTTCAGATCTTATTACTCATCCATTTTTTCCCTCTCTTTCTCTTCAACTCTGGTGTCCCATGGTATTGCGACATCAATGAGTGATACTTTCTTCTTGACTTTATCAATCAACGTCACGTCTGGCCTATTTGCACGTATCACCCTATCTGTTCTGATACCATAGTCCCAGAGGATCTCTGCCTGATCGTTTTCTATCACTCCCTCAGGTTGGTGCTCGTACCACTTATTACTGCAAGGTAGCTGATGTTTCTTGCACAGGCTCCAGTGGATGGCTTTTGCCACTGAATCATGCCTCTATTTGTACTGGTTCTGTGCAAGTGCCGGACATTCGCTTGCTATGTGGTTTATGGTTTCATTTTTCGTATTGCACTTCCTACATATGGGAGAGATGTTATTTCCGTCTATCGTTCTTTGAACATATCTGGTTCTTAGGGCCTGATCTTGTGCCGCTGTTATCACTCCTTCAGTTTCCTTCTTGAGCTCTCCCCTCTGTAGCCACTGCCATGTGTCATCGCTGGCTAGTTCTTTAGTCTGTCTCATGTATTGTCCGTGCATTGGTTTGTTGTGCCAGTCCTCTGTTCTGTTTGTCATTCTTCTGTCTCTGTAATATTTGTGGGTCTTCGTCTACTTTTATTAGTCCTCTTCCCATGCACTCTTTAGCCACTCGTCTTCACTGGTTTCAGATATTCCCCCAGTGCTCTGTTCTCGATGTTGACGCAGTCCTCTATACTTAGTAGTCCTCTCCCTCCTTCCTTTCGTGTTATGTATAGTCTGTCCGTATTTGCTCTTGGGTGTAGTGCTTTGTGTATTGTCATATGTTTCCTGGTTTTCTGATCTATGCTGCGTAGTTCTGCCTTCGTCCATTCCACTATTCCTGCACTGTATCTGATTACTGGCACTGCCCATGTGTTTATGGCTTTTATCATATTTCCAGCTTTGAGTTTTGACTTGAGTATCGCCTTGAGTCTCTGCATATATTCTTTCCTGATCGTGTCCTTCATCTCTTGGTGTTTTATATCCCCTTCTTCCATTATTCCCAGGTATTTGTATCCAGTCTCATCTATGTGTTTGATGTTGCTCCCATCTGGTAGCTTTATCCCTTCAGTTCTCGTTACTTTGCCTTTTTGTATGTTGACTAAGGCTCATTTTTCTATTCCAAACTCCATCCTGATGTCCCCAGATACAATCCTTACAGTTTAGATTAGGGTATCTATTTCCTTGATGCTCTTACCATACAGCTAGATGTCGTCCATGAACATCAGATGGTTGATTTTGTTGCCTCTTTTCTTAAGTTGGTACCCAGCATCCATCTTCTGCAGTACTTTTGTCATGGGAATCATGGCTACTACGAAGAGTAGTGGGGTCAGTGAGTCTCCCTGGAAGATCCCTCTTCTGATATTAACCTCTGCCAGTCTTATTCCAGAGCTTGTAAATATTGTATTCCAGTTGTGCATCGTATTTTTGAGGAAGCTGATGGTGTTTTCCTCTGCCCCATATATTTTCAGGCGTTCTATTAGTCAAGTGTGTGGTATCATGTCGAAGGCTTTCTTATAGTCTATCCATGCCATGCTTAGGTTGGTTTTCCTTCTCCTACTGTTCTTCATTACCATTTTGTCTATCAAGAGCTGGTCTTTTGTGCCCCTACACTTCCTTCTGCAGCCTTTCTGTTGGTGGGGGATGGTGTTTGTCTCCTCTAGGTAGTTGTATAGCCTTTCACTGATGATACCTATTAGTAACTTCCACATTATTGGTAGGCAGGTGATAGGCCTGTAGTTACTGTCTATATTTCCCTTACTCCTGTCTTTTTGTACTAAGGATGTTCTTCCTGTGGGCATCCATTTGGGCGCATGGTGATTTGAGATACAATGGTGGAGTTGTTCTGCTATTCGTGGGTGTAGGGCCTTGAAGTTTTTGAGCAAGTATCCATGGACTTCATCGGGACCTGGGGCTTTCCAGTTTGGCATTTTCTTTCTAGTTGGTGTCTGACTGTGTCTGTCGTGATCTCTGTGAATCTTTGTTTTATTCTCCCTGTTTCCTCTTCCTTGACATACTGGAGCCATGTTGCATGCTGTTGTGTGATACCGGATTGCTCCATATGTTTTCCCAGAGTCTCTTACTTGGTTCGGCTTCAGGAATTTCTTGGTGGTTGTCTTCCCCTCTTAGATGGCTTATATAGTCTTTTCTGGGTTGGTTCCGAATAGTTTGTTTTGTTGTATCCCTTATTCCTGTTCATGTACCGTTAGATCTTATGTGCTTTGGCCTTAAGCCTCTGTTTACATCTTCTATTGTGTTGTTTAGTCCCCTCTCTTGTACTTTGTATTCTCGTTGAGTTCCTTTTCTTGTTTTCTTGCGTCTTAGAATTTTTTTCTGCCATCTCTTTCAGTTTACTCAAGTCAGATCTCATCACCATGATTGCTTTTCCAGGCGCCTTCTTTTCCAAGGAGGTTGCTGTTTTTGGTTTCTGTTGGGTTGGTTGTGCTGGTGGTGTTGGTGTTCGAATCCCGATCAGTTCTGCTACTAATCTTGCTCTTGCATATGCCAAGTTATTTGTTTCTGTGATACTGGTGGTGTGTATTATGTCCATTATTTCATTGACCTCACTTGTTTTCTGCCTTAATTTCTTGGTGTTGTAGGCTTTCATGGAGGGGATCTATGTTCTCTCTGTATCTGGCTCCATCCATTGTCTAATCTTTTCTACCCATTCTGTCCTCTCAGTGACTTCGTCGGTGTTTCTTCGTGTGTCGTTGTTTGATACCTCATCATTCCTGTCGTCTTCTGTGGCATCGTCTCTCAGTTCATTATTATTATTATTATTATTATTAACCAAACAAAAACTTCTTTCAGTTTTCTTCTGAAGATTGAAAAAGAAACCCACAAATTCAATTTGTAACTTGTTTACTTCTAAGTATTTACATTTAGTTTTTACTCCACACTCGAGTACTTTCAGGCCCTTCCCTGTGGCCCATTCTCAAGAGATGTTTGGGATGTTAGCCAATTTGTGGGTTTCTTTTTCAATTATTATTATTATTATTATTATTATTATTATATTATTATTATTTATTATTATTATTATATTATTATTATTATTATTATTAGAGGATGGACCCTATTCATATGGAACAACACCACAGTGGCCATTTACTTAAAATTCAAGCTTTCAAAGAATACTGTGGTGTTCATTCGATAGAAGTAACAGAAGGTAAAAGGGAAATACAAAAAGGGGAGACCAGTTATTAGTATAACAGGTAAATTAACAAATAAACAAATAAATCAATTAGATAAAAATGTATTAAACCTGATGCTAGAAAAGGACACATTAGCTGTTCAGGGTTGGCTTATCCTAACTTTTTACTCCACAGTTATACATCAATGCGGATTTGTGTTAATTTGATATAGATCATAATATAACTTATAAAGCCTCAAGAGTTAAGTCCCTAGGCACACTGCCCCAAGCCCCTATCAAATCCCCAGTAGGCATTGGCTGACTACTGCATTGCAATGGCAGAGATTTAGATGCCTTCCACATCGAGTGTTTTGCTGGATCTTCTGAAATAAATAAGGTTTTCCAGACGTGATCTTCATTTTACGATTAAAAAGCTGAATATTTGCATCCTTTAATCATTATTTTATTGAATTTTGCAGAGTATTCCCAGTTATTTTGTTCACCGTGTCTATATCCATTTATTTGCCTGTTAATAACTTATTTTTACTTAATACTGGGTGTAAAAATAATCTTTAAAGAAATTTCAGAAAATGGGTTTTCGTCTCACCAGCCAATGGGAAGTCGTCCAAGAAGCCTTGTTGCCAAAACCCAACGTTTTCAGCCAATGAAAGGCAGCGTTAAAAACATTGTTTTTGGTGTAGGCCTCTGATTGGTCAGAGCAATTCCTATTCCTCCCTTTTGGAGGACTCAGTGTAGCGCTAAGCACGGGGTGTGAGTGTAGTGGACGTTTTTGGAAGTGGACGTTTTTGTAAACAAATGTTCACGAGATAAAGGAAATTACTTTGGTAAAGAAGAAGGCATTTCAGGTTAGTCTATCTAACATTCTTAGACAATATTGTTGCTACTGTAGGCTTTAATATGCTTGGTTAATCATTAGCTAGCATGAAAATGTCCTTCGATGTGAGGTTTACAGAGCTTGCTCTCAAATTTGGAGGTGCATACCCCTGATGTGAGGTTTACAGAGCTTTATGCTGGCTTTCAGAGCTGGAAATGCAAGTCCCTTATGTGAGGTTTACAGAGCTTTGTGCTGACTCATAGAACTTGAGATGCTTATCCCTTATGTGAGGTTTACAGAACTTTGTGCTGGTATTCAGAACTGGAGTTTCACATCCCTGATGTGAGGTTTACAGAGCTTTATGCTAGCTTTCAGAACTGGAAATGCAAGTCCCTGATGTGAGGTTTGCAGAGGTTTATGCTGGCTTTCAGAACTGGAGACACAATGTCATATCCCTGACGTGAGGTTTACAGAGCTTTGTTCTGTGTCTCAGAACTGGAGATGCATATCCCTGATGTGAGGTGCATAAGTAGAAGCGTTATAGTACTTTATAATATTGTCTGGCCCAGTTTACTGATTAGAGAATATGTGATTAGACTTGATTTTAATGTTATACTAACATTCAGATTATAACTGTTGTAGCCTTTTCATTGCTCCAGAATTTTACTAAGCAGGCCTTCCTGAGCTATGGTACCTTTCAGAAGTCACTAGAATGTCAACAGATTTTTTTACAGTTGATATGTATACCTGATCTTTGATCTTGAGTCCTGATGTGGGTTAGATTTTTCCTGTGTTTTGTAGTGAGTGAAACTTTCCTTTCTGGATGTCACTTGATGGCTTACTCATACCCTTGCTCGTGATGCCTTGAGATTCCAAGTGTTATTACATTATTGCAACGGTTTAGAATACAAGACAGAGCGAAGTTTAACGTTTTTAAAATGATGCCGAGAATAAGTTTGGTTAATGTTGAGAGTTGCACTTAATTTTTTCAGTTTGTAAGAGTAGATGTTGAAGTACAGGATTAGGATAGTGATTGTGAAAGGTACATTATGTAGACATTTAAAATAAACTGGTTTATGACAATGGAGTGTGTAATTCAGAGTTAGTTTGGAAACTGTTGTTGAAGATTTAGATAGTGTTTGTATTGACCTGGAATTTTAGTGATACTGGAGTTTAGTCTTCACTTGTAATAATCTGGGACTGTCTCTTTTAGTGTTCAATGATAGAATCAGGATTCATCATCCTTAATATGATCTGAATTTTGCTGGTATCTGAAACGAGTCCAGAATTAAGGAAAAATACTGGTCAAAGATCAATAAGGATTCAGATTTTGGTTTAGAGAGTCTCTTGGTTTATGATAGTTTTGGTTTTAGATTGTCTTTTAGTCTGTGATACTTTCACATTTCACTGTCGTCTGAAGTTTCGGGGAGTTTGTAGGAGCAGCACTTTTGCTTTCAGGAAGTTTGTCAGTGACTGACACTTTCGCTTTGAGAAAGTCAGTTGCTCGATGAAACTTAGTATTGCTTTCAGAAAGTCTGCTTTTGATATTTTTGAATTCAGGAAGTTACTTGGTGTTCAGATTTTACACTATTTTGTGATGTTCTCTCTAAAGTGGCAGTTTATGCCATATTTTTATTTAAAATTTCTGTGTTGCTTGTACGTCCATGTAGCCTGTTAGTCTGTGGTATTTTTGCCTTCATGAAGTCTGTTTACTTTAATGGTTACGCCTTTCACAGAATCTGATAACTTTGATGCTATAGTTTTCAAAATGTCTGGATTTGTGGGCATTTGCCTAAAGAGTCGCTTAAAACTTTTGCTAGAAAGTCTATTACTTTGTAATTTTTGCTGGTAGTCTGTTAGTTATATTATCTGTTCATTCTTAGAGGTCTTGCTAGTTTGTATTTTTCGATGTAGAAAATTTATTAGACTGGAATTTTGGCGGGCTAGAAAATGTAGGTCGTGATTTGGGGAGGGGAGCAAGAAAGTCTGCTAGGAAGTATGATGTTTTGGCTGTAAAGTCTGCTATTTTGTGTGTGGTTTTTCCATGGAAGTCTGTAAGTTTGCTATTTCTCTGCCAAGAAGTATATATTCTTGTTTAGGAGGGTTTTTGATTAGAATACCTATTAGTTGGAGAGCTGAGTCACTTGCTTATAATGCCTTTATATCTCGTGAATTTTATGCGCTGGAAACTTTGGCCCAAAAATAGGTAGTTACGAAACGGGTTTTTTTATCGTTTTTACCTGGAAAAGTCTATTTTGGGAGAGGCTTTGCCCAAAATATGCGCATCTTTGTAGGAGTGTGTTATATTTACTTAAGTGTTTACATAAGGATTTTTATTTTGTATGTTTTTGCCCGGAAAATGTGTTAAACGGAAGTGATTTTTGTCCATTGTGATAGTTTACTGAAAGTTCTTTTGCTTCGAAAGAGTTATCAATTCCGAGGTTGTTTTCGCCAAGGAAATGTTATTTAAGCAGAGCTTTTTAAAAAGAAAGTTCAAGGGAGGATTTTGGTCTGATTGGAAATAACTAGCGATTTTTATTATATGTGCGGGAGGACTTGAAACTATGTTGATTTACAAGTTTTCTACACAGTATATCAATTTACATTTTTTTTTCTTGGTCAGGAAGTCTTTTAGCACGTTTCATTTTGTTAGGAATTTTCGTTTTGTTTTGTTAGTGTGAGGGATATGTTTTCTACAGAAAATGGAGTTCATTTGTCTACAAGGTTTATCAGCGTGGGAGCCAGAGTTGGTTTTGCCCAGGAAGTGGAGACTTGCCTGAAATATTTGGTTTGTGCTCTCTTCATGTGTCAGTGATGGTTCGTCAGTTTTCTGCCCATGAAAGTTTTTTTTTTTAGCTAGTGTAATCTTTGTTGTATGATCAGTCCGATTGAGATATTTGTCTACAAAGTGGGTTAGGTCGGAGAGTGTTTTTTTTTCTTTCTTTCTTTCCTTCTTTACTGGAAGGTATGTCAGCTCCGATGTTTTTTTCATACAATAGAACTCACAAGAATAGAGGCTGAGTATTCTCTTAAAGAGTTTGGTTATAAAGATGAATACTGCTGCAAGAATAAGACAAAATGTCAAGACAGCGTCTCCTACAACCTAAGAAAAAAAAATTTAATTTAATGAGAGTTGAAGTTTGGTATTAGCATTTTAAAGGCAGATCTTGAGGTATGAGGTCAAAATTAAAAGAATTTAAATTTCATGCAGTTTTTCCTAACCAGTATATTCCTACTAGAGTTGTGATTGTAGTATCAGCCGTAGCCCGTTCGTAATGGTCCATATGAAAAGGCAATGTCCATTATTCTGTATCCCTGTAGTACTGATGATCAATACAAAGTTACGGTTTTTGACACATTGTGGCTCTGTTGTAGTATGTGAAATAGTAATCTCAATATATCCATGTGCCATATCAAAGTAGTTTTCATTATTAGCCAGGTTTTAGTCACGTAGTCCAATTCTGATAAGCAAGGCAAAAGGGAATTTTTGTCAATAGATTGATGAGGTATTTGAAACGATTTTTTAATCTGAAATATAAAACTGCTTTTCAAATTCTTGTTAGAACTGGAAGCAAAAATATTTGAGATGACATCCAAACTTGAAAACACCCGAAGGAATGTTCCAATTTGCAGTTGGACATTCCTCCCTAATGATACTTGGCAAGGGGGTGGATTTTTGTAAGATATTCTCACAGAACCTAAACTGGCCCGGTGGATCACGTGTACGGTGAGGGCAACGACAGTCCGACCTGCTGTCCTGCTGGGGGAGGAAGAACGAGGCAGAAGGATATTAGCTTTGCACGTCTCTGACCATTTACCTGACTCAATCACTAACATTGAATGGTGTTAGGCCTATAAGACGAAGTGGTTATTTTGGGAGGGGGGCATGCCTCAAGGCACGCTTGTTCCACCTGAAGGGGTCTGAGTCACTTGTCTGCTTTTGAAGAGATTGTATGTGTCTTGATGTAATCGGTTGCTTTTGTTGTAACAAAGGACTGGAGGATTGCATGTAATTTGAAGTAAAATAAAGTTATTTGGATATTTTTTGTTTATGTGCGAAATTCCTGTAATTCTCTTGTTCAGTGACTTCTGAGAGTATAAATGAATATTCCATTCTTTTAAAATCTTGTAGACGAAATTATCACGTAAACTGATAAAACACCAAATTAAGAAATTTAGTTCTGAATGTGCATTTTGGTGTGTTAGGCTAAGCCTAAAAATTACAGTTTAAATAACTTTAAGCAGCGAAATTTGTCATTAAAAATGTAAAGAGCACATTCATAAAATACGAAAATGCAACAAACGTGATTTTAAAGCCATATTTTTCCAGCATTTTTTACTGATTAATTACATTCTATTAAAAGTTTATGTACATTTCATTTATAAAAAAAAATGCACCTCTAAACGTGGAGCTTACCGTTTTGTAAAGTTATCAAAAGTATTAAGAAAATCGGATCATTTCAGTATTAAAATTTCTGCTAAACACTTATAGTCGTTACCGTGTTTTGCTTAGTAGTTCCTGTTTTCTATGAGGTTCAATTATAGTACTAAAAGACCCATTTTCTAGTTAAGAAGACGTCAGAGAAACTCTTTAGGCTTCGAAATCCCAATGAAAATGGAAAGCAGAATGTCAGAGTGTAGATTAATTCTTAGTTATCCACAGAAAACTGGAATCCTAATAGAAGTATTTAGGCCTTTGTGCTTCGAGACAAAACTCTTCGGTTTTAACACTCCATATTTCATTAGACCTCTACGTCAAGCAAGCATTTGCCCAAGTACAAAACCATAGCCATATGAGTGACCGTAAGCCAAGGTTTGTCTCGATAGTAACTTGACCACGCCCATCTTGGAAGACTCTCTGTCCTTACGTTTTCTTTGGTCTAAGATTCCTCACTAGTGAGACAGAAAACTGAAAGACATTTGGGAATGCACAGGGGAAACATTTATAAGAATTTTTCCCACCTCGGCCAATCAGCTGCCAGCTTAGAAAACTTGAGCCCTTTGGGTCTGCTTCAAAGTTGGTAACCGACTGGCTGTATAGCTCCTGCTGGGGGCATTCCTCCCTCCGGAGCATTGCAATGCTGGCTCCGTTCCAAGAGAAAATTTTATTTATTTTTTTTATTTTCACGATTAACCTCCCCTACCTTTGAAATTATTTCTTGGATTTAAATAAAAGACAACGATTATTTATTAGTTTTTATTTTTTTTTTAATCTACAATATTCTCTTAGATATAGTAACAACTTTGATTACATGGCTTTTGGGAATAGAATGATATCACAACTGTGACGTCATCGAATATTCTTTCGTGCCCTTCTACATGGGCAGATCTTTGACGACGTCACAACGATGACGTCATCAAATATAATCATTCAGGCCCTTCTACATGGGCAGTTCTTTGATGACGTCACAACCTTGATTACTATATACATTGCTTTAGGGAACGGAATAATGACGTCATGCCTGTGACGTCATGAAATATATCCATGCCCTTCTACAGGGGCAGTTCTTTGATGACGTCACTCAGTACTATTTACTAGTTTTTGCTTATATATACTAAACGCAACCATGACGTTACAACCTTACTATATGTGGCTGTAGGGAACTGAACGACGTCACTTGTGACGTCATCCAACATATCAATTCATGCCCTTCTACAGGGGCAGTTCTTTGATGACAAAATTTATTAGTACATTTACTCTTAGTCTCTTTCTCTAATACCTCATATCGATAATATCGATAATCTCGAGTTTTATGGGATGGCCCTTAACCATCTTTAAAGTATATACTCAAGTTTTGAGTCAAAACCTTACTTACTTAGGACTTGCCTCCTAATTCTGACACTCAAATCCTTCGTTTTAATTCTGACACTCAAATCCTTCGTTTTAATTCTGACACTCAAATCCTTCGTTTTAATTGTGACACTCAAATCCATCGCTTTAGCCAGATGTAAACACCTTTAGCTCTCCTAAAAGCTAGCCCTCTCTCTCGCTAGTTACCTCCAAGCTATGCTGATTTCAATTTTTATAAATCTTTTTTTAAAAATTCTCAAGTACCATTTATGAAAGACATTGTGACTTTGGCACGGATTATTGTTTGTCTTATATACTACGTTCAACCTTTGGAGAGAGAGAGAGAGAGAGAGAGAGAGAGAGAGAGAGAGAGAGAGAGAGAGAAAAATTTTACCATAATACAATGAAATGTTGAGAAGGAGAGAGAGAACTAGAGAATTTTACACTACAATGGAATGTTATCAGAGAGAGAGAGAGAGAGAGAGAGAGAGAGAGAGAGAGAGAGAGAGAGAGAGAGAGAGAAATCTAAAAATAACACACAACATATTTATTTTAAAAAAATAAATGAAACTCATCAAAACGAAACTTAACAATCAACTTGATACGAAACATCCCAATCTCTTTTTCGCACTTTTCAAACATTCTCAGAAAATAGCAGTTATTTAATTAAATATTCTTACATTCATTAGAGTAAATGATAAAAGGGCACATCGTACAGTTATATCGAGTATTTTGGCCAGTCACGCACTTTACTTTGCACCAACATAATCTTCAGTAGCTTCAAGTATTTGGTCAAAACAAAACCAACCTAAGGAAGTATTAGCCATGGTATTTATCCAAGTTAAGTTTGTACTGCAGGGGATAACTTCAATTCCCCATTACAAACATTCCTCTGACTCATTATTTAAACTGCCCCACTGGTGAAAAAAATACTTCAGATGTAATGGTTGGTCTCGTGCTGTATAAGGAAAACCAACAGTAGACAATCTTCATGAAGGTAAAGCAAAAATAGAAGGTCCCCATTACAGACATTTTTGTAACTGTATACGAAATGGGCCCCCAGTGCTAGGAAGGCTTCAGATACAAATGTCAGTTTGGATTTACAAAAGGAAAATCATAGACCATCTTTATACACGGGCATTTACATTAAGTTCCAAGCAAAAAAGGAGCTTTTAACATTTGGTCATGGACCCAAGGGGCATCTGACGGTATATTATGAGAACCAAAGGGTACTAGATTCTCTGTACAGGTAAGAGCACTATAGAATAACATAGAAGCTTTAGGGAAGACTATAATAATGATATTACTCAGAAAATGAACCCTATTGAAATAAGCCCACCACCACAGGCGCCATTCAATTTCAAATTCAAGCAACAAAATATGGTGTTCATTTGAAATCATAGTCTTGCGAGATGCTACAAAGGAATAACTAACAAGAAGGCACCTGGGAGGAGCTGGTATATGGGCAGGACCTGGTCTTCACAGCAGAGACAGACAGAGGAGGAGGAGACCTGGATATTGAAGTAGAATGGAGAAGAATGAAATCAGTGTCAGTATAACCAAGTTTATGGGTGAATGAAAGAGGTCGAGGAGAAAATATCCTATCAGGAGAGTGGCAGTGATGATGCTGTGTGAAAGAGGTAGTGCAGGACACTAAGAAGCACGAATCGAAGGAAACTGAACAATTTTCGCAGGCAATCTTTTAAAGAGCTGATGGTGCTCATAAAAGACCCACAAATTAGTAGACTTGGAAATGACAACATGGCTGGATGAAGGAAAGCACACGTGAATGCCGGGAACAATTGGGAATTCAGACAGAAGATGCAAATAACAGACGAGCTTGGAAAGAGCTCAATACATATTTTAAACCCGTACAGCAGAAACCAGATACAAAAACTAAGTATGATGATGAGGCTGAGACGCTAATTTCATATTGATGATGAAATACAGGTTCAAAAGAACTGACCTGTATCATGATACACAGGCCAACCACAAGATAAATTATGAATCCTTCAATGGTCCTACGCAAAGCCTACTATGCATTTCTGGGAAAAAATAGTGTTTTTTTCCTTAATATCTCCCATACTAATTATTTGATCAGAATAGTACTTTGACACAGCACTCAATAGACCTCCCCCCTAATTTTTTATACTATAATGCATTTTTAAATCCCGTTAATTAAGGCCTAAGCCAAGTGAATCGGCTAAGTAGGTAAAGCAATTCGAATACCTAGACTCCCCCGTCCCTCCCCTCTCCTTCCCTTCCTCTGTCTTGACCCTCCTCCTATCCCTCCAATAACCCCCTCTCCTAGTCTCTCCGGCGTTGCTTACTTATCAATTCTATCAATAACTGATAGAATTGATATGTTGGATTCTTGTTATAATTCTTATTAACATTTCATGATATTGTTGTATTTCATCAGGGTGTATAAGGAGTTTATAGCTTTTAGTTTATTTATCCAACTTGATGAACCTGCCCTGAAGGCTTCTTAAATCCTTAAAGTTTCGTGCGATATACGGCTACGACTTGGAAAGATAACCAAAATTAAATCTCAGGATACAGCTTAAGACCCATCATACAATTACAAGAGATTCAGATATCTAAAGCCAAGCTTAATTCGTTTTATAAGGTGTAGACAGCATAAATTGCATTGAACAGTCATGCAGAAGTAATCTTTATCTAATGTATCTCCAATCTGCATTCACTTTCGTTTTACGGTTATTTTTCATAACTGAGCTACCTTATCTGCTGTTGCCCCTGGTACCTATACCTATTAAGACAGAAATAGTAATAATGATAACATTTGTAATGATAATCATGATAATGGTTAATGATAAGAGAAGCATAATAAAAGTTTATCTGTCTGTCTGACTCTCTCTCTCTCTCTCTCTAATGTGAAATAATTATCACCATCAGTTGGAAAGTAAAGGAAACAATTGAACAAAAATCACAAAATATTTATTCATAATCGTCATCACTGTCAAGGAACAGATCATCCTCATCATCACTGTTTATGGTGATGATTATAGTATCTACAGGTCTTTGGATGTTATCATTTGACCAGTATGCTTCCTCGAAGGCTCTGGACTCTTATTGCTCCGTCCCACACTTCCCTTGTTGCACTAACCTTCGCTTCCTCTATTCTGGCCTGAAACTCCCCGAGTGAAATGCTGCAATGAGGAACGCACACGTTTTTTCATAAAGCCCCAGACCTGCTCAATAGCATTAAGCTTAGGATGAGCAGGTGGTAGTCGGACGACTTCATGTCCCCATGAACGGATGATGATGTCAATATTATATACAGGTAGTGGGTGATTTTCATTGCAGATTTGCAATAGCTCAGGGCGTGTGGCGTTTGAAGGGAATGGTATCTGGCGGCACGTCAACCATTTCATGATATCTGCTTTAATGCTCAATTGGTTGTGGTAGGGTGCATTATGAAGCACAAGCACTGCTGGCTCAGGTAATGATGGAAGAAGTTGGAACGTGAGCCAACGAACGAAGAGGTCGGCATTCATTTCGCCATGGTAGTCACCAGTTTTGTTTTTTGTAGGAAAACACAAGAATGATTCCTCAATGAAACCATCTTCTGTGTCTGCAGCAACAAGCACAAAAGGCTCCCCTTCTCCATGAGGGACCTCCCGACTGTAGGTGGCACTTGCCACGGACTGTGTGCCATCAACCCACTCGCTGCTAGGATGCATCCTCGTGGTGAACCATGTTTCATCGATGTATACCACCTTTCTCGCCTCCTTCCGATATTCATTAAGTGCTCGGAGAGTGCGAATGCGCCAGCACACATATCAAGAGTTTCCTTTTTGACAGACATTTTCCGTTGTGTGGTCTTATAGCAGAAGCCCATGTTATGTAGTCATCACCACACACTGATGATTCTGATGTTCCAGCTGGGATGATGCCGTTGTCACGTAAACCCTGTGTCAGACTTTTAATGGTGAATGTGTTTTTCTTAGCGAATTCACCATGTGCATAACGGCGAATGGCACCGATAGCAAAATTATCAAAGGCACCTAGTGTGGGTGTCGGGGTACCATGTGTCGTTGACGGGTAATTGTCTGTTCCAGATGGTGCTGTTCCCATGCTTCGCTGTAAAAGTGTCGTCGTCTTCATGGCCATGACGTCTGCAATACGATCATAAGGCTTGTGTGGAAAACACAATAGCTGTAGAATACCAACATAATTATACTTTGCCACAAATAAATATAGTATTTAAAAACCTATATATATATAATATATATATATATATATTATATATATATATATATATATATATATAGTATATATATATATATCGAGCTACAATGTCCTTAATATCTAATTCGCTCTACCTCGGCCATTATAATATTTTCATATATGCTTAACCGAAGGGGAATTTTTTCTCGATAATAGATTTGCCTGGACCAGGGCGCGAACCTATGGATCCTTTCAAACCCAGGAACGTCAGTGAAGATCCATAGGTTCGTCGCGCCCTGGTCCAGGCAAATCTATTATCGAGAAAAAATTCCCCTTCGGTAAGCATATATGAAAATAAAATTAATTAATTCCGAGGTAGAGCGAATTAGAGATTAAAGGACATTGCTAGCCGATAGAATGTATATGAATCACGGAAATGTGATAATGACTTATATATATATATATATATATAATATTATAAATAATATATATATATATATATATCTATATAGGATATTAAATATATATATATAATATATATATATAAAATAATATAATATATATTATATATATATATATATATATATATATAAAATAGTATATATATATTATATCTAGATATATATATATAATATATATATATAGATCTATTATATATATTATATATATCACAATCTATATATATATATATAATATTATATATATAGCTACTATATATAGATATATATATACATAAGGAGTGAATTATAGGGTAAAACTTAAGATTTACTTATTCAGCAATAGGCTTGTGTTTCTTATGCCACTTTGTGTTATAGTGTGTGTCCAACAAACCTGAAGCTTCTCTTACCCGTTAAGACTAACCCTTAATTTATTATTAGCTTTTTCCATTTTGTATATGGAATGGAGACGTAATGCAAATGCATTTCTGCATTTACGGGGGCAAAATAACATGCCAGTCATGAATATGAAAGGAAAACCTCCTTAGTCAAATAAACACCGAGACAACAAACTGCTTAGGCATAAACCATAGCAGATACCCAAACTACGATAGTTAATTGTTAAGTGAGCCAATACACCGTAAAATTTTCAGTCAACTTATATAACACTTGATTACATTTACTCTACCTTTCAAGGAGGTAAAGCCAATCAATCCTGCCTTTGGAAAACGTGTTTCATTATTTTTACACAGTTAAAAGAACCTTAACGAAACCATAATTCGACCTTCTTGACTTCCAAAACCATGCTTTATTTTCCCTGTTACTTTTTGTACAATCTTATCATTATGGATTTTCGAATGATATCCTTGTGATGGCAAATATATTGGAAAATACCAATGTTAAAGGTGGATATTATGGAAAATATTAGATACGACATTCGCAAAGTGAGAGAAGGTAGGGAAAGCGAAGTGAGGGAGGGAGAGCGAAGTGAGGAAGGGTCAGCATACGTTCGATTGTTTAACAAACTCACCAAAAAGATTTGGCCTTGGCTTTACTAGGACAAGAGTAAACACCTTAATTAACGGGATTTGAAAATGCATTATAGTATCAAAATTTAGGGGGAGGTCTACAGAGTGCTGTGTCAAAGTACTATTCTGATCAAATAATTAGTATGGGAGATATTAAAGAAAAACACACTATTTTTTGCCTGAAATCCATAGTAGTTCATATGAGAGAGAGAGAGAGAGAGAGAGAGAGAGAGAGAGAGAGAGAGAGAGAGAGAGAGAGAGAGAGTAAACAAACAAGAAGGTCCAATATGGAAGGTCCAATATGAAAACAAAAAGGAACAGCTGCCATCCTAAGAATAGGAGCCCTAATGATTCATATTAAAATTAACATTTCACATTGTTTCACGTAGAACAAAACGTATTCTGAAAATTGGGAAATAAATAGTAAATATGAAGTTATACAATATTTCTAAACAGAGAAGTTACCACAAATTCCAAGTCTCACACAAAACACCCAATTGAAGATGGCAAAGATTAAAGTATGGTACTTGTCAATCATTTTGGTGCCGTATATAAAATTTAGGACAAAAGCCAAGGACTGGGATCTATTAGGTCAATCAGCGCTGAAAGCGAAATTGAGAATAAAAATGCTTTTGAGGTATAACAGGAGGTCAACCCTTGGCAGTTGCACCATGAAACAATTGTTAAGAAAGGGTGGAAAATAAGATGGAAGAAAGAGAATATGAACGGAGGTACACAAAAAGGAATGAAAGGGGTTGCAGCTAGGGGCCGAAAGGACGCTACACAGAACCTTATGTAATGCTTACAGTGGACTGCGTGAGGTGCACCGATGACACTGCCCGACTTCGGTATCTTGGGATGTGGCCCATTTGAATTGATGATTTTTGCGCGCACACACACACACACACACACCAAGTCTAACACTTCCTATATATTGGAAATCCATCTCTACTTTACTTTAAATGCAATAAAGCCAAAACACATTAATTTCTCTTCGTACACAATAAATACAGATATACAATTTTATATTTGCTCCGAAGAGCAGGAGTGAATATTACCTTGGAATAAATTTTCATTGAGTGAAACTTCAAGACTGCAGAGAACCAATATTTGTATATCTGAGATTTAAGTGATGACAATTTATTTTCAATTGAAGACTTATTACAACTCATTTCCTTCAGCATTTAGCTTGTAAGCATTTAAGTTTACAGAATGGAATGTATCTGGATTCACAGTCGAGGTTCACATTCAATACATTATAATATTTCTATCTTTGACATATTGAATACTGTTGCTTAGTAGGCTTGCAGAAATCTTGGATCCCTGAGGTGCATAACAATGACAACCTTCGGTTTCTCTTAAAACAGTAAATATATAAATATAAATATATGTATATATATGTATATTATATAACGGGCCTCATTTTACTCATATGAGGAGAAAAACAAAAAGTCGAGTTTCATATTAGAGTCCATAGTCAACCCCCTAAGGTTACTTGGTTTTGGTGCAACTTCTTCGTATTCTAGCGGCAAAACTTTAATTCGTAATGGATTCATTTGTAAGATAACTTTTAAGTGTGGTAGTTTTTATATAGGACAATCTGGGAAGGAACTCGAAAAACTCATTTTAAATCATAAAAGTAAGAACAAATGATACAAGTAATGCTTTGTGTTTTCACAGCATTACGTGTAGTTCAATGATTGACTGGTTCTGGTCAAAGATTTTATTTGAGAGCACAGGTTCTATTGAAAGAATTTGACAGAGCTTGCATTGCTCACACCAAAGGAAACAATTTATCTCCAGGTTTCTATAAATTAGAGCCTTTTATTTAACATGTCATGAGACGTCAGTACAAATTGGATCATTTTATCCATGAACTATCATGTAATATATGTTTCTTAATATGCACTTAGTGTTAAGTTGTTTCAAATGGACATATTACCTCATTTGATATTTTTGTATTTTTTATTTGTAAAACTACTATTCGCGAAAAAAAACTCCGACATGACACACTTTGTAGACAAAGATCTCAATCAGGCTGACTGTACAAAAAAAGATTACACTAGATTTCACGGGCAGAAAACTGACGAACAACCACTGACACGTAAAGAGAGCACAGAACAAATATTTTAGGCAAGTCTACAATCCCTGGGCAAAACCAACTCTGCCTCCCACGCTGACAAACTTTAAAGACAAATTAACTCCATTTTCTGTGGAAAACATTTCCCAAACACTAACAAACAACACGAAAATTCCTGACAAAATGAAACTTGCTAAAAAGAGTTCGTGACCCAGAAAAAAATTTAAATTGATAAACTGATACTGTGTAGAAAACTTACAAATCAACATATTTTCAAGCCCCCAGCCCAAATAATAAAAATTTATTTCCCATCAGAACAAAAACCTCCCTTGAATCAACACAACTTAAAAAAAAAAAAACTGTTTAGACAACACTTCCTTGGGGAAAACAACATCGGAATTGATAACACTTTCCAAGCAAAAAACTTTCAAGATTTATCACGATGGACAAAAATCACTTCCATTCAACACATTTTCCCGGCAAAAACCTCCAGAATAAAAATTCTTAAGTAAAAATAACACCTTCCTACAAAGATGCACATATTTTGGGCAAAGCCTCTCCCAAAATAGACCACCTTTCCAGTTAGAAATGATAAAAAAAAACTATTTTGTAATGACCAACTTTTGGGACAAAGATTCCAGAGCATAAAATTCACGAGATATAAACGCTTTATAAGCAAGTGACTCAGGTCTCAAACTAATAGGTATTCTAATTAAGAACTCGCCCAAACAAGAATATATACTTCTTGGCAGAGAAATAGCAAACTAACAGACTTCTAGGGAAAAACCACACACAAAACAGCAGACTTACAGCCAAAACATAATTCCTAACAGACTTTCTTGCCCTCTCCCCCCACCCCCAAATCACGAACTACTACATTTTCTTGCCCCAAAAAATTCCAAACTAATACCTTTTCTACACCGAAAAATACAAACTAGCAAGACCTCTAGGAATTATCAGATGATATAACAAACAGACTACCGGCAAAAATGACAAAGTAAGTAATAGACTTTCTAGCAAAAGATGTAAGAGACTCTTTAGGCAAAAGCCCACAAATCCAGACATTTTGAAAACTATACCATCAAAGTTAACAGATTCTGTGAAGGCAAAACCATTTTAAAGTTAACAGACTTCCTGAAGGCAAAAAAGCCACAGACTAACAGGCTACATGAAACTACAAGCAACACAGAAATTTTACATACAAATATGGCATAAATTGCCAGAATTACTTTAGAAAGATCACACAATAGTGTACAATCTAAACCCTAAGGTATTACAAACCAAGTAACATCCTGAATTCAAAAATATCAAAAGCACATTTTCTGAAAGCAAAGTAGCATGAAGAATCAAGACCTCTTCGTACTAAGTTTCATCGAGCAACTGACTTTCTCAAAGTGAAAGTATCACGCAATGACAGACTTCCTGAAAGAAAAAGTCCCCCTACAACTCCACGAAACTTCGGACAGTGAAATGTGAAAGTATCACAGACAAAAGACTTTCTAAAACCAAAACTATCATAAAACAAGAGACACTCTAAACCAAAATCTGAATCATTATTAATCTTGGCCCAGTATTTTTCCTTAATCCAGGACTCGTTTCAGACACCAGCAAACTTCTCCTGTGCTTTAGATCATGTATTCAGATGATGATGAATCCTGATTCTATCATCAAACACTAAAAGAGACAGTCCAGATTATCAAAAGAAAGGCCTGAAGACTAAAATTCCAGGTCAACACAAACACTATCTAAATCTTCAACAACAGTATCCCAAACTAACTCTGAATTACACACTCCATTGTCAAAAACCAGTTTATTTTAAATGTCTACATAATGTACCTTCCACAATCACTATCCCAATACTGTACTTCAACATCTACTCTTACAAACTGAAAAAATCAAGTGCAACTCTCAGCATTAACCAAACTTATTCTCGGCATTATTTTAAAAATGCTAAACTTTGCTCTGTTTTGTCAAGTGACATCCAGAAAGGAAAGATTCACATCTCTATAAAACACAGGAAAATTCTAACCCACATCAGGACGCAACGTACCAACTGCAAAATCTGTTGGCATTCTAGTGAACCTCTCAACAGTACCATGACTCAGGAAGGCCTGCTTTGAGCAATGAAATGGCTACAACAGTTATAATCTGAATGTTATTACAACATTAAAATCAAGTCTAATTATATATTCTCTAAGCATTAAAGTGGGACACAGACAGGCAATATTATACTGTACTATAACGTTTTTACTTATGCACCTCACATCAGGGATATGAGCCTCCAGTTCTGAGAGCCAAGACAAAGCTCTGTAAACCTTGTATTATTGATATGTATATCTAGTTCTGAAAACCAGCATAAAGCTCTGTAAACCTCACATCAGGGATATGTACTACAAATCTGAGAGCCAACACAAAGCGCTGTAAACCCTATATCACGGATTGCATCTCCAGTTCTGAAAGCCAACACAATGCTCTGCAAAGCTCACATCAGGGATATACACCTCCAAATTGGACAGACAGCACAAAGCTCTATAAACCTCACATCAGGGAAATGTATCTCTAGTTCTGAGAGCCAACACAAAGCCCTGTAAATCTCACATCAGGGACTTGCATTCCCAGTTCTGAGAGCCAACATAAAGCTCAGTAAACCTATACAACACTTTCTCTGTCGAAATACCTTATGAGGAAACCTGCCAGCACCTGAAGCAACTTAACCATAATAAACTGACGTAAAGATTTTAAAAATGTGCATTAAGGTGTGCTACAGTTTCCGTAAGGAAATGGCAACCAGTTCCTTTAAGGCATCTCACTCGGCTATATCTCAACCAAACATTTCGCGGAAATGCTTTCTAAATAAATTAAACTTTACGTAAGAAAAGTGACCTAAAAATGAGAAAAAGCTTCCTCTTCCAGATAAATGACAAAGGAAACATTTGTTCTAAACGTGTCTATGGCATTTCAAAGCTTCAAAATCTGTCTCATATATCAGAGGCCACATTATTACACGTTAGCCGCGTTAAAACCTTGTTATATAGTTCGGTTTCTGTCCATTAAAGGCCAAAGATTTTCATAAAAATTCATGCAAGATTAACACATACCCAGTTTTGTCTGACTGACTGACGATGATATGAACTTTGCAAGGTCTCTCACAGATTTCTAAAGCTGGCCATCGTGATATTTATCCTTATATGAAGAGACAGCGTGTGACACCATTAACAGAATCTAACGTTAGCAAAAATGACAATAAATAAATTCTCTAAAACCGGTAAATGATGATCTGCAATTTATACATTTTCCACAAGTAAATCCTTCAACAAAACCCAAAAGAAAACAGAAAACAGAATGTCAAAATGTCTGAAAATCGTAGATTTTCTTACAAGTTATTCATAGAAAAATGAA
This sequence comes from Macrobrachium nipponense, assembly GCF_015104395.2. Taxonomy (NCBI): domain Eukaryota; kingdom Metazoa; phylum Arthropoda; class Malacostraca; order Decapoda; family Palaemonidae; genus Macrobrachium; species Macrobrachium nipponense. The sequence goes on along the minus strand of NC_061094.1, from coordinate 8,985,891 downwards.
ACAACTGTGGTGTTTTGGTCATTATAGATCGTTTGGTACAAAATCTACATGCTTAACACACCATATCAGGACTCGACATGCTAAGCAAGCACTTGCTTATGTAAGAAGACAGTCATATGAGTATTCGTAAGACAAGGATTGTCTCAATAGCAATCTTATTACACCCACCTTGGACTCTCTGTACAGTAACATAATTCTTTGACATTTGAAATGGTCTAGGAGTCCTCACTAGTGACATAAAAAACAGAAAGACATTTGGAAAAGTACAGTGGAAGCATTTATAAGAATTTTTCCCACCTCGGCCAATCTGCTGCTGCCAGCTTAGAAAACTTAAGCCCTTTGGGTCTGTTTCAAAGCTGGTAACCGACTAACTGTATACCTCTTGCTGGGGGCATTCCCTCTTCCCGGGCACTCCCCAAGGGAGTCCTTTATTGGTAAATATTTCCAGTTTTCTAATTTACAAAGTTTATAAACATGAGGGCTTCTGTACTTCACTTCCTTAATGAGGAGCAAAAATCTTTACTTTTCTTTAAACTTTTCAGGTTCATAGATTAATGGTTAATCTTTACAGAACTGCTCTACTTCCCACTTTGTACACAGTACTGAAAAAATTAAAACTGTCTCCATTCTCAAGTATTAAAATAAGGCGAAAAATCAAACCATATAAAAAAGCATGAACTACTCCAAATTGACTAAAAAAAAAAAAAAACGAATTAATTTCAGGATATTATGACAAAATACAGTATCTTTATATCCAAAGATTTACTCGAGTTTCATACCCCACCAATCTACGATCCAAACGTCTATTATCATGTACAAATGAATACTCATAAGTGTGTAGATTACGTGTGTTAACATTAAGAATTGGGATGTGCAAATGGTTGGTTAAGAGGGCGGTATCTAGGTAATCACTGTCTGGAAGCAATGGCAGAAACTCCTTGGTGTGTAGTTTATGTTCTTAGTAAGAATGTCAATGTGAAATTATTAAGAGTGAGATACGTAATCCCTGAGTCTGGAAGTAGTGGCAGTGTGTGTGTGTGTATTTGGGTTCAAAAAGAAGGTAAAATGTTCTTAGAACTCGTAAGTACAGAATGATATTTTTCAACTTGTGAGGTATATAAGGCCGCTTAGGAAAACTATGATTCTTCAAAGAACTTTGGCATGGCAAAAAATGTCTAGAGTTGCTTCACTAATAAAGAGAGAGAGAGAGAGAGAGAGAGAGAGAGAGAGAGAGAGAGAGAGAGAGAGAGAGAGAGAGAGAATCATTCAATTCAAGCATGAGGACTTCATCATAACATGAAAAGTAAAGTTATTGCTCCTAAGTGTTCAGGTGATCAGGATTACTACTACAGTGAAAACAGAATGCCACTCTGGAGCCTGCAAGTTGTGTTGTAAATATAGAAAGAGTCTCTTATTCAACAGTTAACAGGCTACTATGAAATGCCCTTGAAATTGTAGTGTATGAATTTAAGTTCTATGAAGAGAGGTCTAGTCAGAATGGAATGAAAAGGTGAGAGGAAGTGTTAGAACAATATCTTGGTTATTTATATGATTTTGCAAATTTATCCTGTTTCTGTAGCTAATAACTTTGCCAATTATATTGGCACTTCATATTTCTTCAAACGTTGGCCACTGGGGAAAACTGCATAGCTATGAGTCTCCAAATTCAAAGTTTATCTAACCTAGACTGCAATGTCCATATTGTGTACCATAAGTGAGTAAACATCGTACATTGATATAACGTTCTTGATTTTTTGCTGCGCTGAGAAATAACAAAGGCAATAATTACCTTTAAGGCTAAGATTTGAGAACTGACGAAAAAGTTGAAATACAGAAGTCCTTTGTAGCAAATCAATACAATTTGGTGTTATAATAATTTTCGAATTATTCAAACTTTAAATCAATACAATTTGGTATTACAATAATTTCCCATTATTCAAAATTTAAATCAATACAAATTGATATTACAATAATTTTCCCATTATTCAAACTTTAAATCAATACAATTTGGTATTGCAGCAATATTTTTCATTTTCAATTAATCTAAATTTTAAAGTTAAATCTTTAACAACAACAGTTAACTTAAATTAAATGGGAATTGCAGAAACATAAAAGCACACAAACAAGAAAATATTGATACCTTAACCTAAAAAAATCTCCATATGTTAAGAACTGTAGCATGTTATTAAAAATTCTACAAACACCTATCATTCAAAGATAATAAACGCAAATTTCTCAAACTACTTATGTCGAAGTCAAAGGAAAGCAAAGATATACCTAATGCTTCAGTTCCTAAGCTGAGACAACTCTTCTGGCAAGATGTCACTTTTGACAACTGTTCGAAATTCTTTGGTGCCTGAAATGCCTGGTACTTTATGTGGCTCCTTGTTTACGTGGCTTCATTGAGAGTCATTCTTACGGAATGTCTACCTGGAACCATAATCCCTAAGTAATGATATCAATTAACCAAACAGTTACTATTCTAATTCCTGATAAGTCCACTAAGAAATGAATTTCCCTTTCGCAGTAAAGGTCTGGAAATTATTCAGTACTCCAATGAGAATATTACTGTCTCGACCCCAAGATGATTTTAATTTTAAACTTCCCCAAAAGTCTATCAGTCAATGTAACATTAAGAAGAATAAACCCTTCGCATAACTGAGATTGCCTCTTAAATGTTTATTAGTGCATATACCAAAAAAACATTCTACTGAAACTTGAAGAGCACATTCGAAGAGACCACTGTTAACAATGCCTAACATAATTTAACGTAACTCCTTTTGAGTTCGAGTTTGCTTACTGTTCATTCACCTAGAATGGAGTTTTCATAAGAATCCCAATTATGCTCAAATAACGCATTCAATGTGACTTAATACATTATTGTTAATACGTAATTTCAAATTCTCTTTAAAGTAAAGCTTGGAATTTGTGTTTACTTATCTAATCATTCATCTACAGTAAACATTTGACAACAATACCATACTGCTCTGAAAGCAGAAAGCACCACATGCAACAGTGTCTTATGCAGAGATGCCATGATAATCAAGTTCTTGATAAGATACTCTTCAGTTGTTACAGTATTAACTTCTAATTGGTGTATGTTTAATATTAAGCAAGAAGTATAGTTGTCATGGGATGGTTTGTACAAAAATCAGAGATTCGTTGAATCACTTGAAAAGAATAAGTTCTTTGTGCCCTAAAGTCTTAGATAAAACTAATAAACTAATATTGAAATATTTCCTGTCTTAACAGTGCAAACGTTTAAATGCTTCAGGTTGAGATATCTCTTCTGTATTAACAAAAAATGCCTCTAAACCTAAGCTTTAAAGTACAAGTACCAGTGGTTACATAACATTGCAATAAAGCAAGACCTCAGCACAATCATACAATTAATTCCAAATGTACTCTTGATATAAATCAACAAAAAGACAAGCTATGGATTAAAGCCACAAGGAACATATAAAAGCTTAATTCCATGTCCCTACTATTAAGGCAGCTAGTTTAAAAATATCTATTAGATTTATTAAAGATAAATAACAGAAAAATACGTATTTTAGTATAAAATATTACCCAATTTATAAAGGTTAATACCTCAGAGGTTCTACTACACACAACAATTCCTAACTATATTTGCTGTCATGAAGATGTAAAATCAGGAAAACCTGTTCCTTCTATCTGATGAACTTTATGCTACTGATCATATATGAATGAACTAAAAGCAAAACATAACCTACTATTACAATCGCAGTGACCTTCGTATCCGGGCAAGTATGGATTGAACAATGACCTCCTGGACACTGCAAACCAAATCTGAAAGTTGATGAACAAGAGGTTATCCTTAGACATGCATGATTTTCGATATGTACATTGAACTTAGAAGAAATTAACTTTGAAAATATATCCTGAAATATTACATCAGTAGCAAGTTTCAATAATAAAACATATCTCCTGGATAACAGTGAATTACCTCACGAAAAAGACTAATGAAGATGCTACTTAGAAATTGCAAGCATCAAAGCTGAGCTCTACTCGACTTAGGGTCAATAAGCACTGTTATGACCCTGATAAACTAACACATGCTGACCAATAGACACCGTTTTGACCGGGATTAGCTAAAACTTGCTGCCCAATAGGAACAGTTATGACCCTGATTAATTAAAACTTGCTGGCCAATAGGAAAAGTTATGACCCTGATTAATTAAAACTTGCTGGCCAATAGGAACAGTTTTGACCCTGATTAACTAAAACTTGCTGGCAAATAGCAACAGTTATGACCCTGATTAATAAAAACTTGCAGGCCAATAGGAAAAGTTATGACCCTGATGAACTAAAACTTGCTGGCCAATAGGAAACAGTTATGACCCTCATTAACTAAAAAACTTTCTGGCCAATAGAACATTATGACCCTATTTAATTACTGCGGCCAACAGGATCAGTTTTGACCCTGATTAACTAAAACTTCTGGCCAATAGGAACATTATGACTGATTTAAATTAAATTTTTCTTGACAATAAAACAGTTTTGACCCTGATTAATTAAAACCTTGCTGGCCAACAGGAACAGTTATGACCCTGATTAAATTATTTTCTGACAATTTAAAAACAATGGAAAACCCTTGATTAATTGAAAACTTGTTGGCCATAGAACAGTTATTACCTGAAGTAAAAAAACTTGGCTGGCAAAGGAGGGTTGCCCCGGAAATTAAAATAAAACTTGCTAGGCAATAAAAGGAAAACAGTTTTTTTATGACCCTGATTAATTAAAACTTGCTGGGCAATAGGAACAGTTATGACCCTGATTAATTAAAATTTTGCTTGGCAATAGGAACATTTTATGACCCTGATTAATTGAATTTTCTTGAACAAAAAAAACCAATTTTGGACCCTGATTAATTGAAACTTGTTGGCCAATAGGAGTTATTACCTTGATTAAATAAACTTGCTTGACAATAGGAAAAGTTTTTGCCCCCCTGATTATTAAAACTTGCTGGCAATAGGCGAGCAGTTATGGACCCTGATTAATGAAAAAACTTGCTGGCAATAGGAACAGTTATGACCCCTGCAATTAATTAAACAAAACTTGAAACTGGCAATAGGAACAGTTATGACCCTTTTGATTAACCCCCTTAAAACTTGCTGGCAATAGGAACAGTTATGACCCTGATTAATTGAAACTTGCTGGCAATAGGAACAGTTATGACCCTGATTATTTGAAACTTGCTGGCCAAATAGGAACAGTTATGACCCTGATTAATTAAAAACTTGTTGGCCAATAGGAACAGTATTACCCTGATTAATTAAAACTTGCTGGCCAATAGAACATTCCCCCTTTAATGACCCTGTATAATTAAACTTGCTGGCCAATAGGAACAGGTTCTGACCCTGGAAAAAATTTTATTAATTAAAAAAACGGTGCTGGCCAATAGGAACAGTTTTGACCCTGCATTAATTGTTAAAACTTGCTGGCCAATAGGCAAATGAAAAAAAGTGTGACCATGATTAATTAAAACTTGCTGGCCAATAGGAACAGTTATGACCCTGATTAATTAAAACTTGCTGGCCAATAGGAACAGTTTTGACCCTGATTAATTAAAACTTGCTGGCCAATAGGAACAGTTATGACCCTGATTAATTAAAACTTGCTGGCCAATAGGAACAGTTATGACCCTGATTAACTAAAACTTGCTGGCCAATAGGAAGAGTTATGACCCTGATAATTAAAAACTTTGCTGGCCAATAGGAACAGTTTGACCCTGATTAATTAAAGCTTGCTGGGCCAATAGGAAACAGTCATGACCCTGATTAATTAAAACTTGCTGGCCAATAGGAACAGTTATGACCCCCTGATTAACTAAAACTTTGGGTTTGCTGGCCAATAGGAACAGTTATGACCCTGATTAATTCAAACTTGCCTGGCAATAGGAAGAGTTATGACCCTGATTAACTAAAACTTGCTGGCCAATAGGAACAGTTATGACCCTGATTAATTAAAACTTGCTGGCCAATAGGAACAGTTATGACCCTGATTAATTAAAACTTGCTGGCCAATAGGAACAGTTATGACCCTGATTAACTAAAATTTGCTGGCCAATAGGAACAGTTATGACCCTGATTAATTAAAACTTGCTGGCCAATAGGAACAGTTATGACCCTGATTAATTAAAACTTGCTGGCCAATAGGAACAGTTAAATAGGACCCTGATTTAATTAAAAACTTGCTGGGCCAATAGGAACGTTTTTGTATGACCCTGATTAATTAAAACTTGCTTGCCATAGGAACAGGTTTTTTGTGCCCCTGTTTAATTAAACACTTGTTGGCCAATAGGGAACAGTTATGACCCCTGATTAATTAATTAAACTTGCTTGGCCAATAGGAACCAGTTATGACCTTGATTAATTAAACTTGCTGGCCAATAGGAACAGTTAGTGACCCTGATTAATTTAAAACTTGCTGGCCAAATAGGAACAGTTATTGACCCTGAATTAATAAAACTTTAAGCTTGGCCAATAGGAACAGTTATGACCCTGATTAATTAAAACTTGCTGGCCAATAGGAACAGTTATGACCCTGATTAATTAAAACTTGCTGGCCAATAGGAACAGTTATGACCCTGATTAATTAAAACTTGCTGGCCAATAGGAACAGTTATGACCCTGATTAATTAAAACTTGCTGGCCAATAGGAACAATTATTACCCTGATTAATTAAAACTTGCTGGCCAATAGGAACAGTTATGACCCTGATTAATTAAAACTTGCTGGCCAATAGGAACAGTTATGACCCTGATTAATTAAAACTTGCTGGCCAATAGGAACAGTTATGACCCTGATAATTAAAAACTTGATGGCCAATAGGAACATTTATGACCCTAATTAATTAAAAACTTGCTGGCAATTAGGCAACAATTCATTTACCCTGATTAATTAAAACTTGCTGGCCAATAGGAACAGTTATGACCCTGATTAATTAAAACTTGCTGGCCAATAGGAACAGTTTTGACCCTGATTAATTAAAACTTGCTGGCCAATAGGAACAGTTTTGACCCTGATTAATCAAAACTTGCTAGCCAATAGGAACAGTTATGACCCTGATTAATTAAAACTTGTTGGCCAATAGAAACAGTTATGACCCTGATTAATTAAAACTTGCTGACCAATATGATATTGTTAAGATACAATAAAGTTTGTTCATACTTACCTGGCAGATATATATATAGCTGTATTTCTCCAAAGTCTGACAGAATTTCAAAACTCCAGGCACACGCAGTGGTCGGCCAGGTGGTTAGTACCCATTCCCGCCGCTGGGAGGTGGGTGTCAGGAACCATTCCCATTTTCTATCCAGATTTTCTATTCCCAGTGTCTCCTGAGGGGAGGTGGGTGGGTACTTTGATTATATATATCTGCCAGGTAAGTATGAACAAACTTTATTGTATCTTGACAATATCATTTTGTTCATGAAACTTACCCAGCAGATATATATATAGCTGAATCCCACCTTTGGAGGTAGGGAGAGACAGAAAAGGATTTTGGAAACATATTACATGCAGATGAATAACATCTTGGTTCCTTACCTGTTAGCATAACTGACTTCGTGATTACTGTCAACCAAGTCTACTACTGCTTTACTAGTCTCTCCAGCAAGGTAGTGACCTAAATAGCTGGTGAGTTCTAGATGATCTGTCAACGGGAGCGTGACCACAATGTGACTAGACCATTTTGACCATACTATGAGGGCAACGAAGTAAAAATTCACCACCTGACCAGCCTAACAATTTTCATTCCCACATCACTTAGGCTAAAGGAAAGGAAGTCCGGCTCAGGCGGACGACCTTACAACCATAAATCAATCCATAAAAACTCACCTACCCATTTCCTACAGGGTAGGATGAGTGCTACTTCCAGCCCCCAACAAAGTGTCTGCTGCGACATATGGTCCAAGCGCATAGCAGTTCTCGTATGTCGTCTTCACGCCCCGCAGGTAGTGTGAAGCGAACACCGAGTTGCTGCGCCAAAAGGTGGCACTTAGAATGTCATTGAGTGCCATGTTCTTTTGGAAAGCTACCGAGATAGATATAGCCCTCACTTCATGGGCATTCACTTTCAACAGCTTAACATCACTGTCTTCGCAAGATGAATGCGCCTGTCTAATGGTGTCCCTCAAGAAGAATGCCAGAGCATTCTTCGACATCGGTAAATCTGGTCTCCTGACCGAACACCATAAGTTATTAGAAGGACCTCGACATTCCTTCGTTCTTCGCAAATAAATCTTGAGAGCCCTGACAGGGCACAGGACTCTCTCTGGTTCTTGTCCAATGACTTCCGCCATACCCTTAATCTCAAAACTTTTGGGCCAAGGGTTCGACGGATTTTCATTTTTCGCTAGAAACGTAGGACTTAATGAGCAAACAGCATTATGTCCCCTAAAACCAATATGCTTGCTAAAGGCTTGAATTTCACTAACCCTCTTCGCCGTCGCCAGAGTCGTTAGGAAAATAGTTTTCTTAGTAAGATCCCTTAATGATGCATTCTGAAGGGGTTCAAAGCGACTTGACATTAGGAATTTAAGTACTACATCCAAATTCCATGATGGCAACTTAGGTTGAGGAATCTTTATAGTCTCGAAAGACCTTAAAAGATCGTGGATATCTTTATTATTTGCCAAATCAATCCCTCTATGTCTAAAGACTACAGATAACACACTTCTGTAGCCTTTGATTGTTGAGACTGCAAGCTTTAGGTCGTTTCTCAAGTAGAGCAAAAAGTCCGCTATTTGGCTCACAGAGGTCGTGGTAGAGGAAATGCGCGTTCTTCTGCACCAACTCCTAAACGTAGCCCACTTCGATTGATAGACTCCAAGCATGGAAGCTCTTCTCGCATTGGCGATTGCTTTTGCAACCGGTCTTGAAAAGCCCCTCGCTCTGACCAACTCAGAGCGGGGAGGTTTCCGTGGTATCTCTCGAAGTGGGGCTGTTTGAGTAGATCTGTCCTCATGGGCAATGTCCTCGGGAAGTCTACTACAAAGGACATGACCTCTGTGAACCACTCCTTCGCTGGCCAGTAAGGAGCGATTAACGTCAATCTCGTCCCTTCTGACATTGCAAACTTCTTCATTACTTCTCCCAGAATCTTGAACGGGGGAAAGGCGTAAAGATCCATCCCTGTCCAGTCCCAAAGAAGTGCATCTATTGCTATTGCTCCCGGGTCGAGCACGGGGGAGCAGTACAACGGAAGCCTCTTTGTTCTCGCTGTTGCAAAGACGTCCACTAGAGGACGTCCCCATAACTTCCACAGCTCTCGACACACATCCTGATGTAGAGTCCACTCGGTCGGCAGCAGTTGACCTTGCCGACTGAGGAGATCCGCCCGGACGTTCTCCACGCCTGCAACGAACCTCGTTAGAATCATTACTTTCTGAGTTCTCGCCCATAACAAGATCTCTCTCGCTAGGTTGAACAATGATCACGAGTGAGTCCCTCCTTGCTTTTTGATGTATGCCAGAGCTGTGGTATTGTCTGAATTTATCTGAACTATCTTGTTTGAGACTTTTTCTTTGAAAAACTGAAGTGCCAAGTATATGGCCTCCAGTTCTTTGAGATTTATGTGCCAGAACACCTGTTCCCCTCTCCAGGTGCCTGACACTTCCTCCCTCCCTAATGTAGCTCCCCACCCGGTGGTGGACGCGTCGGAGAACAACACTAGGTCGGGGCTCTGAAGTTTGAGGGATGTTCCTTCCGAAAGTTTCACAGGATCGAGCCACCACTTTAGGTGATCCTTCACCTCCTTCGGGATCCTCAAAATTGTCTCCAAATTTTCTTTGTCCTTCCAATTCTCCTTCAGGAAAAACTGGAGAGGTCTGAGATGTAGTCTCCCCAAGGAAACAAACTTCTCTAGCGAGGAAATGGTGCCCAGCAGACTCATCCATTCCCTCACCGAGCATGATTCTTTCCTTAAGAAGACTGATATTTTTTCTAATCCTTGCTGTTGACGTCCCTGGGACGGAAAAGCTCGAAAAGCCACTGAATCCATCTGAATCCCCAGATACACGATGGACTGTGTGGGGATCAGCTGCGACTTTTCGAAATTCACTAGAAGTCCCAGGGACTTTGCTAGAGTTAAGGTTGATTGAAGGTCCTTCAGACACCTTGCTTTTGACGATGCTCGAATGAGCCAGTCGTCTAGATATAGAGAGATCCTTATGTTTGCAAGATGAAGCCACCTCGCCACATTCTTCATTAGAATTGTGAAAATCATTGGTGCCGTACTCAGACCGAAGCAAAGAGCTCTGAATTGGAAAACTCTTCCCTTCATGACAAAACGCAGGTATTTCTTCGATTGGAGGTGTATCGGGACATGGAAATATGCGTCTTGCAGGTCCAATGATACCATCCAATCGTTTTGTCTTAAAGCCCCAAGCACTGACTGAGGTGTCTCCATCTTGAACGTCTGTCTCTCTATAAAAAGGTTTAGACTGCTCACATCTAAAACTGGCCGCCAGCCTCCCGACTGTTTCGGTACCAGGAATAACCTGTTGTAGAAACCCGGGGACTGAAGGTCCTCGACTTGTTCTATTGCTTTCTTCTCGAGCATTTGTTCGATCAGATCGTGCAAGATCTGTTGTTTTTCCCCATGGTAAGAGGGTGATAGATCTATAGGTGTTGTGCACAATGGAAGAGGCTTCAGGAAAGGTATTTTGTATCCTCGCTCGATGACGTTGAGCGACCAGCTGTCTGCCTCTATCTTTCTCCAAGCTTTTGCAAATAAATGAAGCCTGGCACCTACTGGCGACTGAAGGACTCCCTCCTCATTTTTTACCTCTGAACTTAGACTGAGCTCTACCTCTAAAGAGTCCTCTTCCTCTAGGAGAAGGTCTAGAGGATACTCCACCTCGAAAGGGCTTTATTTTCTTAGAAAACTGGGTTCGTGTTGAAGTCGAAGGAACCGCAGGACGTCTAGAAGATTGTGCTAAGAGGTCCTGAGTAACTTTTTCCTGTAGACTTCCAGCTACATCTTTAATCATAGCCTGGGGGAAGAGATGGTCAGAAAGAGGGGCGAAAAGCAAATCTGCCCTCTGTGTTGGAGACACTGCTTTGGTAGTAAATTTACAGTAGATAGCTCTCTTTTTCAAGAGCCCTGCACAAAAATGTGAAGCCAATTCCTCTGAACCATCTCTGACGGCCTTATCCATACAAGCGAGAACACTGGATAGCTCCCCCAAGCTAATTGAGTCTTGACTACGAGCCTTAGTGTCAAGCAGCCCTAAACACCAGTCTAAGAAATTAAAGACTTCAATCATACGAAAAAGACCTTTCAGATGGTGGTCTATCTCCGCCGGTGTCCACGTTATTTTAGCTGACGAAAGAAGAGACCTTCTTGGCGCGTCAACCAGACTGGAAAAGTCACCTTGAGCCGATGCGGGAGCCCTTAACCCGACATCCTCACCTGTATCATACAGATCCAGCCTTGCCGCAAAGTCTTGAAGGAGGCTGGGCAAAAGAAAAACTTTCCTTGAGCTTTTCTAGACTCCATCCAGTCTTGCACCTTCTTAAAAGCTCTCTTAGTTGAAAGAGACTATGTCATTTTAACAAATCCAGGAGTCTTATTTGTTTTTGACAACGAAAACTGAGAAGGAGGCGACCGAGGTGCTGCGGGTTGAAACTCTTCTCCAAATGAATCCCGAAGCAATCGAACCAAAACTTGATAATCGGAAGAATCTGACACAGCGGGTTGATCCTCTTCCGTTTCTTCTGAAATATTACTCAATCCTCCCTCATCTATCGGAGTGACCAAGGGGACTCCCGAAGCTGGTGGTACAAGTCCTTTCACTCCGACCTTTAATGAAGATCGCTGTTTTGACGTGCAAGGAGCATTCTGAATATTAATATCTAAAGATTCAGATAAAGCGGTACCAATCTCTTGCTCATTCTCTCGATGGGAGTCTCTTCGAAAAGCCGATTGCAGGTGAGGTTCCATACTAATACCTTGTTGTGATACCTGATGAATATCCAAAAAAGCGTCCGTTTGAACGTCACGCTTGGCATCAGTCCGAGCGTCACGCTTGGCGTCCAGCCGAGCGCCACGCTTGGCGTCCAGGTGAGCGTCACGCTCGTCGCCCAGCCGAGCGTCCCGCTTGGCGTCCAGGTGAGCGTCACGCTCGGCGTCCATCCGAGTGCCACGCTTGGCGTCCAGGTGAGCGTCACGCTCGACGTCTATCCGAGCGTACCGCTTGTCTAAATAAGCGTCCCTGTGAACCACCCGCTCCTTCCGAGTCGAACTAGGAGCTTCGAGTTTCTCAGACTGCAGACAGCCTCGTTTAGCAACTACAGGATCGTCCGTTCTTGGATAAAGCGAGCCCTTATAAGAAGAGAAGGGAACGCCTCGAGAGTCTGGGCGAAATTTCTTCCTTTCGATCTCAAAATTCCTAGTAGGAAGTTTTTCATGCTCTTTCTCCAACTGCAGGTGAGACGTACGAAATCTAGAATGAGTACTCACAGGCGAAAGAGACGATCGGTCCACCCGTGCGGGAGACCTCTTAGATCTTTTAATCGGTAATTTATCATCTTTTCTTCTTGGACGAATTTCTGATTCTCTCTCAGCCAGCAACGAAGCAAGTTGTTGTTGCATCGACCTGATAACACTCTTTGTTGTAGAAGATTCTTTTTCAGGAGAAAAACTGATCCTATGAGAAGGCGAGGGGCAGCCCTATCCCTTCTCACAAGACCCGTTCTAGTTCTATTCTTAGAACGACTGGGGCGCTCCAAGGCGTCCTCGTCAGATGACATCATAATTCTCCTTTGAGGAGTCCATGCAGCAAAACTCTCCGGTGAAGACCGCAAACCAACAGGAGAAAAAGGACGTGAAGCGTCTTCTTCCCTGCGATCGAAGACTCTGGCCGCCTGTGCGACACCTTGAGTTTTCGATCTTTTTTGCGGTGGAGAGTAATCCACGCCTCGAGGCGAAGCCCGTAACGAAGAAGAAGCGCAAAGAGACTCTGCACCCTCCTCTGAGAGACTACTGACGATGGCCGCCTGTGCGACCTCTAACGTCATCGCTCTTTTCAGAGGACACGAGCATCTTCTCATGCTCCAACTCCTGTTAGGGGAAGACGCCTCCGAGGACGAAAAGCACTCGCGGAGGATACGCGCACTCGCACACTCTTTCCTAGACGGAGGTGTTGAAAACAGTTGTTATCAACACCGGCGACAGAAAAAATCTGGATAGAAAATGGGAATGGTTCCTGACACCCGCCTCCCAGCGGCGGGAATGGGTACTAACCACCTGGCCCGACACTGCGTGGTACCGGGAGTTTTGCAAATTCTGTCGGACTTCGGAGAAATACAGCTATATATATATCTGCTGGGTAAGTTTCATGAACAAAAGGAACAGTTATGACCCTCATTAACTAAAACTTGCTGGCCAATAGGAACAGTTATGACCCTGATTAATTAAAACTTGCTGGCCAATAGGAACAGTTATGACCCTGATTAACTAAAACTTGCTGGCCAATAGAAACAGTTATGACCCTGATTAATTAAAACTTGCTGGCCAATAGGAACAGTTATGACCCTGATTAACTAAAACTTGCTGGTAATAGGAATAGTTATGACCCTGATTAATTAAAACTTGCTTGCCAATAGGAACAGTTATGACCCTGATTAACTAAAACTGTTTTGACCCTGATAAAACAACACTAGCTCGTGACTATAAATTTTACAGTACTAACATACTGTAGTTTTAATGGTATCATTAAGATTATGATGTCTTTAACTTTTATATTAAGGAGTAATTTTTTCTTTTATACTGGGTGATCCTGTCTTGTAGGTTCCTCATTTCTATGATTTGTTGAAATAATTGTCTTTCCCAGACTTCCTTTCTTCATAAGAGAGTTATTCGATGTCACACACCGTGTTTTTGTTCCTTTTTCAGCAGCAGTACTTTTGGGTGACTCTCCTTCCAATAATTTCTACAAGTTTGTAGTATTTCTGATTTGTAGCAATTCCCTCGAGTTGTGTATAATCTTCTGACCACTTATACACCATGAGAATACTTCGAATTTATTTCACACAAGCCCTGTAGTAATGAGCCTGGAAAGGAAACAAATGTCTGTAGAAAGCAAAACTTACTTGAATACGAAATGAAAAAGCTTAAACTTTTCCCTAATGAGTTGAATAAGACATATGTTTGAATAAGATATAGTTCCCATACGTACTTTCTTGACTTCAGTGCATTGTAGTGTGGAAAGTGACACCAGTTAAAATTGGGATATCTGTACAAACTATATTGTAAAATTAATATACTTAATGTCAGATAACGAATAAAAGTCTATAGCACATCGGAATAGGCAGCCTGAAGTTATCTGTATGAGCTCGTCTCAGTGCTACAAAGTCATGGTAACTAACTATACTTTTACAACGCAGCATAATGTGCAAATGACTTTTGGAATGTAGTGTTGTTTAACGCTTCAGATTTTGCCACACTACTAAAGGTATAATCAGTCATGGTTCTTAATACAATTTCCGTATTCAAAGAAAACTTATAATCGCTCGAGTCCATAAAATGAAATTGACAAGGAGGACCGTGCAGGTCACATAAAGCTTTCTGCTGTATATAGTTTAAATAACAAAATCAAACAAGCATACTACGTACTGTGGATTTATTTTCTCAAATTGCCGTATTGTTGTGCTTCACGAAAACTTGTTACTTCGAATGTCAGTTGATTGAAAAAGTCTTTGAAAAAATTTAGATTCCTAAGAATTGTACATAACAGTAACACAGACTTTTGGAAGTTCCACAACAAAACTGGTTATTGCATTAATTTGTTCTAAATTAGACATTAGACCCATAAATGAAATCTGCAACTTTATATTTTGTATTCATGAAAATCTGAGAGAATCAGCATTATGCTGAATTGATGAAAAGTAGCACAAATTACTCCCATCTATCCTTGAAAGCTCGGAGGACTTATGCAACAGATGTGTGTGCTTAATTATATGCAATCTCTAAGCTTTATCATGGACTCATTGTCCTCTGTTTTCCTGAAAACTAAACGAGTGAACAAAAAATTATAGTATTAGTTTGTATACCGACATTTTCTGATACTGATAATGCTTTTTGGCATTAGTGGGGTAAAAAAAAGGAATACACACTACCTTACCATTCAGGAGTAATTGGCCACATTATGATATTGGTGTAGAAAGGTTAAACTTGTCGTCGTGGATTAGACGTGACCAGTCACCCACGAAACGTGATGAGACCTGAAAAGCAATGATTCATTATAAGTCCAGTCTTTGTTAAATCTAACCCTAAGCCTAACAAAGGCATTAGTAAAGTACAACATTTTTAGACTTACATCATCGAAAAATGATATTGTCATGTTACAATAAAGTTTTATACATACTTACCTGACAGATATATACTTAGCTATAGACTCCGTCGTCTCCGACAGAATTTCAAATTTCGCGGCACACGCTACGGTAGGTCAGGTGATCTACCGCCCTGCCCTGGGTGGCAGGACTAGGAACCATTCCCGTTTTCTAATCAGAATTCTTCTCTTCCACCTGTCTCCTGCGGGGAGGCTGGGTGGGCCATTAATCGTATATATCTGTCAGGTAAGTATGTATAAAACTTTATTGTAACATGACAATATCATTTTTATACATTCAACTTCCCTGCCAGATATATACTTAGCTGATTAGCACCCATTGGTGGTGGGTAAGAGACAGCTAACTACTGAAATAGACAGGTAAGCAACATATGTTGTAGGTATTAATAAACCTTGTTCCTACCTTATTAGGCTGAAGACTTTTCGCGGCTACTGCCTTGGAGTCTGCTTAGCCTCAAGAGCCTCAGCGAGATATTGATCTATGGCTAAGAGTTCTTGTGGGTCTGCCAATGGGTCTTATCCACTTACTCGGCAGAGCCTAAAGGCTTTGTCATTGGGTGCTATTCCACTAACATGACAATACACCTTGTTCAAGGAGCACAACACCGATCCCGATCACCTGATCCTAACATCCATGTTAGTTCTAAGATTGCAAGGAGTTATCCCGAACTCCTTACAAACAAAACCAAAATCTCGAAACATATTACACTTTCATTTATACAAAATATACAAAAAAAATTTTGTACTCCCCGACTACCCATACATATCCTTGATCCCCTACCAGCAATGACACTATGCGCCCGTGCGACATCCGTGAGCTTGCTAATAGAAAACCAAGCACATATATGACAAGAGGGTTTATGTACTATAAAATCAAAATACTTTAAGGATCAGTCTTTGCTCCAAGACCCAGCACTGTATCTGCTGATACAAATGGACCTAGAGAGAAGCACTTCTCATAGGTCACTCTCACATCCTTCAGATAATGAGATGCAAACACTGAATTGCACCTCCAATACGTAGTCTCAATGATATTTTTAAGAGACATATTCTTTTGGAACGCCAAGGACGTTGCTACTGCTCTCACCTCATGGGTCTTAACTTTTAGAAGACCGAAGGATTCCTCCGAGCAGTTCTTGTGAGCGTCCGTAATTACGCTTCTCACAAAGGAAAGCAAGGCGTTCTTGGACATGAGTCTTTTGGGTTCTTCACCGCACACCAAAGACCTTGTTGACAAGCTCCCATCTGTCTCTTCCTCTCTAAATAAAAATTTAAGAGCTCTCACTGGACAGAGAGACCTCTCTGTCTCTGCCTACGAGGTTAGATAGACCTTTTACTTCAAAGCTTCAGGCCAAGGTTTTTGACGGGTTTTCGTTCTTCGCCAGAAAACATTGTCTGGAACCGAACAGATGGCAGCATCTCTTTGAACCCCACTGTGGAATCTAGAGCGTGCAATTCGCTCGTCCTTCTTGGCTGTAGCGAGAGAAACAGGAATAAACATTTCCTAGTGACATCGCAGAAGGAAGCCAGATGTAAAGGCTCGAATTTATCCGATAAAAGGAATTTCAGGACCACGTCCAGATTCCAACTAGGTGTTCTAGGATTTGCTGCTTTTGAAGTTTCAAAGGATCTAATTAGATCGTGTAGATCTTTGTTGTCTGCAATATCTAGCCCTCGATTTCTAAATACTGAAGACAGCATGCTTCTGTATCCCTTTATTGTTGAGACAGATAGGTGTGAATCCTCTCTCAGAAAGAGGAGGAAATCGGCAATATTCACTATAGAGGTACTGGAGGAGGACAGCTTCTGACTCTTACACCACCCCTCCTAAAGACTTACCAACTTCGATTGGTATACTCTTCTCGTCGAAGCTCTGCGGGCTCTAGCGATAGAGGGTCCGCAGCCTTGCGAGAAAAACCCCTCGCTCTGACAAGTCTTTCGATAGTCGAAAGGCAGTCAGAGCGAGACCTGGGAGGTTGTGATGAAACCTCTCGAAGTGGGGTTGTCTGAGTAGATCTGGTCTGTTTGGAAGAGATCTGGGGAAGTTCCACTATCCACTCCAGTACCTACGTGAACCATTCCTGGGCTGGCCAAAAATGGGGCTATTAGTGTCAACTTCGTGCTCTTTGAAGCTACGAACTTCCTGAGCACTTCCCCAGGATCTTGAACGGGGGAAAGGCGTAGGCGTCCACACCGACCAATCCAGGAGAAACGCGTCTATTGCGAAGGCTCTTCGGATCGTCCACTAGAGAGCAAAAGATCTCTATTCTTTTGGAGAGGAACGTCGCAAACAGGTCTATGTGAGGTCTCCCCCACAGGGACCAAAGACTTCGACACACTTCTTCGTGTAGAGTCCATTCTGTGGGAAGGACCTGATTCCTCCTGCTCAGTCTGTCCGCTCTCACATTCTTTATCCCTTGTACAAATCTTTGTGAGGAGAGTTATGCCTCTTTCTTCTGTCCAGGTTAACAGGTGTTTTGTTAACTGAAAGAGGGAGAAAGAGTGCGTGCCTCCTTGCTTGCGTATGTAAGCCAGAGCTGTGGTGTTGTATCCGAGTTTATCTGTATCACCCCGCCTCTGAACTATCTCTTCGAAGAACTTTAAGGCTAGGTGTATGGCCACTAGTTCCTTGCAATTGATGTGCCAGGACACCTGTTCCTTTTGTCCAGGTGCCTGACACCTCCCTTGCTCCTAGCGTCGCTCCCATCCCGACTCCGAAGCGTCGGTATACACTTGGTCTGGGTTCTGCAGGGCAAGCGATACGCCTTCGTTCTTTTGAAGAGGAAGGATCCACCACTTCAAGTGATCTTTTATCTCTTGTGGAAGAGGGAAGATGTCCGAGAGTTGTCCCGTCTTCAACTCCACACCCCCTTTCAGGAAAAACTGAAGAGGGCGAAGGTTGAAGCCTCCCCAGAGAGAAGAACTTTTCTAGTGAGGACAGGGTCCCTAAAAGCCTCAGATAATCCCTCGCTGAACTGCTCTTTACTCTCTAAAGAAGCTCGAGATTTTCGACAAACCTCGAGTGATTCTTTCTCGCGAAGGAAATACTCGAAAACCTCGAGAATCCATCTGAATCCCCAGATAGACCAAGCTCTGGCTGGGGATCAGCTGCGACTTCTCGAGGTTCACGAGTAATCCCAGTGATTCTATCATGTTTCTTGTTACTGATAAGTCCTCCAAGCACTGAATCTCCGACTTGGCCCTGATCAGCCAGTCGTCTAAGTAGAGGGAGATGTTTATTCCCTCTAGGTGAAGCCATCTTGCCACATTCGCCATCAGGTTGGTGAATACCTGCGGAGCTGTAGACAGACCGAAGCACAGAGCCCTGAATTGAAAAATCTTGTCTCCTATTACAAACCGAAGATATTTCTTTGACAAATGGTGAATGGGAACGTGGAAATACGCATCTTGCAAGTCTTTCTGGCAGGGGGACGAGCCGCTGCACCTCCACGAAAGGGCTGCTGAGGAGGACGAGAGTCCTTCTTAATCGTCGACACTACAGGGCGTCCTTTCTTGGACGTTTGTACTAGTAGGTCCTGTGTCGCCTTCTCAGTTAGCGAGCGAGATATATCCTTCACTAACTGAGAAGGAAAAACAGATGATCTGACAGAGGGGCGAACAAATAAAGCAGTCCTCTGGCTCGGAGAAACCCCCTTTTGATAATAGGGATCCATATACTGATCTCTTCTTCAGAAGACCAGCACCAAAAGGGAAAGCCACTTCTCCCGAACCGTCCTGTACTGCCTTGTCCATGCAAGACGGACGCTATGGAGAATCTCTGGGTTTTTAAGAAACTCCGGATCTTTAGATTTGTTGGCCAGAACTCCGAGTGACCAATCCAGAAAGTTGAACACTTCTAAAGTGACAAAAAGTCCCTTTAGAAAGTGGTTCAACTCCGAAGTGCTCCACGTCAATCTGACCGATCCTAAAGAGTGACGTCTAGAGGCCTCCACTAAATTGGAAAAGTCCGCATCTGCCGAGGCAGGAAGAGAAAGACCCATAGTCTCTCCTGTCCCATACCAAATACCTCTCTTTCCATGGAGTTTGGAAGGAGGCATGCAGAATACCGTCTTTCCCAACTCTTTCTTCTTGTCCATCCAAGAATCTAAAGAATGGAGTGCCTTCTTCATCGAAATTGCAGGCTTCATTTTCAGAAAGGCCGAAGATTTTGCCGTAGCCGAGCTTGAAAAGAGAGAACGAGGAGAAGGAAGAGCCGCCGGACTAAGAGAGTCTCCAAACTCTTGTAGCAACAATGAGGCTAAGACCTTATAACTTGAGAGTCCTTCATTTTGCCGGAGGTTCGTCATCAGACAAAAATCGTCCAAAACCTCGATCAGACGAAGGAGAAAGCTCTCGTTTGCAGGGAGAGTCCTTCCCAGACCTCCTACGATCTGAAGGAGAGGAGCTTCTATTTGGAGAAGAGTCATAAATTCCAGGAAGGAGTCTGCCGACTCATGCCTCTGCCTCATGACTCCTTGCTCATGAATCTTGCCTCCTGACTCCTGCCTCCTGACTCCTGCCTCCTGACTCCTGCCTCCTGGCTCCTGCCTCTGACCTCCGGACTCCGGATCCGGACTCCTGCCTCCGGACTCCCGGGACTCGGACTCGGCCTACTCCGGACCCGGCACTCGGAATCCCGACTCCTGACCCTGACTCCTGACTCCGGACTCCGACTCCTGCTCCTGACTCCTGACTCCTACTCCTGACTCTGCTCCTGACTCCTGACTCCTGACTCCTGACTCCTGACTCCTGCCTCCTGCCTGGATGACTCCACATTCTGGCTCTTGGCTCCTGCCTCCTGGGTGAACTCCTCACTCCTGGCTCTTGGCTCCTGCCTCCTGGGTGACTCCTCACTCCATGGCCGGTGCATACGCTGATCGGTTCCTCCACGTTCGTACAGGGAGCCTCACCTCGAGTAGGAGCATCGATCCTAGCGGCCGATACCTCCATACGTCTGGAGGATCTTTTGATCGGAAGGGAAGAGTCTTTCCTTCTAGGAGGCTCCTTTGAAAGGACTCTACAAAAGACGAAATCTGTCTTGCATAGCCATCATGAACCTCTTCGTAGCCTCCTCTTTATCACTCTTCGGGAGGAGGGGAAGGAGAGAGGGGAGGAGCCATAGCTCCTCCACCTCCTGACTTCCTTCTCACTCGGTTGAAAGAATGGCTCTTCTTGCCCGAAGGAGACTCCTCAGGGAAGTTTTCTGGGCTCAAGTCAATCGTCGGAGCCTTCCAACTCCTCGGAGTGGTCGAGAGCGATCTGAATCCCTCCAATCACGTCTCGGAGACGAAGATCCCGACGACGAAAAACACTCACGCAGGACGCTTTGCAATAGCGATCCTTGGCAGTCTGGGGTGCACAGAAAACCGCCGAAGGGACACCTGATCGGTGGGGATTCTCCACAACCTCCTTTCGGTTTTCGACATTCCTTCTCCTCTGGGCATGTGAGCTTGGAAGAGGTCTAGACCTAGGAGCGTTGCGGAGTTCGACCAGATGCCCCCTCCACTACACTGGGGACACTCATATCACTGTCCACTGAAAAATCACTAGCCTTACCTTGTATGGCAGCCATTTTGTTTTCCATCAACTTGAAGGCTATTTTTAGATCCGCAAGTTCTTTCGCTGAATCTACAGGTTCTGCAATAGGAGAAGGGGCTGCAATGGAAGGAGAAGTAGCAATAATTACCCTTGGGAAGATCCAAGCCAGGAATTAATTCAGATCTCGAACTACTTAAACTTCTATAAGAAGCCTTCCTCACTCTTTCTCTCTCTAACTTTTCAAATAATTAGTTAGATTCTTCCATTCGTTCTCACAAATCATTCACATTCCTTGCAAGTATTAGTAAAAGAACATTCATACTCCCTGCAACCCTTGCATACAGTGTGAGGGTCTACCGAAGCTTTCGGCAACCTCACCTTACAGCCTACATTCACACAACGTCTCACAACCATTCCAGAGTCAGACATTTTTAAAGAAAAATGATATTGTCATGTTACAATAAAGTTTTATACATACTTACCTGACAGATATATACTTAGCTATAGACTCCGTAGTCTCCGACAGAATTCAAATTTCGCGGACCACGCTACCGGTAGGTCAGGTGATCTACCGCCCTTTGCCCTGGGGTGGCAGGACTTAGGAACCATTCCCCGTTTTCTAATCAGAATTCTTTCTCTTCCACCGGTCTCCTGCGGGGAGGCTGGTGGGCCATTAACAATCGTATATATCTGTCAGGTAAAGTATGTATAAATATGATATTGTCATGTTACAATAAAGTATACATACTTACCTGACAGATATATACTTAGCTATAGACTCCGTCGTCTCCGACAGAATTTCAAATTTCGCGGCACACGCTACAGGTAGGTCAGGTGATCTACCGCCCTGCCCTGGGTGGCAGGACTAGGAACCAATCCCCGTTTTCTAATCAGAATTCTTCTCTTCCACCTGGTCTCCTGCGGGGAGGCTGGGTGGGACCATTAATCGTATAATATCTGTCAGGTAAGTATGTATAAAACTTTATTGTAACATGACAATATCATTTTTTATACATTCAACTTACCCTGCCAGATATATACTTAGCTGATTAGCACCCATTGGTGGTGGGTAAGAGACAGCTAACTACTGAAATAGACAGGTAAACAACATATGTTGTAGGTATTTATAAACCTTGGTTCCTACCTTATTAGGCTGAAGACTTCGCGGCTATTGCCTTGGAGTCTGCTTAGCCTCAAGAGCCTCAGCGAGATAATGATCTATGGCTAAGAGTTCTTGTGGGTCTGCCAATGGGGTCTTATCACTTACTCGGCAGAGCCTAAAGGCCTTTGTCATTGGGTGCTATTCCACTAACATGACAACACCTTGTTCAAGGAGCACAAAACCGATCCCGATCACCTGATCCTAACATCCATGTTAGTTCTAAGATTGTAAGGAGTATCCCCGAACTCCTACAAACAACCAAAAACTCGAAAACATAATTACACTTTCATTACAAAATATACAAAAAAAAAATTTTTGTACTCCCTACTAGTCATACATACCCTTGATCCCCTACCAGCAATGACACTCTGCTCCCGTGCGACAGTAGTGAGCTTGCTACTAGAAAACCAAGCACATATCTGACAAGAGGGTTTATGTACGATAAAAAAAACACAAAATTAAGGATCAGTCTTTGCTCCAAGACCCAGTACTGTATCTGCTGATACAAAAGGACCTAGGGAGAAGCACTTCTCATAGGCACTCTCACATCCTTCAGATAATGAGATGCAAACACTGAATTGCACCTCCAATATGTAGTCTCAATGATATTCTTTAGAGACATATTCTTTTGGAACGCCAAAGACGTTGCTACTGCCCTCACTTCATGAGTCTTGACCTTTAGAAGACCGAAGGATTCCTCGAGCAGTTCTTGTGAGCGTCCGTAATAACGCTTCTCACAAAGAAAGCCAAGGCGTTCTTGGACATGAGTCTTTTGGGGTTCTTCACCGCACACCAAAGACCTGTTGACAAGCTCCCATATCTCTCCTCTCTAAATAGTATTTAAGAGCTCTCACTGGACAGAGAGATCTCTCTATCTCTCTGCCTACAAGGTTAGATAGGCCTTTTACCTCAAAACTTCTGGGCCAAGGTTTTGATGGGTTTTCGTTCTTTGCCAGAAACATTGTCTGGAAAGAACAGATGGCAGCATCTCCTTTAAACCCCACCGTGGAATCCAGAGCGTGTAATTCGCTCGTCCTCTTGGCTGTAGCGAGAGCCACTAGGAACAAGCATTTCCTAGTGACGTCGCGGAAGGACGCCAGATGTAAAGGCTCGAATTTATCCGATGAAAGGAATTTCAGGACCACGTCTGGATTCCAACTAGGTCTTTAGGAGTAGCTGCTTTCGAAGTCTCAAAAGATCTAATTAGATCGTGTAGATCTTTGTCGTTAGCAATGTCCAGGCCTCGATTCCTGAATACTCAAGACAGCATGCTTCTGTATCCTTTTATTGTCGAGACAGATAGGTGTGATTCTCTCTCAGAAAGAGGAGGAAATCGGCAATATTCACTATAGAGGTACTGGAGGAGGACAGCTTCTGAACCTTACACCACCTCCTAAAGACTTCCCACTTTGACTGGTTATACTCTTTTCTCGTCGAAGCTCTGCGGGCTCTAGCGATAGAGCCCGCAGCCTTGCGAGAAAGCCTCTCGCTCTGACAAGTCTTTCGATAGTCGAAAGGCAGTCAGAGCGAGACCGTGGGAGTGATGAAACCTCTCGAAGTGTGGTTGTCTGAGTAGATCGTGTCTGTTTTGGAAGCGATCTGGGGAAGTCCACTATCCACTCAGTTACCTCCGTGAACCATTCCTGGGCCGGCCAAAATGGGGCTATGAGTGTCAACTTCGTGCTCTTCGAAGCTACGAACTTCCTGAGCACTTCCCCCAGGATTTTGAACGGGGGAAAGGCGTATGCGTCCACACCCGACAATCCATGAGAAACGCGTCTATTGCGAAGGCTCTCGATCTTCCACTAGAGAGCAAAAGATCTCTATTCTTTTGGAGAGGAACGTCGCAAACAGGTCTATGTGAGGTCTCCCCCACAGGGACCAAAGACTTCGACACACTTCTTCTTTTCGTGTAGAGTCCATTCTGTGGGAAGGACCTGATTTCTCCTGCTCAGCCTGTCCGCTCTCACATTCTTGATGCCTTGAACAAATCTTGTGAGGAGAGTTATGCCTCTTTCTTTCCGTCCAGGTTAACAGGTGTATTGTCAACCTGATAAAGGGAGGGAGAAAGAGTGCGTGTCCTCCTTGCTTGCGTATGGAAGCCAGAGCCGTGGTGTTGTCCGAGTTTATCTGTATCACCACCCCGTCTCTGACTATCTCTTCGAAGAACTTTAAGGTAGGTGTATGGCCACAAGTTCCTTGCAATTGATGTGCCAGGACACCTGTTCCTTTGTCCAGGTGCCTGACACCTCCCTTGCTCCTAGCGTCGCTCCCATCCGACTCCGAAGCGTCGGTAAATAACACTTGGTCTGGGTTCTGCAGGAGCAAGCGATACGCCTTCGTTCTTTTGAAGCGGAGGGATCCACCACTTCAGATGATCTTTTACTTCTTGTGGAAGTTGGAAGATGTCCGAGAGTTGACCCGTCTTCCAACTCCACACCTCTTTGAGGAAAAACTGAAGAGGGCGAAGGTGAAGTCTCCCTAGCGAGAAGAACTTTTCCAATGAGGACAGGGTCCCTAAAAAGGCTCAGGAAATCCCTCGCTGAGCTGTTCTTTCTCTCTAGAAGCTCGAGATTCTCGACAAAACCTCGAGCGATTCCCTTTCTCGCGAAGGGATATACCCGAAAACCCGAGAAATCCATCTGAATCCCAAGATAGACCAAGTTCTGGGCTGGGGATCAGTTGTGACTTCTCGAGGTTGACGAGCACCCTAGCGAATCTATCATGTTCCTTGTTACTTCTAAGTCCTCCAAGCACTGAATCTTCGACTTGGCCCTGATCAGCCAGTCGTCCAAGTAGAGGGAGATGTTTATCCCCTCTAGTGAAGCCATCTTGCTACATTCGCCATCAGGTTGGTGAATACTTGTGGGGCTGTAGACAGACGAACGCACAGCCCAGAACCCTGCACGAAAGATCTTGTCTCCTATCACAAAGCGAAGATATTTCTTTGACAAATGGTGAATGGGAACGTGGAAATCATGCGTCTTGCAGGTCCAGAGAGACCATCCAATCTCCTGGACGAAGCGCCGACATTACAGAGGCGGACGTTTCCATGCGAAAACTTCCTTTTCTGTACGAAGCGATTCAGAGCGCTTACGTCCAGAACTGGCCTCCACCCCCCCGATGCCTTTGGTACTAGAAAAAGGCGATTTGTAAAATCCCGGGGAGGTGTGGATCCTGCACAAGTTCGATGGCCTCTTTTTCCCACATTTGCTCCACCATTTGAAGGAGAGTCTTTCTCATTAACACGGGGTCTCTGTACCTCGCTGCCAGTTCCCGAGGCTAGATTGTTAGGGGCGGGCTGTCGTCGAAGGGGATACATATCCCTTTCTTCAGGACCGACATGACCAAGGGTCGGCTACCCTTTTTGCCCATACTCTGCAAAGTTCAGGAGTCTGGCGCCATGGTGCTTGGTAGGGGCAACAAGTCACTTTGATTTCTTGAAGGGCCTAAATGAAGACCTTCCTCTCTTTTCGAGCTCTTCTTTCTGGCAGGGGGACGAGCCGCTGCACCTCCACGAAAGGGCTGCTGAGGAGGACGAGATTCCTTCTTAAACCGTCGACACTACAGGGCGTCCTTTCTTGGACGTTTGCGTTAGTAGGTCTTGTGTCGCCTTCTCAGTTAGCGAGCGAGATATCCTTCACTAACTGAGAAGGAAACAGATGATCTGATAGATGGGCGAACAGTAAGGCAGTCCTCTGGCTCGGAGAAACCCCTTTCGATAATAGGGATCCATACATGATCTCTTTTTCAGGAGACCAGCACCAAAAAGGGAAGCCACTTCACCCGAACCGTCCTGTACTGCCTTGTCCATGCAGGACAGGAGCTATGGAGAATTTTGGGTTTTTCAGAAAACTCCGGATCCTTAGATTTGTTGGCCAGAACTCCGAGTGACCAATCCAGAAAATTGAACACCTCTAAAGTGACAAAAAGTCCTTTAGAAAGTGGTTCAACTCTGAAGTGGCTCCACATCGCTCTGACCGATCCTAAGGAGTGACGTCTAGAGGCCTCCACTAAATTGGAAAAAGTCCGCATCTGCAGAGGCAGGTAGAGAAAGCACCCATAGTCTCTCCTGTCCCATACCAAATACCTCTCTTCCCGTGCAATCTGGAAGGAGGCATGCAGAATACCGTCTTTCCTAACTCCTTCTTCTTGTCCATCCAAGAATCTAAGAATGGAGTGCCTTCTTCATTGATATCGCAGGCTTCATTTTAAAAAGGCCGACGATTTAGCCGTAGCTGAGCTCGAAAAGAGCGAACGAGGAGAAGGAGGAGCCGCCGGACTAAGAGAATCTCCAAAACTCTTGAAGTAGTAATGAGGCCAAGCTTATAAACTAGAAAGTCCCTCATTAGCAGGAGGTTCGTCGTCAGACAACTCGTCTAACCCTCGATCAGACGAAGGAGAAAAGTTCACGTTTGGAGGGAGAGTCCTTCCAAGACCTCCTATGTTCTGAAGGAGAGGAGCTCCTATTTGGAGAAGAGTCATAACCTCCAGGAACGAGTCCCCGACTCTTGCCTCCTGGCTCTTGACTCTTGCCTCCTGACTCCTGCCTCCTTGGCTCCTGACTCTGCCTCCTGGCTCCTGACTCCTGCCTCCTGACTCCTGCCTCCTGACTCCTGCCTCCTGACTCCTGCCTCCTGACTCCGGACTCCTGGCTCCTGCCTCCTGACTCCTGCCTCTTGGCTCCTGGCTCCTGCCTCTTGGCTCCTGGCTCCTGCCTCTTGGCTCCTGCCTCCTGGCTCTTGCCTCTGGCTCTTGCCTCTTGCCTGGATGCCTCTACACTCCTGGCTCTGGGCTCCTGCCTCCTGGTTGACTCCCTACTCCTGGCTCTTGGCTCCTGCCTCCTGGGTGACTCCTCACTCCTGGCCGGTGCCCAGACGTCTGATCGTTTCATCCAGGTTCGTACCGGAAACCTCACCTCGAGTAGGTAGTATCGATCCTGGAGGCAGATACCTCCATACGTCTGGAGGGATCTTTTTTTTAATAGGAAGGGAAGTGTCTTTCCTTCTAGGAGGCTCCTTTGACAGGACTCTACAAACGACAAAATCTGGTTCCTGCATCGCCATCATGAACATCTTTGTAGCCACCTCTTTATCCTCTTCGGGAGGAGGGGAAGGAGGAGGGGAGGAGTCCATAGCCTCCACCTCCCCTGCCTCCTTCCTTCCACTCTGGTTGAAAGAATGGCTCTTCTTGCTTCTTCACTCCCGATGGAGACTCCTCAGGAGGGAAGTTTTCAGGGCTCGAGTCAATATTAGGAGCCTTCCAACTCCTCTTGAGAGGCCGAGATCGGTCTGAATCTCTCCAATCACGTCTCGGTGATGAAGATCCCGACGACGAGAAACACTCACGTAGGACGCTTTTACAATAGCGGTCCTTGGCAGTCTGGGGTGTTCACAGAAAAAACTGCCGAAGGGACACCTGATCGGTGGGGATTCTCCACAACCTCCTTTCGGCTTTCGACATTCCTTCTCTCTGGGCATGTGAGCTTGGAAGAGGTCTAGACCTAGGAGTGTTGCTGAGCCGACCAGATGCCCCCTCCACTACACTGGGGACACTCATATCACTGTCCACTGAAAAAATCACTAGCCTTACCTTGTATGGCAGCCATTTTGTTTCCATCAACTTGAAGGATGCTTTTAGATCCGCAAGTTATTCTTTGCTGGATCTACAGGTTCTAAAATAGGAGAAGGGGCTGCAATGGAAGGAAGAAGTAGCAATACTTACCTTGGGGAAGATCCCAAGCTTGGAATTAGTTCAGATCTAGAACTACTTAAACTTCTATGAGAAGCCTTCCTCACTCTTTCTCTTTCTAACTTTTTTAAATAATTCGTTAGATTCTTCCATTCGTTCTCACTCAAGTTCTCACATTCCTTACAAGTATTAGTAAAAGAACATTCATACTCCCTGCACCTCTTGCATACCGTGTGAGGGTCTACCGAAGCTTTCGGCAACCTCACCTTACAGCCTACATTCACACAACGTCTCAAACCATACCAGAGTCAGACATTATTAAGGAAAATTCCAAATCAAGTCCACAAAACAGTCCACAAAAGCGTATGCCAATCCAACAATCCAGATACGTCACCAAAAGTCGGTCAAGAAGATCAATTGCCGGTGAAAAAGAAAAACCAATCGAGAGGAACCAACAACAATGTTGATGGTCCGGGCGACAGAAGAATTCTGATTAGAAAACGGGGATGGTTCCTAGTACTGCCACCCAGGGACAGGGCGGTAGATCACCTGAACCTACCTGTAGCGTGTGCCGCGAAAATTTGAAATTCTGTCGGAGACGACGGAGTCTATAGCTAAGTATATATCTGGCAGGGAAGTTGAATGTATAAAACTTATTGTAACATGACAATATCATTTTTATACATTCAACTTCCCTGCCAGATATATACTTAGTTGATTAGCACCCATTGGTGGTGGGTAAGAGACAGCTAACTACTGAAATAGACAGGTAAACAACATATGTTGTAGGTATTAATAAACCTTGGTTCCTACCTTATTAGGCTGAAGACTTCGCGGCTACTGCCTTGGAGTCTGCTTAGCCTCAAGAGCCTCAGCGAGATATTGATCTATGGCTAAGAGTTCTTGTGGGTCTGCCAATGGGGTCCTTATCCACTTACTCGGCAGAGCCTAAAGGACCTTTGTCATTTGGGGTTGCTATTCCACTAACATGACAATACACCTTGTTCAAGGAGCACAACACCGATCCCGATCACCTGATCCTAACATCCATGTTAGTTCTAAGATTGCAAGGAGTTATCCCCGAACTCCTTACAAAACAACCAAAAACTCGAAACATAATTACACTTTCATTACAAAATATACAAAAAAAAAAAAAATTTTGTACTCCCCTACTAGCCATACATACCCTTGATCCCCTACCAGCAATGACACTATGCTCCCGTGCGACATCAGTGAGCTTGCTAATATGAAAAAACCAAGCACATATCTGACAAGAGGGTTTATGTAACGATAAAACACAATATTTAAGGATCAGTCTTTGCTCCAAGACCCAGCACTGTAATCTGCTGATACAAATGGACCTGAGCGAGAAGCACTTCTCATAGGTCACTCTCACATCCTTCAGATAATGAGATGCAAAACACTGAATTGCACCTCCAATATGTAGTCTCAATGATATTTTTTTTTTTTTTAGAGACATATTCTTTTGGAACGCCAAGGACGTTGCTACTGCTCTCACCTCAGGGGTCTTGACCCTTTAGAAGACCGAAGGATTCCTCGAGCAGTTCTTGTGAGCGTCCGTAATTACGCTTCTCACAAAGAAAGCCAAGGCGTTCTTGGACATGAGTCTTTTGGGGTTCTTCACGCACACCAAAGACTTGTTGACAAGCTCCCATCTGTATCTTCTCTCTAAATAATATTTAAGAGCTCTCACTGGACAGAGAGACCTCTCTATCTCTCTGCCTACGAGGTTAGATAGGCCTTTTACCTCAAAACTTCTGGGCCACCGGTTTTGACGGGTTTTCGTTCTTTGCCAGAAACATTGTCTGGAAAGAACAGATGGCAGCATCTCTTTGAACCCCACTGTGGAATCTAGAGCGTGCAATTCGCTCGTCCTCTGGCTGTAGCGAGAGACACCAGGAATAAGCATTTCCTAGTGACGTCGCGGAAGAAGCCAGATGTAAAGGCTCGAATTTATCCGATGAAAGGAATTTCAGTACCACGTCTAGATTCCAACTAGGTGTTCTAGGAGTAGCTGCCTTTGAAGTTTCAAAGGATCTAATTAGATCGTGTAGATCTTTGTTGCTTGCAATATCTAACCCTCGATTCCTAAATACTGAAGACAGCATGCTTCTGTATCCTTTTATTGTTGAGACAGAAAGGTGTGATTCCTCTCTCAGAAAAGAGGAGGAAATCGGCAATATTCACTATAGAGGTACTGGAGGAGGACAGCTTCTGACTCTTACACCACCTCCTAAAGACTTCCACTTGATTGGTATACTCTTCTCGTCGAAGCTCTGCGGGCTCTAGCGATAGAGCCCGCAGCTTGCGAGAAAAGCCCCTGCTCTGACAAGTCTTTCGATAGTCGAAAGGCAGTCAGAGCGAGACCTGGGAGGTTGTGATGAAACCTCTCGAAGTGGGGTTGTCTGAGTAGATCTGGTCTGTTTGGAAGAGATTGGGGAAGTCCACTATCACCCAGTACCTCTGTGAACCATTCCTGGGACCGGCCAAAAATGGGGCTATTAGCGTCAACTTCGTGTTCTTCGAAGCTACGAACTTCCTGAGCACTTCCCCCAGGATCTTGAACGGGGGAAAGGCGTATGCGTCCACACCCGACCAATCCAGGAGAAACGCGTCTATTGCGAAGGCTCTCGGATCTTCCACTAGAGAGCAAAAGATCTCTATTCTTTTGGAGAGGAACGTCGCAAACAGGTCTATGTGAGGTCTCCCCACAGGGACCAAAGACTTCGACACACTTCTTCGTGTAGAGTCCATTCTGTGGGAAGGACCTGATTCCTCCTGCTCAGTCTGTCCGCTCTCACATTCTTGATGCCTTGAACAAATCTGTGAGGAGAGTTATGCCTCTTTCTTCCGTCCAGGTTAACAGGTGTCTTGTTAACTGAAAGAGGGAGAAAAGAGTGCGTGCCTCCTTGCTTGCGTATGTAAGCCAGAGCCGTGGTGTTGTCCAAGTTTATCTTTATCACCTCGCCTCTGACTATCTCTTCGGAAGAACTTTAAGGCTAGGTGTTATGGCCACTAGTTCCTTGCAATTGATGTGCAGGACACCTGTTCCTTTGTCCAGGTGCCTGACACCTCCCTTGCTCCTAACGTCGCTCCCCATCCCGACTCCGAAGCGTCGGCATATAACACTTGGTCTGGGTTCTGCAGAGCAAGCGATACGCCTTGTTCTTTTGAAGAGGGAGGATCCACCACTTCAAAATGATCCTTTACCTCTTGTGGAAGCGGGAAGATGTCCGAGAGTTGTCCCGTCTTCAACTCCACACCCCTTTCAGGAAAACAAAAACTGAAGAGGGCGAAGGTGAAGCCTCCCCAGAGAGAAGAACTTTTCTAGTGAGGACAGGGTCCCTAAGAGGCTAAGATAATCCCTCGCTGAACTGTTCTTTTTCTCTAAGAAGCTCGAGATTTTCGACAAACCTCGAGTGATTCTTTCTCGCGAAGGAAATACTCGAAAACCCGAGAATCCATCTGAATCCCCAGATAGACCAAGCTCTGGCTGGGGATCAGCTGCGACTTCTCGAGGTTCACGAGTAATCCCAGCGATTCTATCATGTTTCCTTGTTACTGATAAGTCCACCAAGCACTGAATCTCCGACTTGGCCCTGATCAGCCAGTCGTCCAAGTAGAGGGAGATGTTTATTCCCTCTAGGTGAAGCCATCTTGCCACACTCGCCATCAGGTTGGTGAATACTTGCGGAGCTGTAGACAGACGAAGCACAGAGCCCTGAATTGAAAGATCTTGTCTCCTATTACAAAACGAAGATATTTCTTTGAACAAAAATGGTGAATGGGAACGTGGAAATAGCGTCTTGCAAGTCCAGAGAGACCATCCAATCTCCTGTACGAAGAGCCGACATTACTGAGGCGGACGTTTCCATGCGAAACTTCTTTTTCTGAACAAAGCGATTCAGAGCGCTTACGTCCAGAACTGGTCTCCACCACCCCCCGATGCCTTGGTACTAGAAAAAGGCGATTGTAAAATCCCGGGGAGTGTGGATCCTGCACCAGTTCGATGGCCTCTTTTTCCACATTTGTTCCACCATTTGAAGGAGAGTCTTTCTCATTACCGGGTCTCTGTACCTCGCTGACAGTTCCCGAGGCGTAGATGTTAGGGGAGGGCTGTTCTCGAAGGGAATACATATCCCTTCTATAGGACCGACACTGACCAAGGGTCGGCTCCCTTTTGCCCATACTCCTGCCAAAGTTCAGGAGTCTGGCGCCCACTGGTGCTTGAAGGAGCAACAAGTCATTTGGATTTCTTGAAAGGGCCTAAAGGAAGACCTTCCTCTCTTATCAGAGTTCTTTCTTTCTGGCAGGGGGACGAGCCGCTGTACCTCACGAAAGGGCTGCTGAGGAGGACGAGAGTCATTCTTAATCGCCGACACTACAGGGCGTCCTTTCTTGGACGTTTGTGTTAGTAGGTCTTGTGTCGCCTTCTCAGTTAGCGAGCGAGATATATTCCTTCACTAAACGAGAAGGGAAACAGATGATCCGATAGAGGGGCGAACAATAAAGCAGTCCTCTGGCTCGGAGAAAACCCCTTTCGATAATAGGGATCCATATACTGATCTCTTTTTCAGGAGACCAGCACCAAAAGGGAAGCCACTTTACCCGAACCGTCCTGTACTGCCTTGTCCATGCAAGACAGGACGCTATGGAGAATCTCTGGGTTTTTAAGAAACTCGGATCTTTAGATTTGTTGGCCAGAACTCCGAGTGACCAATCCAGAAAGTTGAACACTTCTAAAGTGACAAAAAGTCCCTTTAGAAAGTGGTTCAACTCTGAAGTGCTCCACGTCGCTCTGACCGATCCTAAGGAGTGACGTCTAGAGGCCTCCACTAAATTGGAAAAGTCCGCATCTGCCGAGGCAGGTTAGAGAAAGACCCATAGTCTCTCCTGTCCCATACCAAATACCTCTCTTTCCATGTAGTTTGGAAGGAGGCATGCAGAATACCGTCTTTCCTAACTCCTTCTTCTTGTCCATCCAAGAACTCTAAAGAATGGAGTGCCTTCTTTTCATTGATATAGCAGGCTTCATTTTCAAAAAGGCCGAAGATTTTGCCGTTGCCGAGCTCGAAAAAGAGAAGAGACGAGGAGAAGGAGGAGCCGCCGGGACTAAGAGAATCTCCAAATCCTTGAAGCAATAATGAGGCTAAGACTTTATAAACTCGAGAGTCCCTCATTAGCAGGAGGTTCGTCATCAGACAACTCGTCTAACCCTCGATCAGACGAAGGAGAAAGTTCACGTTTGGAGGGAGAGTCCTTCCAAGACCACCTACGCTTGAAGGAGAGGAGCTCCTATTTGGAGAAGAGTCATAAATTCCAGGAACGAGTCTCCGACTCCTGCCTCCTGGCTCTTGACTCTTGCCTCCTGCCTCCTGCTCCTGGCTCCTGGCTCCTGGCTCCTGGCTCCTGGCTCCTGACTCCTGACTCCTGACTCCTGACTCCTGACTCCTGACTCCTGACTCCTGACTCCTGACTCCTGACTCCTGCCTCTTGCCTCCTGGCTCTTGCCTCCTGGCTCCTGCCTCCTGCCTGGATGCCTCCACACTCCTGGCTCTTGGCTCCTCGCTCCTGGTTGACTCCTCACTCCTGGCTCTTGGCTCCTGCCTCCTGGGTGACTCCTCACTCTGGCCGGTGCCAGACGTCTGATCGTTTCATCCAGGTTCGTACCGGAAACCTCTACTCGAGTAGGAGTATCGATCCTGGCGGCAGATACCTCCATACGTCTGGAGGATCTTTTGATCGGAAGGGAAGAGTCTTTCCTTCTAGGAGGCTAACTTTCACAGAACTCCTACAAAAGACGAAATCTGCTCTTGCATCGCCAATCATGAATCTCTTCGTACCTCCTCTTTATCCTCTTCGGGAGGAGGGGAAGGAGGAGGGGAGGAGTCCGTAGCCTCCACCTCCTGCCTCCTTCTCACTCTGGTTGAAAGAATGGCTCTTTTTGCCTTCTTCACTCCCGAGGGAGACTCCTCAGGGAAGTTTTCTGGGCTCGAATCAATAGTCGGAGCCTTCCAACTTCTCTTGAGTGGCCGAGACGATCGAATCTCTCCAATCACGTCTTGGAGATGAAGATCCCGACGACGAAAAACACTCACGCAGGACGCTTTTACAATAGCGATCCTTGGCAGTCTGGGGTGTCACAGAAACCGCCGAAGGGACACCTGATCGGTGGGGATTCTCCACAACCTCCTTTCGGTTTTCGACATTCCTTCTCCTCTGGGCATGTGAGCTTGGAAGAGGTCAGACCTAGGAGCGTTGCTGAGCCGACCAGATGCCCCCTCCACTACACTGGGGACACTCATATCATGTCCACTGAATAATCACTAGCCTTACCTTGTATGGCAGCCATTTGTTTTCATCAACTTGAAGGCTGCTTTTAGATCCGCAAGTTCTTTTGCTGAATCTACAGGTTCTGCAATAGGAGAAGGGGCTGCAATGGAAGGAGAAGTAGCAATACTTACCCTTGGGAAGATCCCAAGCTAGGAATAGTTCAGATCTAGAACTACTTAAACTTCTATAAGAAAGCCTTCCTCACTCTTTCTCTCTCTAACTTTTTTAAATAATTAGTTAGATTCTTCCATTTCGTTCTCACTCAAGTTCTCACATTCCTTACAAGTATTAGTAAAAGAACATTCATACTCCCTGCAACCCTTGCATACCGTGTGAGGGTCTACCGAAGCTTTCGGCAACCTCACCTTACAGCCTACATCACAAAACGTCACAAAACCATTCCAGAGTCAGACATATTTTTTTAAAGAAAAAAAATTCCAAAATCAAGTCCACAAAACAGTCCCACAAAAGCGTATGCCAATCCAACAATCCAGATACGTCACCAAAAACGTCGGTCAAGAAAGATCAAATTGCCGGTGAAAAGAAAAACAAAAAAGAAAAACCAACGAGAGGAACCAAACAACAATGTTGATGCCGGGCGACAGAAGAATTCTGATTAGAAAACGGGAATGGTTCCTAGTCCTGCCACCCAGGGCAGGGCGGTAGATCACCTGACCTACGGTAGCGTGTGCCGCGAAATTTGAAAATTCTGTCGGAGACGACGGAGTCTATAGCTAAGTATATATCGGCAGGGAAGTTGAATGTATAAAAAATCCAAAATCAAGTCCACAAAATCACAGTCCACTAAAACGCATGACAATCCAACATCCCCAGATACGTCACCAAAAGTCGGTCAAGAAGATCAATTGCCGGTGAAAAAAGAAAAACCAATCGAGAGGAACCAACAACAATGTTGATGGCCCGGGCGACAGAAGAATTCTGATTAGAAAACGGGAATGGTTCCTAGTCCTGCCACCCAGGGCAGGGTGGTAGATCACCCTGACCTACCGGTTAGCGTGTGCCGCGAAATTTGAAATTCTGTCGGAGACGACGGAGTCTATAGCTAAGTATATATCTGGCAGGGAAGTTGAATGTATAAAAATAACCCATCATGTCAGTGCAACGAATTGAGAGACTTGGACCCAGGTACTATGGATAGCTTTTGGTCTTATCATTACCCCAGAGTCAAGTTCCATTTCCTCCTCCCTCCTCCCATTCCTAAATCAAACTGGACACTTCCAGTTCCCTTCTCATCCTAAGCCACATTGGACATCTCCAGTCCCTTCCTCCCCTTCATAAGCCACCCAGGAAAGTTTCACTTCTTTCCTACCCTTCCTAAAACGTTCTAGAAAATTCAACTTCCTTCCTCCCCTTCTTAAACAATTCAGGTTGAAAATTCTCGGTCCTTCCTTCCCTTCCTATATAGTTAAAATTGTCCTGAACCTCTCTAGAACTCAGCTCTGTTACATATCTTAGGCAAAGAGTGAAGTATCTATCCATGCTTACAGCCTTTGGTGGACGAATCATGTTTGCTTAGTGTGCACACTACAGTACAGTACAGTGTCCTGTGCAAAGCTTACACAGAATTAAACAAAAACAAAGATAAATGAACTTAACTGACAACTTTGTATTAAGGGGGCTAAGGTTGTAGATGCAACCACAATATTAAGGGTGAATTAATATGTCATATACAACAGACACCGCCACTTTCACCAGAATTCAATTGTTACCTCAATAAACCTGTGTACCTCCTGTTAAGTCCACATTACAGCAGAGTACCTCGTTATGTTATTAGATTGTGGACAAATAAGTTAAGGAATCTCCGTAGGGCTTTAAAAAATATTTTTTCACGGATATTAACTACCCGGTGGTTACATATAGCTGTCGTCTCTGACGTCACGGCAGATTGTAAATTCGCGGGTAGCGCTAATGGTTTGACAGGTGATCCCTCTACTCCCGCCCTCTACGGGTACCGGGAACATTCCAACAATAAATCAGAAGTTTCCTGCCGTCGGAACCGGTAACACGGTTCCTCTGCTGGTTGGAATTTGGAATTGATCATCTTGGTTTCTCCTTTTGTTTTTGTGATGTACCTGAGTTTACTGATCTTTTGCTAGCGCTATAGTTATTTTGGTTTTGATATTGTTGTCCTTTTTAGGATTTATTTTGAATTCTTCACGATGTCTGACACCGGCTCTGTCAGTATAGGGTGTGTAGTAGTGGGTGTGAAGACTAGACTTCTTAAAGCTTCACTTGATCCTCATTCTACTTGTGTTAGTTGTATGGGGGAACGTGGATGCTCTTTTGAGAATACGTGTGAAGATGTAAGTCTCTAACATCTCAGGAGTGGAAGGCACTGGGAAAGTATATGAGAAAGTTAGAAAAAGATAGAATCAGAAAGGCTTCACAGAGATCTTCTTATAAGTTAGTGAGTAGCCAGGATATTCCTCTGAATTCTATTAATCCTGTTCCTATTAACCCCGTAGTGGGTTGCTCCTGCCCTCGAATCTGTATCTCCCGATCCCGACCCGTGTCAGTATTACGAGCCGATATATGTGGACTCGAAATTTGTCTCTTTCCTCACCACTATGCAGAAAATGGGCGAGACAGTGCAAGAAGTGGTAGTTAAGTGTGATATACTTAGTGCAAGTGTAGTGGAGGAGGTGGTTGTTCGGCCCGTCGTTCTCCTAGGTCTAGGCCCTGTCAAACTCCCCAGATCCTGGGAGGAGGCATGCCGAAAAACCGAAGGGAGGCGAGCGGGACCTGCTCCCGAGCAGCGCCCCCTCAAAGCAATCTGTAGCCGTATCCCAGGATGCTGTCGCTCACCATTGGAAAGGTGTTGCGAGGAAGTGTTTTCGTCAAGTGACTCTAGTTCAGATGTTTCCTCTTATAGAGGTTGGCGTAATAAGACTTCTAGACCGCTGAAAAGGTCGCGCGATGTTTCGCCTGCTGCGGTTCCAAGAAGGTGGGGGGGGGGGGGGGGGGGGGGCGGCTGCCGAACCTTCTTGTAGTTTTTGGGAGGAGCCTGAAGCTTTTCTCCGGCGGTTTCGATTTATCGCCCTTCTCTCATAGAAGTGAGAAGCCGAACACGCACACTCCTTCGGAGCCTTCTCCAGAGCCATCCTCAAAGCGATAACTCCTGCGGCTCCAGACGTGTTTGTGGATCATCCTTCTACACCTCCCGCGCCTTCTACGTCGGTGGATCCTCAACCTTCGGTGTTTGAACAGATGAATGCCAAGTTAGGCAGTATCTTGGAGCTTTTTGGCAAGTCTCTTTCGTCCCGAATGCGCTCCCGACCGCCTTACATCTTCCGCAAGACTACGGTGGCAGTCCTCTTCGCAGGCTCCTTTGCAGTCGCCTCTTCAGGCTCAGACTCTCCATGTGACTCCTCTTCAGACGCCACTTCAGGCGCTGGTCGGACTCTTTCCTGATCGTCATGGCACCACGTCAGGCTCTCGCTCGAGCGCCAGCGCGGCCGCCAGCTCAGCCGCCAACGCAGCCGCCAGCTCAGCCGCACGGATACGTCTCAGTACAGGCTCAGACGTCTTCTCCGCTCTCACACCCTCCTGGACGCGTCAGGGGTTGCGACTTCGCGAACAGATTCCTCTTCCGATGGAATGTTCGCCAGTTTCGTCGAAGGAAGCTTCGGATTTTGGAGGAAGAAAGAGAAGGACTTACAGAAAAAGACAAGCATTTGTCGGGGTATAAACTCCTTTTACGATCCTTCGTGACAACTTTGGAGATTCTTTTGCGCCTTCCGTTCAGTTTCTCCTAGTTCGCAGTGGAAAAAGGACAGTAAGCCTGACTCCTCGTCCTCGTTCACGCGTCTCGTCCTCTCGATTTTGGCTAAGGAAAGCTATCAAGAAAGTTAACGCTTGGCTTTTGGAGAAGAGGGAACAGGGAAAACTGTTTTTTGTTTCCCCCCTTCAAGACTTTCGTCAAGGAGCCGTGTGGTATGACACTGGAGAAGTTTTTTCCCTGGGTGTGACTGCCTCCGCTCAGGGAGACTTTTCTAGTCTCGTGGACTCTTCCCGCAGAGCAGCCCTTAATACTGCTAAGATTTTCTTTTCAACAAATGAACTGGAGCATCTTTGCAAGAGTGTTTTTCCGTGTTTTCGAAGTTGTTAGCTTCCTGGATTGGTCCATTGCTTCGCTGGCCAGGAAAGTCAAGTCATTTGGACTTTCGGAGGAGCAGTTGAAGGATTTTGCCTCGGTACTGGATTGTATCGATAAAGGCATCTGTG
This sequence comes from Macrobrachium nipponense, assembly GCF_015104395.2. Lineage (NCBI taxonomy): Eukaryota > Metazoa > Arthropoda > Malacostraca > Decapoda > Palaemonidae > Macrobrachium > Macrobrachium nipponense. Next base: position 8,947,522 of record NC_061094.1, on the reverse strand, counting down.
ATGGAGCTTCGAGCTCGCTGCCATTTTCTTTGCCTCTGGAGTGTTGAAGAAGGAGACAGCTTTGGTGCTCCTTCTTGTCGAAAGGGGTTTCATCGAACCAGAAGTCTGCCGTTGCTCTTCTCTCCGTTTGGACAAGAAACACCTATTTCCGCAAGAGATTGTGAGCGAGATCGCTCAATCTTTAACACAGAAAGCGACCAGGATCTTTTAACACAGTCAGTGAAGAAGCCCAGGAAGATAGCTCCGTGGTTCTTTCTGCTTCTCGGAGTGCTCCCTCCACGGAAGCTCCTAAACCATTTCGAGGGAGAGCTCCCGTTCGATCTTCCTCCAGGTTTCGTGGGAGAGGTAGAGCCTCTTCTAAAACCACTCCCTCTTCATCAAAAAGTAGGCCGTAGTCCTCCACACAGCAGTAGGAGCCAGATTACACCTTTCTGGCAGACTGGTTTCATCTCGGAGCGGATCCTTGGACGGTCCAGGTCCTGAAGGAAGGATACACCATTCCGTTCATCAAGCACCCCCCTCTCACAGAATTTCCTGTGAATTTGTCAGCCTTACTCGGAGAACTCCGAAAAATTTGCTGCCCTCCATCAAGAAGTTCTCGCCTTACTGGCAAAGAGGCCATAGAGTTAGTGGGACTCTCCGCAGGAACCAGGATTTTACAATCGCCTTTTCCTGGTAAAGAAGGCCACGGGGGGTTGGAGGACCGGTGTTGGACGTCAGTGCCCTGAACGTCTTTGTCCTGAAGACGAAGTTTTCTATGGAAACGACCCAATCGGTAGTAGCAGCTCTTCATCCTGGAGATTGGATGGTTTCCATAGACCTTCGGGACGCTTATTTTCATATTTACGATTCATTCGGAATCGAGAAGATTCCTGAGATTCGTGTTCCAGGGCCGCATTTATCAGTTCAGGGCCCTCTGCTTCGGCCTGTCGACAGACTCCACAAGTGTTCAACCAGAGTTCTGTCGTCAGTAGCAAAGTGGGCTTCATCTAGACGGGATACGAATATCCATGATATTTAGATGATTGGCTTCTCAGGGCAAGGTCCAGACAGAAGTGTGTGGAGGACCTACAAAAGACTTTAAGGATGACGGAAAGCCCTAGGTTTGTTAGTAAACAAAGAAAAGTCATGTCTCACTCCTTCTCAGGAGATAGTTTATTTAGGAGTGAGACTGAATTCAGTTCTTTTTCAGGCTTTTCCGTTCTCGCCAAAGGATCGACTCTTGCCTGAACAAAATAGACGAATTTCTTCGCCTCAGACAAACTTGCTCGGCGAATCAGTGGATGAGCCTTTTAGGAACCTTGGCTTCAATAGAGCAATTTGTAAGTCTGGGCAGGCTCAACAGAGACCACTTCAATTATTCTTGAAGCAGAAGTGGCAAAGGAAGAAGTTCCCAGACTCCTTCGTGTTCCCATCTCGGAAGGAATCAAACAGGACCTACTTTGGTGGAAATCAGAAGGAAGGCTAGAGGAAGGCTTGTCTCTAAGCCAGTTGAGCCCCAACCTTACTCTTTTGTCAGACGCCATCGGACAAAGGGTGGGGAGCTACTCTGGGGAGAAAGGAAGTGTCGGGTCTTTGGCAGATTCATCAGAAAAGCTGGCACATAAATCTAAAAGAGTTGAAGGCGATTCATTTGGCTCTAATGCACTTCAACGACAGAGGTAAGAGGGAAAGTAGTGCTGGTTCAAGCAGACAACACCACGGCTCTCTCTTACATAAAAAAACAGGGGGGGGGGGGACACACTCGTTCTCTCTGTGCGAGGCGGCGAGAGGACCTACTCATTTGGGCGAAAGAGAACAAGGTTGTCTTGAGCACAAGATTTATTCAAGGCTCGAAGAATGTAAAGGCAGACATTCTCAGCAGGAGAGGACAAGTCCTCTCCACAGAGTGGACATTACATCCTCAAATATGCAAGAAGCTTTGGGGGATTTGGGGATGCCTCAGTTGGATCTCTTCGCCACAAAACAAGACAGCTCGTCTACCACTGTATTGCTCCCAGTTCCAGACGAGGAGGCGTTTTACAGTGGATGCCATGCTTCTGGACTGGTCAAATCTGGATCTGTATGCTTTCCAACCTTCAAAATGCTAAGATTAGTTCTGGCAAAGTTCAGAGGTCATCAGAACGTCAGGATGACTCTGATAGCCCCTTTTGGCCGGCCAGGGAATGGTTTCCGGATCTACTACTGCTGTTGACGGGACTTTCCGAGAGAGTTACCGTAAGGAAGGATCTACTCAGACAGCCACCCACTTTCTGAGGTTCCATCACAACTTGTCCGCTCTTCGACTAGTCGCCTTCAGACTGTCGAGCAATCTCCTCAGAAAGAGAGGATTTTCAAAGAGAGCGTTCAAGGGCTATTGCTAGACCAGAAGAGAATCCTCTGATCGAGTGTACAAGCTAAGTGGGTCCAATTCAGAGCTTGGTGCAAAGAAGAAGGAATTTCGTCTTCTAAGACCTCTATAGCTCAGTTAGCTAACTTCCTTCTTTTTCTCGTGAGAAGAAGAAGCTTTCTACCAGACGATTAGGGGTTATAGAGCTATGTTGTCTTCTGTGTTCAGACATCGAGGATTAGACATTTCTAATAATCAAGACCTCTCAGACCTGATTCGTTCCTTTGATACGACCAAGACAAAGGAGTCAAGAACAGTAGCTTGGAACCTGGATGTAGTTCTTAAATGGCTGATGTCAGATAGATTCGAACCGACTCCCTCTAGTTGCTTTTTAGAGATCCGACCAGGAAGACCCTTTTCTTTGTGCTTTAGCATCAGCTAGAAGAATCAGTGAGCTGCATGCTATTGATAAGAGAGTTGGATTCGCTAAGGGCAATGCCATTGCTCATCAATGCTGGGTTTTTGGCTAAGAATGAAAATCCCTCACGTCCTTGGCCCTCGTTCGTTCTCTATAAAGAACATTTCGGAGTTAGTGGGGCCTAATGAGCCTGAATGTCTTCTCTGTCCAGTGAGAGCACTTAGACATTATGTGCAAAGGACCAAAGTATAAGAGGTAAGAGTGATAACCTGTGGTGTTCAGTGAAAGATCCTTCTCGTCTCTTTCTAAAAATGCGCTCTCCTTCTTTTAAGGAGTTTGATTTCTGAGGCACATGGACAATGTCAGACTCAGATATCAAAGTGTTTAAAGTCAAAGCTCATGAAATTAGAGCAGTGTCTACGTCTATGGCCTTAGACGTAATCTGTCTTTGAAAGACATTATTAAATCATACATATTGGAGAAGCAATTCTGTCTTCGCATCTCATTATCTGACAGATTTGCAAACCACATATGAAAATTGCAGTACATTGGGGCCATTCATTGTGACTGACACGGTATTGGGTGAGGGAGAGAAGGATGTCCCATCCTCACTAACTTTTCTCCTTTGATTATGTTTTTTGTATTTTTAAGGTTGTCTGAAGATACAGGGAGTTTTTTGAGTATCTTTCAGTCTTTTAATGTCTGGTGTATTTCTTAAACGGTTGTGGTGATCCCTCGTTTTTCATTGTATTTTGTGGTGATTTGTACTGCGCCTGAGCAGGGGCATTATAGTCTTGTCCGTTACGGTCACGTCCTCAACGGCAAGTACTTATTATTGTGTCCGACGCACGGATCCATATATCCTGTCGGTACAATAAAGGCCAGCAGACTACAGAGGCAGTAACCACTGAGTCAGCGGTCTTTAAGGTAAGGAACCTATATCTTCGGATAATTCCAACAGTTATTTTAGCTGCAATTGTCCCACCACCTAAATGTGTCAATCAGCTATATGTAACCACCGGGTTAAGTTATATAAGTGAAAATGACATTTTTATAATAATATAAAGTTTCACTTATACTTACCCGGTGGTTACATAACGAAGCCCCGCCCTCCTCTCATATGGACAGGTAGGCATGAAACTTCTGATTTATTGTTGGAATGGTTCCCGGTACCGGTAGAGGGCGGGAGTAGAGGATCACCTGTCAAACCATTAGCGCTACCGCGAATTTTCAAATTCTGCCGTGACGTCAGGAGACGACAGCTATATGTAACACCCGGGTAAGTATAAGAAAACACTTTTATATATTATAAAAATGTCATTTTTCGATTTTTTTCCATTACTGGCCATCTTCGACTCGCCAGGACTGACACTCAAGTCACTCACTCGTAGTTAAAACCTTCAGAAAAGTTCTCTCTCTCTCTCGTAGTAAAAAACTTCAGAAAAGTTCTCTCTCTCTCGTAGTTAAAACCTTCAGAAAAGTTCTCTCTCTCTCTCGTAGTAAAAACCTTCAGAAAAGTTCTCTCTCTCTCTCGTAGTTAAAATCTTCAGAGAAGTTCTCTCTCTCTCTTTTATCTTCCAACTTTTCACTTCACGACCATATTTTCAGTTTTTCACACCATTATTTTTAACTCATTGTATTCACGAGAATTTTTTTTTTATTTAAAATCATCTATTGTTACATACGGGCAAGGCCAATACTTTGTATTGGCCTTATGGGCAAAAGCCCGTGTAGGCGTAATTCCAGCTCAGACCAAAAACAAGTCGGACTAGCATTTAATATTAAACATAAATCAGGTGATGAATTGAATGAGGTTTATAAGAATAATTCTGTGCAAATGTTAGAGTCGACTATCTTACAGTCAATATACCATTTTTATACAGACTTTATACTTAAGAAACAAATTAAGTTTCTCTGACTTCAATTGTGTTTTTTATAATGTAAAGTGGCATTTCTAGTAAAATATTTAGAACTCAGTCCCGTTCAAATTTTATTAACCTATTTTTGTCTCAAATTTCTGAGTTTAAAATAAGCTCTCTCTCTCTCTCTCTCTCTCTCTCTCTCTCTCTCTCTCTCTCTCTCTCTCTCACCCCTGAATTATCGACAGATTAATGGGCTCATGTTTTAAATTATTCGACCAGATAAACGAATAACTCACCGATTATAAGGCCCCATTATAAGGCTTGAGCAGTATCTTATACCTGGTTCGTAGTCCCTGGTTCTTGGTTCACTGTTCCTGATTCCTGGTCCATGGTCCCTGGTTCCTGGTCCCTGGTTCTTGGTCGATGGTTCGTGGTTCCTGTTTCCCGGTCTTAGTTCATGATTCTTGGTCCATGGTTCGTGGTCCCTGGTTATTGGTTCATCGTCAGTTGTTCCTGTTTCCTGGTCCATGGTTCCTGATCAATGGTTCCTGAATTTCGGTCCTTAGTTGGTGGGTCCTGTTTCCTGGTCCATAGTCTCTGGTTCCTGTTTCCTGGTCCATGGTTCGTGGTTCCTAATCCCTGCTCCCTGGGCTTGTCCTCGTTTCTCGGTTCCTGGTTCTTATTTCTCGGCTCCTAGATTCTGGTCCTTGTTTTTCAGCTCCTGGTTTCTGGTCCTTGTTTTTCGGTTCCTGGTTCCTGGTCTATGGTTCCTGGTTCCTACAAGAGTTTCGATACTTCTATGAAGTCGTTTTGATACAAGCCAAGTCTTCAGTTAAGCAAAAACTCATATTTGATAGATTAGGGTTTCAAGCGAAGTGTTCTGTAAAAAAAATCACATTAATACATTACAAATAATTAATAATCTATCAGAAACACTTCGATATAAATGTTCACATATGGATGAGTCGCCAAATAATATAATTCAAGTTATACAGTCATGGGACAATCATCCCACCATCACTGGTTTCAAAATGTCTTCTGTCATGACAAAACAGGAAAATGGTCTATCGTTCAGTAATGTCTACTGCAACTGACAATCATTATTACTACAGTTTCTGCTATTAAATTTAGTCCTGAATGTATATCATAGTTCAGAATCTGTCATTAATACAATGTCAATGACACCAAGTCAGTCAAATTTTACGAATCTTGCTCTAGAACCAAGAACCTCCGGCAACTGTCCAGTCACTAGGGAACTACGGTGGCCAACTTTGTTGGCATATAAGTTATCTTTTTTATAATGTACTTGGAAATAAAATGAAAATGAAAATTATAAGACACAATATATTGTCTCAAAGCAATTCTTCAGATTCTGACGAACAGAAAATGTCCTTTGAATTGACAAGAGAGCGCGCGCTTTACCGAGGATTCTAACCACGAGAGAGAGAGAGAGAAGATGTGATTGAGAGGAGAGGAGCCACTAAACTGATCCTAACCTAATCCCGGTCAGAATTGACAGAATCCAGGATTTTTCCTTCAAATCCCAGACTAATGAAACAACAGGTGGGCGTGGCAGAGGCTTGGAGCTGTCAAACTTGCAAACAGCTGATTTGAGAATGATTGGAAAGCTTTCCTTTCGATTCTGATAAAAGACACGGAGCTGTACGAATGCAAAAGGGGTGCCTTCAACATGCGCTCACATACTACGTGTGCAAATGTCCCACACCTATCACGTAGCATCCATAGAACCTATATCCAAGGAGAAACTGGGGCAAAAATAGGTACAATATGTTATTGTTATTGTTCAGATATGAAGAACCCTGTTCATATGGAACAAGCCCCATACATCCTATGGTAAATCATAATAAGTGCTCCGACCGATTTTTAGTATAAATGTGTTTATACCTTGAAAGATACTAAGTATGTTCTAAGAATGACGGAAATTAGTGGCGGTAAGTCCAATCGGTCTAGAAAACACAACTTGAATATTTGTACCCACAGAAAAAAAAATAAAAACAAAGTCCTTCATGTTGTTGTCTCTGTCGTATCACCTATTTTAATGAGCTGTTCGTCGTTTGTGTGCTGCGCAGTCTCAAATTGTCATGGGGAAACCACACCCTCCGAATGACGTCACTAAAAAAACTCCACCCAAAAAGTGACTCATTATAGACAATATCCAATCGTAAATAAGCCAGTCTCAATTTTCTCTGAAACAAAAGAAAGCACAGTGTTTTCAGCCAATGACAATATTTAGTGTTACCAAGTCGTTATTTTTTTCGGCAAATACACCTATTTTCTCCAATGAAGCGGGACTTGCACTAGCGCCATGAGTGAATTATCAGGAGCGTCTAAAGCTTCCATTTTGTTCCCCAGGAAAGTGTCCCCACAGTGTGTGAAAATTGTTACGTGAATGATAGAGATTTCACAAATTATTGTTATGGGCAAATAGAAAGGCTCGTCACTTTTGTCCAAAATCACGGTTTAATCAAGAGTGTAAATTTTGTTGATCCACAAACTCGTGCCCATACCAATACCACAGAGAGACGGTGGAGAGATGTCAAGAATTTAATCCGTAAAAAACATTTTGTTGGATATTTAGCCGTTGCATATTCTAATTTGCACATTCAAGACCCATTACTAAGGTTTCACGCTTTTGTGAAAGCTGCTGCCGAACTCTATCCTCCACTGTAAAGAAAGCTATTTCCTGTATTTATTTTGATTATCGTGTGAAATGTGCTGGAGTATTGTCTCTCAGTTAGCCTAATGGCCACTCAATTTTTTCGGAATTGTCATGAAGTGTGCAGGGAAGGTAGTGCCCTTAAGGGAGGGTCGCAGGGGCGGGACTCAGGCCTAGGTAGGGGTACGGCGCCTTAGGTTAGGTTAGGTGGTTTGTTTGGTTAGGTAGTGCCCTGGAAATCACTTTTCTCTTGCTCCCCCCACCCCCCACCCCAAAACCCTGGTTCCCACTGGGGTCCCCCAAGATTGTTAGATGGGAACAAGGGTGTAATTGCTTGATGCCACCTATATTAATGATCAGTTTAAGCATAATCAATAAAAAAATACATCGAAAAATATATTCTTCTGCAAACAAGAGACGGAACTCTCCTTTAGATTTACCGCCTTACCTTTCAATAATCTGAGGAATATAAGCTGGGTCTGCCACTCAGTAGGTGAGCAATTCCCCTGTGACCACGGTTGTTCCCCTAATTCAAGTCTGTTGGAGATTCGTGACACTCATTCAGGAGGTACTCGAGTCATTGTTACGTGTATTGTAGAGAGGCTGATGAAATAAGTGACGAATTCACGATGTCCGTTGATCACCAATGTCACCCAAATCGAATAACAGTGAATAAACCCAAAATTTTCGAGGATATTTAAGACATCAAAGGCGACATCTCAGTTGAAGGTATTACCTCGCGTCCAGCTATGCGATTTCCCTCACTTGTATTTTAGTTTATTATGGGACCGTAAATATTGTCTGATCTACTTTTGCTTCTTTTAACGACCGGTTCCCTTGTTTTATAAACAACTTCACGCGAAAACTGAAATCGAACAGATTCCCGAAAGCGCTCTGTATAGATCTATTGTTAAATATATTTTTCCGTATACACATCAATTTTGAAGAATGACTGTTATTTCAACTCCGAAGGACTTTCCAATCTACAAGATAGTTTTGAAAACTGCAAAATTCTAGATCCTGTGACCACAATACTCCACCGAAGGACATTTCCACGCTAGCCAATGGTTCACCAAGCATACAAAACCTACAGCACCAACAATATCCCCTAAGAAGGGAAAAACTAACCTGAATTAAATGGCTTCTTCTTTTACCAAAGTAATTTCCTTTATCTCGTGAGCATTTGTCTACAAAAACGACCACTACTCTTCGTGTTTAGAACTACACTGAGTCTTCCAAAGGAAAGACGGGAGGAATTTCTTTGACCAATCAGAGGCCTACACCATCACCAGTGTTTCTAACGCCTCCTTTCATTGGCTGGAATCTTTGGGTTTTGGCGAAGCCTCTTCAAAAACGACTTCCCATTCGCTGGTTGAAGATTATTTTTACATACATCCAGTATTAAGTAAACAATTTATTACCAGGTAAATGAATGGACAAGACACTATATAAATAAAATGAATGGGAATACTCTTCAGAATTCAACATAATAAGGATTAGGGTATGAGAATATGCAGCTTTTTAATCGTAAAGTGAAAATGAGTCAGAAAATCTTGATTTATTTCAGAAGATCCAATAATAGACTGGTTAAGGAAGCCGGCTGGATTTCGGTTATTGCAATGCAGTGGTCAGCCTGGGGTGTCTGCTGGGGGTCTGATGTGGGGTGGGGGTATGCCTGGGGCTTTATAAGTTATATATTGTACTATATATATATGTATATCAAAATAACGTGAATACGCATTGATGTATGGCTGTATGGTGAAAAATCAGGATAAGCTATGCTTGAATATCTAATCTAATGTGACGAACGTCTGTCATTTTCTAGCATTAGGTTCAATACCTACATTTTTATTGAATTCATTTATTTGTTAATTTACCAGTTTTGCTTGTGGCTGATCTCCGCTCTCTGTATTTCCCTTTTAGTATCTACCTTCTCAATATTCTTCGAGAGCTTGAGTTTTAAATCAGTGGTTCCTGTGTTGGGATTGTTCCTCATGAATAGGGTTCTACGTCTTTGGAATAATAATAATAATAATAATAATAATAATAATAATAATAATATAATAATAATAATAATAATAATAATAAAGTATATTTATATGTAAAAATATATCAATAAAATTGTGGATTTTCTAACAATTTGTTTTCACGAGACTGAATTTCTTAATAATAATAATAATAATAATAATAATAATAATAATAATAATAATAATAATAATAATAATAATAATAATATCACCAGGTGAGTTCATGAGCTAGAAAACTACAGCAGGGCACAATCGACCTTTCGTGGATCATCAATGATTTCAAACTAGATAGTTAATGTCGAAAAGAGAATTTTAAAAGAAAACGTTTACGTTTTATGCTACTTAAAACTTCAGGACAAATTCCTGACTATGGAACATAATCACAAAGTAACAGAGAGAGAGAGAGAGAGAGAGAGAGAGAGAGAGAGAGAGAGAGAGAAACTAACCTTTCTATAGTTATCCAAATATCCTGAAATACCATTTTTTATAAAGACAATTTTTCTACATGAATAGACAACGTAAAAATAGTAAAAGGGGTAACAATAGTAATCTCGTCTGCCTTGCTCCTAAATTTCATAAATCAAATGAAATCGCTGTGAAGATAAAGATATTAATATCATTATATGACGAAAAACATTGCTAGTAATATAAAGAAGATTTATGCTTGTTATTAATGCTAAATAAAGGAATACCAAATATAAGTTATTGTTCTTTTCCAGTAATATTTTAACAACATTGTAGGTACTCTAAAGACATCTATTGAGTGCTATGACAATCCTTGGATGATAATGTTTGTTTGAAGACGAAACTATTATATATTGTTTTAGCAAGACCAAGAATAAATCCTGTATCGATATATATGATAACTATTAGTAAGATAGATCTATGTATCTAAAATTTAACCTTAATAAGGGGACGTTTTGAAGAACGTAAAATATTCTAAAGGAAGTGACGAAGTTCGTTCTGGTAACAAACAATGGCTGTTCTTTTTCCGGAGAGGAAGCAGGATTGCCAACACGCAATTAACACGTAATTAAGGCCAAATAACGAACTATTCAGTAGGAGAATTAATGAATTAAAGGCGTTAATTGATTCCCGTAAGGAATACTTTGTCATTTTCGATCCAAAATTGGGCAAATGACGCAGAAATTGTTGAAAATGCTATCGTTTGGAAGTCTCAATAGCTGGGATTCATGTCACGTCAAGGACTATTCGTAGCAAACATCATGAATCCTTTAAATTTTATTTCAAACTATATTTTGCCGTTTTTGGAGATATATTCAATAAACATAATTGTTTTTGATTAAAAGTATATCTTGAGTTTGCTAAAATCCATGGAAATTCTAAAACTGAGGTTGAAGTATGTCGGAATTTGTTAGTCAGAATTACCAATCTTAAAATTCCAGGATGCCATGGGAAATCGAGAAGCAGCCCTGGGAATATGAATAATTAAAATGGAATGATATACATATCGTAAACAAATGAAATTTCCATCAATTTGTATACGAATTACAATCAATTTCTCCATTCAGAAAAAAACTGAAAGTACATCAGCACTATCCTTCAAGTAGTTTCTAACATATTTATGATCATTTGTCTGTATATGATATTAATCAGGACTTCATTATAGCCTTAGGAGATGATTTAATTTTTATAACCTTGTGGAAGCTTACGAGAAACTCGAAGGACAAATTTTAATAATGGTCCTTTTAGGTTATAAGTTTTGTAAAAATCTAGTCTATACAAACCACTGTCTTCAAGATAAAATACATTACTTTATGGAAATTTATGCTCTAATGAAATGCATCGTCGAAGGAGGTATCAGAGCGTAGTAGTACCCAGTGTTCGTTTTCTGGAATATTTTAGGCGGGAGAAAAGTTAGGAGGAATCGCAGTGCTGACACCCTGTGGGTGCACCTTGTAACCCTGTAGCCAGCCATACAAACCCTTGAAAAAATTAAAAGTACCTAGCTTTTCGCCCGCTAACAATCCCGGGCAGTTCAAGCATTACCAGAACCCAGTTCGTGAATGCCCTCGTACATTTTCATGTATCTGGCCTCAAGCACTACTATGCCATTCATCAATTGGCATGAATAAGTGAATGCAAACTTCATTTTTGAATGCAGTCATTGCAATCACTTGTTCGGTTATTTTTATCTGGCCTCGCTATCAAAAGCACAACAGTTTCTTGTTTGAACACCGATTTACTTCGGGTAGTCAATACATGGCGTCTGAAGTCCATGATTCTGAAATTAAATCCGGTCCAATCCAGTTTCGAGTAACGAATTTGCAGACGTCACAGTCACCTGAGCTCCTTCGGTACTTTGGGGAGAACGAGGCACCGGTATTTTAATGGGGAAATGCTAGTTTCCGAACTATCATATGGTCTCCTCTCTCGTGAGGTTCGACCTTTTCCATTTTGAAAAAGGTAAAAAAGATTGAATATAAATAAAAATGGGTCTGTCAGACGTTTCATGAAATATTTGGCGTTCGTGAAAAGTACCTGAAATATATTGCAGATAATTTCAAACTTGCAATGTCAGTGATTCGGGTCTGGATGGCCGTTTTAACGTTTAATAGATAATCTATAATGTTTAAGGAATTTTCAGCTTTATTTTAGTAAGCAGAGCGTAGGGCATTGCCTACCAAATGTACCAATTTTGTTTTCATTGTTCTGTTTGAGGTTGATGCACCAATGAATAATACTTGTTTCTACTTCACCACTATCTATAATAATAATAATAATAATAATAATAATAATAATAATAATAATAATAATAATAATAATAATAATGATAATTAAAAGAAAACTCATAATCACAAGAGTTAATAAAATAAAATGAATAAGTAAATCCACAATAATATGTCTGTTTGATCTTATTTAAGATACAAAGCAGAAAGCTTTCTGCTTTGTATTTTAAATAACAAGATCAAACAGACATGTTATTGTGGATTTACTTTTCCAATAATGATAATAATATTGTTGACAATAATGGTGATATGCAATTGTTGAGTTTTGCATGTCAGTTTTTGTGTGTGTGTGTGTGTGTGTGTATGTATGTTTATGTACATATGTTCAGTTGGGGGGACCTGTGCATTCATTGTTCTGTTTGAGTTTATGATGCCATTCACGATGAATACTTACTTTCTACTACCACTATCTATAATAATAAATAATAATAATAATAATAATATAAACATATAATAATAATAATAATAATGATAATAATGATAATTAAAAGAAAACTCATAATCACAAGAGTTAATAAAATAAAATGAAAAAGTAAATCCACAATAATATGTCTGTTTGATCTTATTTAAAATACAAAGCAGAAAGCTTTCTGCTTTTGTAGTTATTTTAAAATAAACAAGATCAAACAGACATGTTATTGTGGATTTACTTTTCCAATAATGATAATAATATTGTTGACAATAATGGTGATATTTTTCAATTGTTGAGTTCTCTGCATGTGTGTGTGTGTGTGTGTGTGTTTATGTACAATATGTTCAATTATGTGCATTCACATTAGTCATTTGTTTTAGAGTATAATTTTTTGCTATATTGTGCTTTAATAATTTTTATGTATGAAGTATACCAAGATAAGAGAGAGAGAGAGAGAGAGAGAGAGAGAGAGAGAGAGAGAGAGAGAGAGAGAGAGAAATGTTTACAAGAAAGTGCGCAAGATTTTATCAATAGAACATATGGCTTTGAGATCGTCTCTCTCTCTCTCTCTCTCTCTCTCTCTCTCTCTCTCTCTCTTTCTCTCTCGTTATTATTAAGACAGAATCGTAGAACTTCCTTGAGCAGCTGTTTGTTCTCTTTTTCTCTGAAATAAGAATCGCAGTCGCAAAAGACACAAAGCAGAGAGAGAGATAATTCGTGGATTCGTGATAAAATATTTAGTTGTTCGCCATAAGATCTCTGCACATTGCTGAGCGTTTAATTTTCTGGCGATGAACAAAGCCTTTCAAAAGTGGAAATGAATGAAGTGCCGACACAGTCATATTTTTAATATCTGAGGAATATTTGGCCAAAAACTGTCCTTTGGGGAGCACCCTCCATTCTTGTTGATATGACCGGATGCTGACGCGAGATAATATCTGCTTGACTGTTGTGCGCTCATGCCAAGGGTCTGTCTGTCCGTGCCCTGAGTCATTCTTAGTCCTTCTGTCTCTGTGCGAAGAAGTCTCGTGATGTCCAGCGAGTGTTTCTTGTGTTGAAGCGAGATTTGTGAACAGTGAGGAGTTTTGGTTGCATATCAGGGAGACTCCCGTGTGGAGATACTCTTTATTCATGCGATTTATTATTGCTTGAAGACTATAGAAAAGATGTGTATAATGCAGTACTACAGCATCTCACAAAACCTCCGCCATGTTGAGTACCAGCCCCTCTGGGATCAACATGAAAATATGCGCAAAAGATGGCAAATCTCTCATTCTCTAGGCAGATTTCTCAATTGATCTCATGCACATTGCCTTATACACACACCCTCTTCTAGAATCTTCAGGCAAATAATTAACCTCAATAGGGGCCGCACCCTTCACACTGGCTCAAACGTTTTGTGAGGTCGACCGCATCCGTTGTCACTTACTTCCTGTGCTGATAGATAGCTTCGCTTGCTCTCACTGTTAGTGCGTGCTGGTGTAGTAGATTAGGTGGCTCTCACGATCATATTGTCTTTTTAATCTCATTGAGGAAATTGCAATACGAAACCACAGAGAAAAGATGCAGTGGTGCATGCACTACGGTCTGTTAGATTACTTTTGCAGCTATAATGGTTATAATTTTTTTTAATTCTCTTGATTGGAATGACATGACCCTCCCTTAAGTCAGGGTCATTTTCAAATTTCATGACAATCCGCTCATTGCTCTTTGCTCTCAAAATGTCCTGTGAAGACGCCCCTGGGTATTTGAACATATGCCAACACACCTGCAAGCGAATGTGTTCTATTCAAGGATGGTCATATTGTTATTCCTAGTATGCCCCAAGTCAAGACACAAAGTTATACAAGAGAGGGCGGTATCATTACTATTACTGATATTATTTTATTAGAAATTATTGCTGCATCAGCTGCATTAATTTTATAGAGGTTCTTCTCTACTAACGTCCCAGGCGTTGTAATAAAACTGACATTTATTTTTTTCCTGATTTTCGTCATGCCAAACTTCGGTGCGTTGCTCACCTGCCGTTTTAGTAACTATGAGAAAACCACAATTAGAAAAATAGAGAAGAACCTCTATAAAATTAATGCAGCTGATGCAGCAATAATTTTTAATAAAACATGTTTAAAGGAGGGTTTACCTCCAGCATACACTAATACTATTATTATTAGAAGATGCACCCTATTCAGATGGAACTAGACCACAAAAGGGGACATTGACTTGAAACTCACTAGCTTTCAAAGAACATTAGGGTGTTCATTAGAAAGAGATAACAAAAGGTAATGGGAAATACCAAAAGGTGGATCACTTATTAAGAAAGCAAAAATAGATTAACAAATTAATAGATAAAAAATTTAAGTAAATCACTAAAATACAAGGAGAGTATTGTTAGGGCAGTAATGCATTATTACATCTTCGCTTGAACTTCCGCTGGAGATCCAACTGCAGGGCATCCTCAGTAGGGAGGCTGTTCCACAGTATTCCAACGGTGTGAGGAAGAATAAAGGACCTCTGGAACTGAGAAGTTCGACAGTGAGGAGGCACATTTACTGCATATTGGTGCTTCTGCCTTTCAGCGACTCTGGTCGCTCTTGGCAGGAAAAGGGGATCATTGATCAATTGTGAATGTGAAAATCAATGTAACCTGTTGTAGGTTATTTGTCCTTCATGAGCTAGAATACCGTTTTCTGGTGTGGATATCTGCTTCTGCCAGAGATTTATCTCTTTTAGATAGAGTGGTTCGAGGTGGTAGGTTTCGGTTTCCTGTTTGTCAGTTTTTCAGTTCAGATGCACCAATATGCAGTAAATGGGCCTCCTCGCTGTCGAACTTCTCAGTTCCAGAGGTCCTTTGTTCCATATACCGTTGTGGTACTGTGGAAGGAACAGCCTCCCTCCCTACTAGGGATGCCGTGCAATTAGAACTCCAGCGGAAGTTCAGGCGAAGATGCAGTGCATTAATACCCCCATACAATTCTCTTTATATTATTTTAATAATCTACTTACATTTATATTCATCTAATAATTTCTTAATTTATCTTTTTTTTTTTCTAACAACTGGTCTCTTCCAAGTCCTGAGACTCTGCACCAGTATCAACTATTAAGAGATGATCTAGTTGCTCTACAGCACTGTGTACAAACAGATTCCTGGCACAAGTTAACGGACAGCATCAACCATCAAACAAGCTTTGGTTCCATGTGGCACCTCATGAACAGGATTGTGAAGAAGAAAACCCCAAGTGTCCTCCACCACAGCCCTGCTCAGTATGCACAGGACCTCATTGATGAGTGATCAATGTAACGAATCATCAACCCTCCTGCTCATATACAAGACACTCACTCCACAAAAGAAAACCACCATGCCCTCCATCTCATTACTGCCTTACTGAGCACTGATGAAAAGGACGATGTACCCATAATTGAGGAAGAGCTATGATGTGCCTTATCAAGGAGTAAGAAGTCAACTCCTGGTGATGATGGCATCACCTATACAGTCCTTGGCATACTCATAAAAGTACCTGGCAACACTATCCTCCAGCTCTACATCCTCTGCCTCAGCATAGGATATGTGCCAAAAGCGTGGACTCATAGTGCAATTGTACCCATCCCCAAGCCCGGCACTGACAAATTCCGGGCTATCTCCTTCACCTCCTGTTACTGCAAAGTATTCAAATGTATTCTCCTCTCACACCTCATGTTCCAACTACAAGATAAGCTTTTACCCAGACTATATGGCTTCCTACCCCAACGAGGAACATATCATTATCTCATGGAGCTCTACACTCATCTTTCCCGACCAGTGTTGTAGCTTTCATTGATTTGAAAAGTGCCAATGTGCGCAGTAAATTGATTAAGAAAAAAAACGGGTCTCTTCTTTCTGTATTTCCCATTACCTTCTGTTACTTCTTTCAAATGAACGCCATACGCTTTAGAAACTTGAATTTCAAGTTAATTACCCGTAAGGTGGGTTTGTTCCACATGAATAGGGTTCAGCATCTGAACAATAATAAGAATAATTATTATAGTAATCATTGCCAACAGACTATTATTATCACTAAGAATGCCACTAATGTGTGTTTACGAACAGTAGTACCGGGCCCTTCAACTTGACTGAATTTCACAGAGTACGAGCAGGATGGCCGTGCTGAAAAGTCACACATAAGCGATCAGCACTGCCTTAACAGGTTTGCAATATGTGGTTGCTATTGACATCATTATTATTAGTAGCAAAGGTAAGTTGCTATGAAATATTAATTTTGTTGTTCACATCATGGCAGATGTTTTTGTCATTACGTTTCCTGCTTCTAACTTGTGTTATTATTTTTCTTCAGGCTTATGTACGTATGTGGCCCAGTCTTACAACTAAATATTTTGCATCCTGTTGCAAGATGCCTACTCTGCTGTTATCAAAAACATCTTTAAAAGTGTTTTGAAAGATATGGTTGTACTAGTGTAGACTATATATATTTGTGGGGCAATAACATGGCTTCATCAGCACCAATTGTATCTCCAGAAGCGCTAAGAAATTTCAGGCATCACTACTTTGTGACACATTGGGGAAAGAAGGTTTTGTCTATGTTATTTTATTATAGTTTTCTCCACGGACAAACCAAGTCAATCTCGGAGATTCTCGATGAAAATGACATAAGACGTAACAAGAAATTATTAAACAAAGATGAAATAAATAGTCTTGCCACTAAATCTGCAAAGTGCTTTGACATCACGCTGATGAACAAAATCTTCCATTATCTTTGGCAGAAAGGAGTCAAAGACCCTGGCGATGAACTGAAAGAATTAATAAGAAAAATCAAAGCTGAGAGGGACTGTGTTAGCCATGAAGAGTGTAATATGTCAGATACAGATTTGGAAAATAAACTCTGCAACTTTCAAGCAACACTCGTAGAAACTCTTGACAAAACCGAGCCTCTCTTTCCTCATCAGAAGCTTGAAATTGATCAACTCAAAGCCGAGATCAAGGCTGCTGTTCCGAAGCTGCTGAGAAAGATCCGTGAGAACTATGATCCCTCAGAGTCACAGGATGTGAAGTCCCTTAAGCAGGAAGTAGACGATTTCTGGAGTGAGTGTTCTGAACTAGTGCAAAAGTGTTCTCGAGAAGAATTATGGTCTCTTTACAAAAATCTCTGTCAGATTTTGCCCTTTGGCCAGGTAGCTCAGCGTGGTTTTCAAGACCCATTTAGTTTCCTTATTTCCTTAAAAGTGGAGCATGACAGGCAGTTCAATCAAAATTACCATGGCAATAAATGTACCATTCTAAAGCAGCAAGAAATTTTTGACACACATAATACGGGAGAGGACCCTGAAGTTTTGATTATATCTGGTGATGCAGGTTCTGGAAAGACCACAATTCTTTGTTCCTTTGTAGACCACTGGTATAAGGGGACCGCAGATATACAACAACTCTCAGACTTCCAAATTCTTCTTTATATGCAGTTCAGAAATCGTGACCTTGACAACTTTGAAGACTACCTTAGAAGTTTGCTGAAAGAGACTGTGAAGCGTTATGATTTCACTCATGTACTGTCATATATCATTGGTTCAAAATGTCTAATACTTTGTGATGGGTATGATGAGGTTAATGGGAATTCCAAGAAACTCTTTGAAGAAATGTTAACACTTAAATGGAGGGACGTAAAGATTGTCGTAACAACACGTCCATGGAATACTGATGAACTAACAAATATTGTGAACTCTGGAAACCGTAGCAAAGTCAACCTCAATGTTTTAGGTCTTCAGGAAAGGGAGTGCCACTTGCTCATAGAAAAACTCACGGGCTGCCTGGTGAAAGATGATCAAGAACACAAAAAAATGAAAATGGAGCTGTCTCAGAAAGTAGAAGAAATGAGCTATAGGACTAAAGCACTCCTGAAAACACCACTAATTTTTACCATGTTCATTTTTCTTTACATTGATAGTCCAGATTTAAGGGATGAACTGAACACCAAGACATCAATTTATTTGCAGTTGAAAGAGAACTTAAACAAGAAAATAATAAAAGAGACAGGAATTTCTGAAAAATCAATGGGGGAATTCAATGAATTGTACAGAAAATGGTCTCTGAAATATTACATTGAGAAAAAATTTGAATGGACAGAGAGAGATGTCAAAAACTTTAAAGAGGAGATTAGATCTCAAATCAGTTCTCAAGATGTACTGCAAAACTTTCGTGCTGTCATGTCATCCTATTTCTCCATAAAGCATGTATATGATGGTCTACAGATTGTCAACGTATACTGCTATGTCCACAGAAGTCAGCAGGAGTTTGCAATTGCTGTCGACGTCTGTGATGAGATATCAGCTCGAATGCAGGAAGGAGGGGACTTGCTTCTAGATGTGGTGCTGCAGTCAAAAGGGTTAACCGATGCTCCAATGTCAGAGAACAATGGTCTGTTTAAGGAATTAGAAGGAGTCATTTCCTTCATACCAGGATTACTCTACCAGAGATGCCCCAAGAGTGATGCATTATACAATCAGATAAAAGATATTCAAAAACTCTATGTAACAACATACAGCGTCTCTCAACAAGCGCACGATGAGCTCTTGGAACCATGCATCGAAACTAGACTGGACGATCAAGTTTTGCAGTCATACGTGTCACTGCTGGAAAATACGAGCCTGAAGAAGTTCATGCGATTCCTGAGAGCAGATGGTCTTTTCGCCCTGCCACCCTTACTGTCTCGACTGAAGCCGGGCCATGTTGATTTTCAAGAGATATGGAGAGATCTTTCGAAGTTCAATGAAATACTAGCAGTTGCCTTCGCTCATGGCATTAAGACTAAGATTTCACTGTGGATCGATTTAAAAGCCTCTGCAGTATTTAAAGAAGAGGTTTCGCATCCAGCGGATGATCTAAGTACGTAGTAGTAGGTGTTTACTTTTGCCCCCCTTAGTGATAAAGTACTAAAACCTTGAGCCATAAGTCAAAAAGCTTTGCTTTGATGGTTTTTTTGCTAATTCATCTTCGGTAATTACCTCATGAGTAATGTAATGCAATGCACAAGAAATCTGAAAATACACTAAAAACAAAGCACTCGCAATGACATCAAATTACATTCTGCATCTGGCAGAAAATTTATGAAGTACACACACACACCTACACATTATACATACATACATACATACTACATACATATGCATATAGTACACACACACCACACACAACACACCACACACACACCAATAATTATATTATATATAATATATATATTATATATTAATATATATACAGATATAGATACATTTAAGCATACCAACACACACGCACATATATAACATATACATATATGAAATGTTTTTTTTAATGCTTTAACAAAAAATTGCAGTAGTTTAGTTATACTGTCATACTGCTTTTGTTTAGCAGATAGTACTCCGTTCAGTGATAACTCTCTGTTGTCGTGGGTGTTATATCTCTAAAATGAGCGCCTCTCTTCTTTCTTCCCATAGCAATTCACCTTGTCAACTTTGGTGACACAATTGAGGACCAGAGCCTATATCCCGCCTCACTCATGAGATTAACGAAGAATCTGTCGCTGGTTTACCATCTGCATACATGCAAGCAACCCAGAGACGCTGCCACTATCATCAACAGGACGTTTCCAGGGGTCCGGGATGGATGTAGTCATTCTTTTCCATTTTCGTTTTCGTAGATGAAGGTGCGTAACAGTGTTTAGGCCCAGAAGTTAACCTTCAGGTAAGAAAGAGATGGTTACTTTCCGTTTCGTCGTCCATTAGCAGACTGATACCACGAAACAGGGGTGGCAGAGGAGGGTGGGAAGTGAATGACCATAGATAAATGAATGTTATACTGGTGAATAATTAATAGCACACAGGCACAGTTCAGTCTGTTTGGTTTTTACTGAAACCTGTCTTCTGCAGAAATTTCTGGTGATCCTTAACAGTTTTGATTATACATTATACATACATACATACATGCATGCATACATACACACACACACACACACACACACACACACATATATATATCTATATTATTATATATTATATATATTATATAATATATTATATATATATATATATATATATATATTTACTGCACCTGGTTCTCCTCAGATTGTCTATGATCCTTATTTTGACGTAAATTCATATATATATATATATATATATATATATACTATATATATATATATATCATATATATATATATATAACATTTTTCACGTATAATTCACACACGACACAGACACACACACACACACACAACACCACATATATATATATATATATATATATATATATATATATATATATATATATATATATATATATATATATATATATATATATATATATATATATATAATATATATATATATATATATATATATGTGTGTGTGTGTGTGTGTGTGTGTGTGTGTGTGTGTGTGTTTCAAAATTGGAGCCCCCCTCTACAGCATAAACTAAAATGGATATAGACAAAAACAATAGTAATTCAGAACAGGTATTTATTTAAGTTTCTCTCTGACTATTTAATATTTTGTGTGGCCTCCATCTGCCTGTGCCACAGCCTGCATTCTTGAGGGGTCTGATTTCAGCAAATTGCTAAAAGCTGAGACTCAAACTCCATTTCCCTGAGTACTTCGGTCACCTCTCTTCGCAGGTCGTCGAGGCTTGGTATACCATCATAGTTCACTGTGCGTGCTTCAACACGACCCTTTAAGATACTACCATTATGGTCAGGGGAGCTACCTGGAAATTCACTTGATGAGAAGAAATCGATACCACTGTTTCGAAGCAGCTCCCGAGTCTGAAGAGCCTTGAAACATGGTGCCTTATTATGTAAAAATGTGACTTCTTCAACAGATAATGCATTTTCAGGATCTTTGAGAAAAGGAAATACTCCACCAGTAAGCTCAGTTTCTCTGCAGTATTCGCCATTCCATGACTGTCCTTTTTCTTTGATGATCCACATTAACCGTTTGGCTGTGAAACAGAAAAATTCCCAAACATTCAGGAAATTTCACAATTTGGCGATAGCGCATGTCATCGCTGAAATCATCTAACTTTGCAGCCCAAATGATATCATTTTTTATGATTTAGCTTCCTGATTGTAAATCAAGAATTCATCTGATGCGGCAACATGGAGAAAGTCAGCTTCATCCCAATCTTTAATTAATGAACCACAAACCATGCACGGTCTTCTCTCTGTTACTGAGTGATGTTGGGCTTGCTGACAACATGAAATGGCTTGATACCTGTTTTTTTTTAACTCACGATATACAGCACTATAACTTCTCTTCTTTCCCCTTTTTGTTTCTAGTTCAAGTACCAATTTACGTAAAGACTTCCTTGGTCTACCCACTGCCTCAGCTATGATGTCTTTTGACTCCTGAGAAAGGACATCAGGCCTCCCAAGATTCTCACTCTTTTTGCAATGAAAATCATATGGATTTTTGTTTCAGTTTCTTTTAACAAAGAATTCATCTCTTTTAATGTATTTAGCTATCCAGGAACGTGAAATGAAGGATGCGCCAGCATCCCTGGCCTCTCTGAAGGTTATAGCCGTATTCAGTCAGTCCATCTGATTTCCTCCGAGTCGTTAGCCATGGCTGTATCTAACTCTGTCACTCAGTCTGAAAATACAAGAAATGTAAAATGAAAAATAGCTTAATAGAAACTTATGGCAATGTACTGGGAGATAGGCTATAGCAGAAAACTTCATAACTATCCATTTGATCTGTGGAGGGGGGTCCTCTAATTTCGAAACACCCTATATATATATATATATATATATATATATATATATATATATATATATATATATATATATATATATATATATATATATTATGTGTGTATGTGTATATATACACAACACCACACAACACACACACACACATTATATATATATAATATATATAATAATATATATATATATATATATATATATATAAACAAATATATATATATATATATATATATACATATATATATATATATATATAATATATATATATATATATATATATGTGTGTGGGTGTGTGTGTGTGTGTGCGTGCGGGTGTGTGTGTGTGGTGTGTGTGTGTGTGAATATTATTACATTGCTTTGATTAATATACAAGCATTAAACTACAAATATAATTCAATATCCAATCCGTTCTGTCCGAGACACAGCAAATTGGATATTAGATGACATTTGTAGCTTAATGCTTATATATATATATATATATATATATATATATATATATATATATATATATAGATATATATATGTATATGTATATGTATGTATATATATATATATATATATATATAATATATATATATATATATATATATATATATATATATCTGCAACTGATCTATCCCTTGGAAAACGGAGTCTCGATAGAAAGAGTAAAACCAGCACTTGTACATAAAACATCCTTTGTTTTCCTATGACTATCAGTTCCGGAATAACTGTCTCCATCATCAGGTCTCTTACAAAAACAAAAAAAAAACAGAAAGAAAAAAAAATAAAAAATCTTAAAAAAATCCAACAAATTACCATCGATCATTAGAATGAAGTAAATAAAAATGAATATTTAAGTAAGGTGCAATTTATCCTTGACGACCACAAAATTTGAATTAGTTAAGGACGACATTCTTTTAAAGTTACTCAATAAGGAGGAGAGTATTAACAGGTTCTTAAGAAAATTGAAGTCTGGGGGTGAGATGAACCATACTTATAACGATCTATTTGCCATCTGGATCTAAAACCAAATGGACGTGCTCGATGGCCTTACCCAAACTCCCAAAGGGTTCCCACTCAGACCAATCATGTCAGCTATAGGTACTTTCAACTACCATTTGTCAAAGTTTCTTGTTCCTATTTTAGCTCCTGTAACATGCAATCAGTATATAGTTATGGATTCATTTACTTTTGCCAAAGAAATTTGTGATCTAGAACTAGGTAATTGTGTTCTTGTAAGTTTTCGATGTTAAAATCTTTAATTTACTAATGATTCGCCTTTAGCAGAAACCCAGTTGATATAAAATGCATTCAGGAACTTGTTTAATGGCTCCAACAGTATCCATAATTTTAATAAACAACAGTTACACAAACTGCTCACATTAGCTGCGTCTGAATGTTATTTTATGTTTAACACAAATGTATATAAACAAAAAGATGGTGTAGCAATGGGAAACCCTCTCGGTCCTACTTTGGCCAATGCCTTTTTATCTCATTACGAAGTTGTTTGGTTAGATAATTGTCCCAGTTCTTTTAAACCACTGTTCTACCAACGTTATGTAGATGATACATTTTTAATTTTTAGATCTGAAGAACATGTACCCCTGTTTCTTGATTATTTTAACTCAAAACACCAAAATATTGAATTTACTTCAGAAGTAGAGAACAATAATACTTTAGCTTTCCTTGACGTGCTCGTAAGTAAACACAGCGATAACACTTTTTCAACATCAGTTTACAGGAAACCAACATTTACAGGACTCACAACTAAATTTTCTTCATTCATCCCTACAGTTTATAAACGCAATTTAGTCTGTACACTTGTGACCCGTGCCTTTAACATTTGTTCAAATTATTTTAGTCTTCATTCAGAATTTCAGTTTATAAAAGACTTTAAAAAAACGGTTTTAATATTGCTTTCATAGATACATATGTTGGTAAGCAGCTAGAAAAGTTATTGTTCCCGAAAGTTTCCATTTTAAAAGCCAATAAAGCAGTACTGTATTTTACTATGTTTTTCTATGGTAATAAGAGTTTTTCTGTTAAAAATAGACTACTAAAACTTTTAAGAGAATTTTACCCTCAAGTTAATGTTAGGGTAGTGTTCAAGCCTAAGTATACTGTTGGTGGTTTAAGTACTACAAAGACATCGTACCCCCAGAACTACAGTCTCATGTTCTTTATAAATACGAGTGCAATTGCTGTAATGCAATTTACGTGGGAAAAACAAAACGCCAAGCACGTGTACGATGGTTTGAACACTTAGGAAGATCAGTTAGGACAAACAGGCTTTTAGCAAAACCACCATTCAGTGCCATACGGGATCACGCAGTAAATAGTGATCACCCTCTAAGGTTAGATTTTTTTCCATTCTCTCTAGTCGAGTGGCCCCCATGGAGCTGGCAATAGCAGAAAGTCTCTACACTTTGAAGTTGAAACCTTCCCTCAGTAACAACGAGAGGTCCACAGAGATGCTGTGTTTTTAAAATTTTTAGTGTATATATTTGTATGCCTTCATGATGCAGGTATTAACCTCCTTTTTTAATATTGCTTCCTTTCCTCTTTTTTCTTATGCTTGTACATTAATCTTTTTTTATTATATATACAATGTAACCTTTGTGTAACATTACTTCATTCTAATGATCGATGGTAATTAGGTGATTTTTATTTTTTTTTCTTTCTGTGTTTTTGTATAGGCCTGATGATGGAGACAGTTACTCCGAAACCGGTAGTCATAACAAAATAAAGGATGTTATTAAAAACAAATATAATTATATTAGATTATATAGTTATATATAGTTATGATATCTATATATTATATATATACATTATATATAGACCAATATAATTATATATAACATATATAGATACATATATATATATACAGAGATTATATACATTATAGATACCTAGCATATATATAGATATATATATATAGATTATATAGATATATATATTAATTCATATACTAGAGATATAGATTCATATTATATTAGTATTAATATTATATATAATTAATTAATATATATTATATTAATTAATATATACTATATCCTTAACAGATTATTAGATATATTTAATAGTGTATATATATTTTATAATATATTATATATACTATATATATCATGAAGATATTTATAGATATATATAGATATTATATATTAGTATAATAGATGAATTTAGTGTATAGATATAATTTATATTGATATAATATATATAGATATGTATAATATATTTAGATATATATATAGATAATCGGTATATAGATATAATCTGAATATATAGATAATAGAGAGTAGAGATATATATACTATAGAATTGCAGATATTGTATATGTATATTAGATATATTATAGATATATATATATATAGAGATATATATATTCAATAATAGGATAGAAGATTATATATGATTCATATATGTATATCTATATAGATAGTATTTATAATATATATCAATACATATATGGAATATATTATATACAAATATAGTATAGATAGATGGATAAATATAAGATAGATCTGTAAATAGATATCATGATAAATATATAGATAGAAGGAGAGATTAGATAATATGAGTAATATAGATACATATATACATATATATGTATATATATAGAGTAATATATACACATATAGTTACACAATATACATATATATATAGATATAGTACATATATATATATATATGAGAATATGATTACACATATATATATATTAATACACATATATATATATATATATAATTACATAGATAGATAGTCCATATCTATTTATATATTATATATAATATATATATTACATATACATATTATAGTATACATAGATATTTATATATTATATATTATATATATATATTATATATAGTATACCATAATATATTATTATATATATATACCTATATAAGAGATATATAGATATATAGTTTATATATTTATAAAATAATATAATAATTATATATTTATATACAAATTGATAGACATATATATATATTATATATTATACATATATATATATATATTATAGAGATATACATATACATTACATTATATTTATATATATATATAAGATATCTTATAATATATATATACATATATACTAATATATATAGTATAATATATAATATATATATATATATACGATATATATATTATATATTATAGATACATATAATAGAGATATTTATACATATATATATTTTATATAAAATTTAATATATATATATTTGAATATATATATGATTTATATATATATATATATTAATAATATAGTTGATTATTTTATAAGATAATAGAATAATATATTAATTTAGGATATTATGTTTATATAGATATTAGAATTACTATAATTATATTAAGGATATTATATATTTTAAAATATAAGATTAAGGAATTAATATTAATGATATTTTATTATATTGTTAAAATATATATTAAAGTATACTAATAGATTAAGAACAATTTAAAAAAAAATATATAGATTATATTAATAATATAATATAAGATTAGATATATATATTAGATATATAGATATATAATATATAATATATTAATATATAGTATAGAGATATATATTATATAGATATGAGTATATTATATTAGAGAGAATAATAGAGAATACATAGTAGTATATATACATGATATATATACATATGACATAGAATAACAATAATATATATACATATATATATACTATATTATATATTAACATATAGTATATTATATTAATTATATTCATATATATAGAGATATATATTTATATATTATTCATATATTAGATGTATATATATAGATTTAATATTATATGAAGATGATTACTAATAATATATTAATAGAAGAATATTATTTATTTAACGTATATATATATATATGAATATGATATATTATATATATATATAATATCAGAATATTATATATATATTAAAGAGAGATATATAGAGAATATTTAGAATAGATATAGATATTATATAATATATAGATAGAGGAATAGGTTTATATTGATACTATATATAATAGATATAGATATAATAATATTATAGATATATATATATATTTATAAGAATATATATTATGAGATATATTAATATTCAATGAAGATGTATAAATTCTATATAGATATTTTAATTATATATATATATATTTAATAATAGATATATTCATGATATGTTATTATATAGATATATATTATAGAATTAGTAGATATATAGAGGATAATATTCATATCTAATAATATTATATAGAACGATAGATAGAGAGATATATGATTAGAATTTACAGATTAGGGAAATAGAAGATAGACAATATGTATGTATAGAGAGATAGATAAAGATCATATAGATCTATTATAGAGATAGCATAGACAGATCGATACAGTGATAGATAGAGATGATATATAGAATGAGATAGAGAGATATATATATTATCACCACATATATATAGAAGACGATAAAGAGATAATTAATATATGATATATCTAGATACCTTATATTAATATAATATTATAGATATATATATCATACACACATATAAGATATAGAGAGATCTATAGATATAGATATAGAGATATATAATTATAGATACCGATATATATATTACTATCTATATAGATAGATATATATCATTCTATAGATACATATACCATTAATATATATACATCATACTATATATATATATATATATATAGATACATGCATACGAATATATATATATATATAGATAGATATGAATATACACCCTTTAAATATACATTTATACATTGATATACCTATATTATCATATATTATAAGATATATAATATATATACTATATATCACATATATTATACTATATCACATATATCATATCAATAATATATATTATACATATACATTATAATATAGTATCATATATAATAGATATAATAACATATATACATATATATAGTAACATAATATTATATATATTATATCATTAATATATATTATAATATAATATTATCTATATATATATATCTATATATATAATTATACTCATACATCTATATTAGGAAAATATATTTTATATTACGAATTTAATTTTATAATTAATTTTCAAATATATATCTATCACTATATATATATTATATATATATTTTATATATATATACTTAATTACTTATTATATTTTTATTTATATCGATTTATATATACTTAATATAATATATTAATTTTGCATATATATATTTTACTAATATTATATATTAACTATATTAATATAATGAACTATATATTTTTTAAAGACTTGAACTATATATATTAATAATTCAATATATATATATTTTATATATATATTATTAGCTAAGGTATATATATTCATTATATACACATATATATATTATTATATATTATATCTATATATATTCAATAGATATCATATATATATCTATTAATAATTATCAATATGAATAATTACATATAATATATATATATATATAGATATATATATAATATAGTAAATATATAGATTACATATATATATATATATATTATATTATATATATTATATATATATATATATATAGATATATATAGGACTTTTGAGGGCATAGGGGGTTTTTCTCGTAATACCTAATTTTCGGTTAAAAGCAATTGGGCGTTTAGGAGGGCAGCAAAGAAGGTTGCTTGGGGCAGGTAGCGGCAGACCGGACGAAGGGGTTTTTGGCCGAGGCGCGGGTTCGGGTCAAGTGGTCTGGTGAAAAGATACGCAGACTTGCCGTTCTTGCCCATTTATTGGGAAATTTTGGGGGGGTCACGAACAGCCAGGTTTGCGCCGGTATGGCATGAGCAAGCGACTACTGACTTACAATCTGACCTTTCGGGCCTAATTTATCTCATCGTGTGGGAGGTATGGACCTCGAGGTATGGGTACTGGTTCTTAGTCTAGGGAGTTAACCAGCTTAAGGGCTGTTGTTGTTTTAGTTTACAAAGAATAAATAAAGGAACATATGTACTGGCGACACAATAAGAGTGAAAGTTTAAACAGTGTTAAATAAATATTCAAAAAGTACAATGCCATGTTTGCTAGAGTTTCCTTAGAAATGTATGTTTTAAAAATTTTAATCTGTTACATTTGGTTGGTTTTAGATAAAAATTACAAAATCTTGCATACAGGAATGTAAAATGAATATAGAAAGCTAAATAAAACGGGAGTAAACAAATATATGTATAGTATTTTTAAATAGCATCCATAAAGGTAGCAAGAGATCAATTTTTCTGTTTATTTAACATAAAATGTGTATGCATTTAAATTTCGAGTGTGTGGGTGTGTGGGTGTGGTGTGTTGTGGTATGGTCCTCCAGAAATGGTCTACGTTGGGTTAACGGTTTGCTGATTTCGTGTTGGGCGGGTCTCAGCGAACCTTAGGTAAGGATGTTACGTTGACTTCGCTGACGCTGGGTCTTCTTTCATGCCTTCCAAGGGGCGGGGGCGATGGTTCTCGGTGGATTGGGAGGGGCGCGCTGTCTGGTCCCTGTTGGCAATTGGGTATTCCGTTTCTCCTGCTGGAGGGGAGTATATGGTCCGATTCTTGTTGGACGTTCAAGGGTCGCTTCTGAATAGCGATGCTCACTGCTTCCGTTATTAAGAGGCGACCGTAGTTGTTTCTTCTCTGTGTACGACCCTGGGTGCCTTCTATGAGCGTCTTGTAGAGATGGCTTCCACTTAGTGAACAGCTATGTAATGTTGATGGTATGGCCCCGTTGAATTTCTAGAGCCAGCAGACGTTCTCCGAATGGGTCGTTGTAGGTGCACCCGATGTAGTTTTTGGCTGTGAGGTTTACACACCTCCTCTGGACAAGTAAATTTGTAAACTACATTCGGTGCACAATCTCCTTCGGTTCTCCCCCGGAGCGGTGCTGTTTCTTCATTTATTTAAGGCTGCTACAAAAGGTTGGCCTTCACTATATAATCCTGATGGTTTATTTTTATGGTAATGGGGCTTTTGGGGTTACCGCACCTCTGGATTATATATTTTATAAAAATATTATTTTAATATAATAATATATTAATATATTTTTATTTTAATTATTATATATTTAATATTAATATATATTTTATATTTTATATAATATATATATTATATAATTAATTAATATATATATTATATTATCTTAAATATATATATTATATCTCATATATATAATATATATAATTAATATTAATATTATATATTAATATAACATAATGTTAAGTTTATTACATATATATATTATTAATATCTAATATTATCTATATAGACTTATATTTAATATAATTATATATATTATAATATATACTCTATATAATTAATATATATATAATATATATATATATTATACGAATTAATATATATAATATATATATATATAATATATATATATCTTATATAATTTATATATTAAATATATATATAATATATATATTTAATATTATATATACTACTATATTTATATTAATGATATATATATATATATAATATATAACTATATATTAATATTTATAGATAATATAATATATATATATATATAATTATATTCTATATAATATATATACATAGATTATATATATATATATATAATATATATTATAATAATATATATTAAAATATATTATCTAATATAATAATAATATATATATATTATTATATAGTATATAATTATAATATATATATATTAATAATATATTTATATATTGATAATAATAATAATATTAGAAATTAATATATATTATAATATATATATATATAACATATTATATCTGTATAATAATATACTATATATTATTTAATATATAATATATCATTATTATATATTAATATAGATATATAATATATATATATATAATATATATATATATAATATATATATATATTAATGTACTAATATATATATAATTATAATAATATATATAATATAATAATAATATATATATATATATAATATATATTTATATAATATAATTAATTAATAATATATATATATAATATTATATATATATATATATAATATATATAATAATATATTATATTAAATAATATATATATAATATATAATTAATATAGATATACATATATATATAGACATAATTATATATAATATAATATAATATATATAATATTATTAATTCATATATATATATAATAATATATCTATATATAATATATATATATATAATATATATAATATATAATATATATTAATATATATAAATATTTATAATATATATATATATAATATTTTAATATATATAATATAATTATAGTAATAATATATTTAATACTAAAATATATATATATATAATATATATATATATATAATTATTATAATATAAATAGTATATATAAGAATAATATATAATAATATAATTATATAAGAAGATAATAGATACTGATA
The DNA here is from genome assembly GCF_015104395.2 of Macrobrachium nipponense. Lineage (NCBI taxonomy): Eukaryota > Metazoa > Arthropoda > Malacostraca > Decapoda > Palaemonidae > Macrobrachium > Macrobrachium nipponense. The sequence continues at coordinate 8,915,962 of NC_061094.1, read as the reverse complement.
TATATATATTTACTTATATATATATAATATATATATATTATAATATATATACATATATATATATAATATTATATTATGAATATATAATATATATATATATACTAATACATATATATATATATAATAATATATTTAGATAATAATATAATATATACATATATATAATAATTTATAGATATAATATATATAGATATATTAATAATTATATAATATATATATAATAATATATATATATATATAAGATATATATATATTATACTATATATATAATAATATTTATATATATATATCATAATATATATATAATATATATAAATATTAATATTATAGATATATAGTATATTATAATAATTATATTATAATATATATAGATAATAAATTATATATTATATATATGTATATAATATATATATATATATGTAGATAATAATATATTATATCTAATATAAAGTATATAAGATATTATGTATATAATATATATACATATATTATATACAATATTATATATAGATATGTATTTAATAATAATATATATTATGTATATAAGTATATATATATATATTGGTTTTTTAAAGATAAGATTATATATATATATGTTAGAATAATATATATTAGCCTATATTTATTTATATAATATATATATATATTGATTATAATATAATATATATTAGATATAATAATATATAATATATATTATTATATATAGAATAATATAATATATATATATTATATATAGTATATATAGATTATAGTATTATCAATATAATAATATATATATATATATAATTATATATATATAATATTATATATACTTTATATATAGATATAATATATATAATATATATAGAATATAATTATATATATATATAATTATAATATATTATATTATAATTAATATTATTATATATAATATATAAGCTATATATAATATAATCTAGATATATAATTAGATATATATATATATAATATATATATATTATATATATAATAAATACATCTATAATATATATATTTTTTTTTTTTAAAAAAATTATTATATATAATATATATATATATATAATATTATAATAATATAATAATTATAATATCTTTATATAATAATATATATTAATAAATTATATTCTAGATATATAATATAGTATATTAATAATATATATAATATATATCATATATATAGTTATATAATATATATCTTATATATATATATCTATATATATATATATAATATATAATATAATTAATATATTAAATATCTATAATATGCAGAAGCCAGGTACTATGTCGTAACCTCTAAGTAAATGGGGATACAAGCCAAACAATGGAAGTAAAATTCCTCTTGTAGCAAAATTAAAAAGTATAGTTTCTTGGTATAGGATTTAGAGCTTTCGACGCCATCAACTGTGGGTCTTGCTTCACCTAAAGTTGGTGGATATGTCAACCTCAAGGAACTAACAAGTAAGAGCACAAACATTTGAAAAAACAACGGTTAGGTAACAGCTAGTTCATATTATGAATGATCAGGCGGTTGAGCCCTCGTTCTTTCCAGAATTCGTCTTGGATCTTCGTGGGGGAATGTTTCTATTGTTAACTGCTTGTTCTATGGTGGTTGGGTGGGTTTGTTGGAGAAATGACCTGAGTGAGTAAACAGGAGAGGAAGCAGCATCGTTATTGGGCACATATATTTCTAAAGTTTGAAATTTTCCCTTTCCTACATATCTCTTCACCAAATAGCTGTATTTTCTGTAATCCCAGTATTTCCTGCAAAGGTCTCGTTTAATGAAATTAACGCCCCTTCTACTACTCGTCTCAAAGTCCGGTCGTTACATGCAAAAACAACCTTGGTACCTTTAAAATTTATTGCGTGGTTTTTCTCCCATGTATGTTGCGCAATTGCACTGTATGAACTTCCCCTTCTGCAAGCAGCAACGTGTTTCTCCCTTCTCTTATCAATGGAACGTCCGCTTCTCCCACATAACATTCATTGCAATCACTACAAGGTATTACATATACTCCTACATTCTCTCTATTACCCGGGTTTATTTTTAATGAGTTTCTTCTTGATTGTACTGTTGTACTGAAAACTACGTTGAAACCGTTCTTTTTTCCTTTAAGCTGCCTAGAAAATTTATTAGTTCTTTATTATTATAAGGAAGAGCAAGAGATGCCTTAAAATCTGCCTTTTCAGTTATATCATGAGGGGCGTAAAACATCGATCTAGCTTTAGATAGAGACTGTAGTATAAAAAACTTTGGGTAACACAGTTTAGTAAAACTATCTACCAAGAAATTTATTTCGGCGTCAATGAACTGGGGATCACATATTCGGTATGCTCGAAAAAACAAATTGGTTAAAAACGTTTGTGCTTTACGTTCGGTTCATGATATGAAAAGTAATGAATATAGGTGTTTGTGTGGGTTGTTCTTCCTATACATGCTGAATTTAAAGTCACTATTCACTGTGTCTCTATGAACTACCATATCTAGAAAGGGAAGCCTATTTTCCATTTCCTTTTCAACTGTAAATTTAATAGAGGGCAAAAAACCATTAGCAACTCTAAAACTTACGAAAGGCTTCCTCGCCGTGTCTATAAACAATAAAAACATCATCTACATACCTAACCCAAATTTCAGGCTTGATGTCTTCCGGTAGTGTGTCAACGTAAACCTTTTCGAAAAATTCCATACATAAGTTAGCCAATATAGGGGAGAGGGGTGAGCCCATCGAGACCCCGGATTTTTGTTGATAGAACGAACCATTAAACTCAAAAATTGTAGATTCAACATTTGCGTTGAATCTACAATTTTTGAGTATGGTAGATATGGTAGTTCATAGAGACAGTGAATAGTGACTTTAAATTCAGCGTGTATAGGAAGAACACCCACACAAACACCTATATTCATTACTTTTCATATCATGAACCGAAAGTAAGCACAACGTTTAACCAATTTGTTTTTTTTCGAGCATACCGAATATGTGATCCCCAGTTCATTGACGCCGAAATAAATTTCTTGGTAGATAGTTTTACTAAACTGTGTTACCCAAAGTTTTTTATACTACAGTCTCTATCTAAAGCTAGATCGATGTTTTACGCCCCTCATGATATAACTGAAAAGGCAGATTTTAAGGCATCTCTTGCTCTTCCTTATAATAGAGAACTTAATAAATTTTCTAGGCAGCTTAAAGGAAAAAAGAACGGTTTCAACGTAGTTTTTCAGTACAACAGTACAATCAAGAAGAAACTCATTAAAAATAACCCGGGTAATAGAGAGAATGTAGGAGTATATGTAATACCTTGTAGTGATTGCAATGAATGTTACGTGGGAGAAAGCGGACGTTCCATTGATAAGAGAAGGGAAGAACACGTTGCTGCTTGCAGAAGGGGAAGTTCATACAGTGCAATTGCGCAACATACATGGGAGAAAAACCACGCAATAAATTTTAAAGGTACCAAGGTTGTTTTTGCATGTAACGACCGGACTTTGAGACGAGTAGTAGAAGGGGCGTTATTTCATTAAACGAGACCTTTGCAGGAAATACTGGATTACAGAAAATACAGCTATTTGTGAAGAGATATGTAGGAGGGAAAATTTCAAACTTTAAGAAATATATGTTTGCCAATAATAACGATGCTGCTTCCTCTCCGGTTTTACTCCACCTAGGTCATTTCTCCAAAAACAAACCACCCAACCAGCCTATACAAACAAGCAGTTGACAATAGAAACATTCCCCCACGAAGATCAAGACGAATTCTGGAAAGAACGAGGGCTCAACCGCCTGATCATTTATAATATGAACTAGCTGTTACTAACCGTTGTTTTTTCAAATGTTTGTGCTCTTACTTGTTAGTTCCTTGAGGTGACATATCACACTTTAGTGAACAAGACCACAGTTGATGGTCGAAAGCTCTAATCCTATACAAGAACTATATATTTTAAACTACA
>NC_061094.1:8769521-8907021 GCF_015104395.2 Macrobrachium nipponense | reverse complement strand
ATAATATTATATATATAGATATTGTTACTTTTATAATAAAAGATAAAAAAAAAGATGCGAGAGTTCTTACTGAGAATGATTTCTCATACTGAATGTATTAAATGCACCCATTCAAATTGAGCGAGTGAAAACAAAATGGAATCACTGGAAGTGAAAGAAGGGGTGGAATATTCTGCTCTCAGAGACTTCCAGACAGACAGGCGACCAATCGCCATTCCATCTTTTTATCGCAGCTGCTGCGTGCTGGAATGGACACTTGAATCTGGTCTTTGTAACGGTGAGTTAACACTAGGCTTCACCCCACGCTGCATGCTTAAGACTCATCACAAACTCCTCCCAAATTCTTGTTAGCCCCGCCTACTGTACTGCTCATCAAGAGTCACGCCACACCACTAACTCATCCTAATAAGCAATCCAGTGGGCGGGGCTAAAAAGAATTTGGGAGGAGTTGGTGATGAGTATTGTGTATACAGTGTGAGGTGAAACCTAGTGTAAACTCACCTTAAATGTTGAAGAAACTGAACTGAAACGTTCGAGATGGGCGCCACGACCATATCAATACATGGATACTGTGTGTGTGTGTGTGTGTGTGTGTGTGTATGTCTTTGGAAGGTGATGGTGGTAGGCAGGCAATCTTTGTCTGCCAAACAGTCATTCTAGATATTGCAGAGAGAGATTATCATGAAAACCTTGGAAAGCGCCTCAGTGGCATGGTCGGTTTGGTCTTGGTCTGGCCCCTCGGTGGTTGCGAGTTCGATTCTCGGGTATTTCATTGAGGGGTCAGAGATGTGCATTTCTCTCGCCGTGGTTCGGAAGTCACGTATAAAGCCGTTGGTCCCGTTGCTGGATAACCACTGGCTCCATGCGGTGAAAAAACACCGAACAAATAAAAAAGTGAAAACCTTGGAGGAGACGAAGGGAAAACTTCTTCTTGCTCAAAAGTACTTAGCAGGGTCAATAAGTCTTGGAAATCTGGCAATTCTCTCGAATTACCTTGTAAAGATAATTCTTAGTATTCACTTTATGCAATTGCTCTCCTGATCAATATTGCTATTATTGTCGTTATTGTGTTGTGTATCATTATTCTGCTGTTGTTGATTGGTACGAGGTGGTTCTGAGTCACCGATCCCTTTTATAGTCTCCTGGAGTCACTCAGTCAGACAGACAGCCTTCATGAGTGGTGTGATAGGCGATTATAGGTCTCTCTCTCTCTCTCAATTCAGGTATGGAAAAAACAATCTAACTATAATACATTCCCAGGGATAATTGGAATATTGCCGTTCGGTGCCTGTTTAATAATAAAAAATTGCACGTTAATGATTCACTGTACATACATAGATCTCTTGTGCTGTCTCTCATGGTATACTGATGTAGAGTGGCATCTGTAGAGAAGCCAGAAGCATATTTCCCCTGGGGCTGTCAAATCTTGAAGCATAAATGGGTAGTTTCCGGTATCAGTCAGACGAACACTTATGACTCTTTGAACGAGCTTGTTAATTCCGAAAACAGTATCGGCGCCTGGCTTTCTTGAATGAATAAAACCATTACATAATGTATAATTCCTTTATTCATTAAAGAAATGCAGGTGCTGATAAAGTTTCTGGAATTGCGATGGCAATAATTTAAGTGAAGCAAGGTGTGGTAAAGAAAAAATACAAAAAGTTACATTGACTTTTTGTTTTCAGTGGGTCCATATACTGTTCAATTGAAATCAAACATTTCTTGAAAGAATAATGCAGTTATATACTGCATACAAATCTTATACAACATGAAAAGGATACCTTTAATTCACTTAAAGAGTATATGGTAGAATGTTGTAATATGTGGTTAATATATATATATATATATATATGATATATAATTATTATTTGGGCTGTTGCCTTGTATAATAAGGCGCCCTATGAGGTAATGTTAGACTTGCGATAATCTTACGCTAAGTCGGTTGGTTATGTTAGACTTGCGATAATCTTACGAATAGGGTCTATCATCATTTTTTTTCGCAACATTAGCAAAATGATTAGCAAACTCATTTGCCACTAACTAGGGGTCTTCCACCTCGCAACCATTGATCTTGATAACTGGAGGCTGACAAGGAGTGAACTTGCCTGCTATTTTTCTAACTCTCTTCCAAACTAGAGTCAGGGGAGTTTTCGAATTTAGTGAAGATATGAATATTGTCCAAGATTCTTTTCGTGCTTTTTTGATTTCCTTGCGAAAATGAGCTCTTGCTTTTCGAAATTCAACACGGTAATACTCACATTTTCGTCTGCGGTATCTGGTGAAAGCAGATCTCATAGTTCTGTGAGTTTCCTGGCATTTACGAGTCCACCAAGGAACTGGTCAGCGGATAAATATGCCCGAAGTCCTAGGTATAGATTGAAGACCAGCTGAGAACATTATTGTATTCAAAAAGTCAAGAGCATCATCTACACAGGGAAAGTCACCAGCAGAGTCATCTATCGAGCTGTGCTCCTGGAATGCTGCCCAATCAGCTTTACCAATGTTCCATTTAGGTAGCCTTGAAGATGGAGGGCTTGATGCTACACTCACCACTATTGGGAAATGGTCGCTGGTAAATCTATCATTTATAACTCTCTAATTAAAGTCAATAAGACTGTCATCACTACATATAGAGAAATCAATTGCTGATAACGTGCCTGTTTGAACATGAAAATGTGTAGACTCCCCAGAGTTGAGAATCCCCACATTTTCATCTTCTATGATGGAACCTAAGAATCTTCCTCTCTGATTGGTGACGATGTCACCCCAAAGAGGGTTTCTGCTATTCATATCTCCCAAAATAACAAAAGGACGTGGTAACTGTTGAATAAGAGATTTAAATTCATTGATTGGGAAGACTTCGTTAGGTGGTAGATAGAGAGAACATTGATTGATTGATTGTGTCAATCAATCAATCAATGCTCTCTCTATCTACCACCTAACGAAGTCTTCCCAATACTGTATATTTTCTTTGCAAATGGATCTGCACACCTATCACTTGCAATGCTGATTGGATATTAATAGGATTTTGTGGGGTGTCATTTCAAACATATAAAACGACACCACCATGGCTTTCATTATCCAAATTATAGGTGGAATGATAGGATGTATATTCTTGGGCTGGGGCGCGTATCATTGCCGATCATGGTCTCCTGCAGAGCTACACAAACAAGAGACACCTCTGATATGAGCAGCCTTAGTTCTTCCCATTTAGCTCTTAATCCGTGACAGTTCCACTGGAGAAAATAAATGAATTTTACTTTCCTTTAGAGTCTGTTAAATTAGAGCCTCTTTTAAGAGCTTTCAGCTTACAACCTTGCTCTTTTTTCCTGGAAGGAGACAGATTGTTTAAGGCTGCCTTCCTTTTTAGAGGGTTATCATTCTCAGGAACAGCAGCCAAAGCTGGTGTCGCCTGCGGAGGGGTGTGAGGATCAGATATTGGTGTATCCTCGAAAGCATTGACAGGTGATACAGCCTCCAGAGAGGCGGGAGTGCCAGGTACCCCCGACACAGCCTCCAGAGAGGCAGGAGTACCAGAAATCACTGGCTCTGCTTCCATAGAAGCAAGTGTGCCAGAAATCACTGGCACTGCCTCCAAAGAAGCGGGAGTGCCAGAATCAACTGGCACTGCCTCCAAAGAGGCAGGAGCGCCAGAAATCACTGGCGCAGCCTCCGAAGAGGCAGGAGTGCCAGAAATCACTGGCGCAGCCTCCAAAGAGGCATGAGCACCAGCAATCACTGGCACCGCCTCCAAAGAGGCATGAGTACAAGTCGTCACTGGTCTTTTATTTACATTGCTTTTGGTAACATTGGTATTCCTTCTTCGGTTGGCAGCAACGCTAGGAAAAAGATATTCCTGGTCTAATGTACTGATTCAACACTCTCTTTTGCCTTTCTAAATGTGATACGTTCGGTTACCCTTAATATTTGAATTTCTTTTTCCATGATGTATACATCACAGGTAAGTGAAGATGATGAGTGAATGAATGAATTTATAAAATTTGTGGCCATATGCCACGTGCCGGAGCTGAAGGCCATTCAGTGCATATATATCGACTGGATATATTTACTAATAAAAGGTACACTTATATAATTAATCCAAATGATTAAAATCAAATTCATATTAAAATACTCAATTAAATATCATAAAACAAATGAATTTCCTTAAAAAATTTTAAAATCTCCTCTGGGGGAGCACCCTCTCCTAAAATATCTGATAAAAGTTTGTTGGTGAAACCAAACCGAAGTCTATGATTAAAATATAGAGGACAGTCGACAAATATATGCCTCACTGTAATACCAACATTGCAACTGGAGAATTGAGGAACCTGCCTCTCTGCTCCACTAGTTAAAAGATACCTGTGTTAAAAAAACGTACCACCCCTATACGCAGGCACATTAAAACTATACTACTATGAGATTCAGGGCCTCTGTAACACGGTTTTTGCGCAATAACTTTTTATCTATGCATTTCATAAATATAACGCGTATTCAGAATACACATTATATCTACACATAACTTTTGACTGTATTCTGCATTCCGTAGGTTGAATAAATTTGGTACTTATAATGTAAAAGTGACTTTTCGAAGACGGGCCAACTTACTCGGAGAAAAGGTTCCGAATGCACTCGTTACGAAAACTTATGACAGCATTTCTTCCCTTTGTCTCTGATTGCTGATTCGGCTATTTACCGTAAACGAAAGGCCTAGACCTATATGGCAACAATGACATAAAAATTTAAATACAAGCAAAGCAGTACACCTTTATGAACTCTGAACCTCTCCACTGATAATTGTCATAATGAACAAACCAACAAAATATGTTAATGAATACAAAACCACTTTGATTTACTTAAGTCTAACTCCCAAAATAAGTGTCTAAGAAATTACAGTCTACTTTATATGTCACAATCAGATTGACAAGATGTAGGGAATAGTTGGTAATTTTCAAAAACATAGTAGACAAGCTTGATTTGATAACTGCTATATCCAATGTCAAGCAATTTTTATTTATTGGCTATCTACCTATTTACTGAAAAGAAAAAAAAATAGCCGGTACCGTATTTTGGCTTTAAACCTTCACCAGTAATTATCGTCAGAATGATGACTACATGAGGCTCCACCCACTTTGGCCTCGTTATAATTCAGGATAACACTGAAGGCTATCATGGGCATTGATGGATTAGAAAATTAACCTTCTGGCTTTAAAAACTCATTTCTCGAGTAGTTGTAAGAAGTGCTAAATGATCCTCAAGAATCCCAGCAGTTGGCCTAAACGTTTACTGCTATTACTACTGTTGCGGTAGCACTACTGCTACAGTAGTATTACTACACTAGGACAGATACCCCACCCACTTCTATGTATCGTTCCGTCATTCATAAAGTCTTTATATCCAACACGGTCGTACGGCCTAAAGAAAAAAATTATATCGGATGATCCGTCTGCTGGAGATTTTAGCACATATAAGCTTGTATTTACTTTGGATAAAAATCTTATTTTAACAAAAATAGTTATATAAAAACTGTTTACATACAATCTCTCCCTTTCCCTCTCTCTTAGTGGCATAGTGAATAGTTAATGGAAATGTTCAAAATCCTGAATGACATTACAAGTATTATAATCACGTTACGCTAAATACAAATCAGACCATAAACATTGGATTTAAACTAGAAACTGAATAATTACCTATTCAGGCTACAGTAAGTATGGCCACGGGCTTTTTCTTGACTGTATAAAGTTGTAAGTCGTAAGACAAATGCAGTTTCGCAACCACGGGGACAATTCCAAATCCTGTTAGCCATTCTTGACTGCTATGGGTTTTTCTGTCTGGTGGATGGGCGGAGCAACATTTCGTAAAACGGTGTGTTTACCTTGCTTACGTAATGAATGTTTTTCGACTCATGGCTCGTTTAACATTGGCCATGGCGTCGGCTAGTTCATTTTTACTCTATAAAAATCAAAACTATCGGGTTTAGGTTATTGATAATGGTGACAAAATTTGTGTGTGGTTGTACAATATACATATGTCAACTTTCAGCTACATCCGATGCTTTGATAAGGAGCAAAGTCCAAAAAACCGTGTTACATAGGCCCTGAATCTCATAGTAGATCTTCTATCCATCCCAACAGAAGGGGACCAGGGATGAACAGAAGGTCTGAGCGATTTCAGCTTTAAATTACTATTTAAGTTGGACCAGTGATTCTGCCACTTAGTCCTACAAAATGATTTAATAAAAAATTTAAAATCTTCACAGGGAACCCTCACAGAGTGGGAGGCCCGGGAGGAAGATGCATGCTTAGCGGCTGTATCAGCCAGCTCGTTACCATGAATTCCCACATGGGAGGGAACCCAACAAAACTTCACACTGATGTGTTTTGGAGAATACAGGAGGACCAGCCAATCCTGCACCTCTTGGACAAGTTTATTAGATGGCATCAACTTCTGGAGTGCAGCTAGGGAACTGTGGGAATCACAATAAATAATATACGAGTCCCCAGTGCTACCTGTACTACTAAAAATAAATTTCAAAACGCTAAAAATAACATAAATCTCAGCATTAAAAATTAATAGGGAGGCTTAATAGGGAGGTTTTTTAATTGTTCTCTCACCGACGATAACAGAACATCCCAACTCCATTTACTCATTTTGACCCATCTCTATATACAGCAATCGAGTTACTATGCTCAGAAACATGGGCCAAGAGGCTACTTTTAAGCTGAACACTTGAGCTGATCTTTTTGTTGTCTCTAACTTGGCAAATATCTAAAGGAGGCCTACACCAAGGAGGGAATTTAGAAAATGTAGTTTCCATAACTAGTGGAGGAATAAGGCCTACCTCTCTCGCACTAATGTTTAATCTAACTTCAAGGGGCTTAGGCAATGTAGGTCTAGTTGGTGCTCTGTCAACAGGATGTTTTATATACTTAAAATTTGGATTATATTGAGAGGTTAGTGCTCGTGACAAAAATCGGAGACCCTGTTCCTCCCTCCGAATGAAAAGTGGAGGAAAACCAGAGTCTACATAAAGGCTCTCAACAGGAGAAGTTTTAAAAGCACCTGTACAAAGACGCAATGCCATATTGTGTACTACATCCAGCTTGCCTAATAAGGTCTTACATGCCAAGCCATAAACCTGAGATCCATAATCAATCTTACTCAAGCATAGGGCCTGATAAATCCTTAATAAAGTAGTATGGTCAGCTCCAAAATTCAGGTTACTAACAACTTTAAGAATATTGCACCGTTGTTTAACATTTACTGCAGTCTCATTTATATGTTCAGCATAAGTCAATTTTTTGTCAAAAATAATTCTTAAATATTTGACTTTATCGTCATACAACAAGATAGAACCTTCTAAAAATAAGGTTGGAATCTCTTCCCTTCTTCGTGTTCTACAAAAACGTATAGCTTTAGTTTTTTCAGCAGAAAATTTGAAACCTTTACTATTAGCCCAGGTAGTAGCAGCATTAATTGCAATCTGAATTTCAGTACAAGCTTCAACTGCAGTAGCTCTACTACACATAACAACAATATCAACCGCAAATGCTTGACCAGTTACTCCTGCAGGGAGATGTTCAAGTAAACCATTAATGGCAATATTAAAAAAGGTTGGACTAAGCACACTCCCTTGTGGAATGCCTTCTTCCTGAAGATACTCTGATGAGAAGGTAGAGCCAATTCTAACTTTAAGGTACCGGTCAGAACAGGAATCTTTGGCAAAATTAAACATATTGCCACCACCAATACGCCATTCAACCTGCTGCATTAAAATACCAGCCCTTCCAGGTAGTATCAAATGCTTTTCCCAGATCAAAGAACACAGCAATGGTTTGATTTTAGACTGCAAAAACATTCTGAATCTCACGTGTGAGACATAATAAGGGGTCCAAAGTACTTCTATTCTTGCGGAAGCCAAATTGCCTCTTCGACAACAGGCCCTTCGTTTCTAATAACCACATCAGACGAAAATTCACCATTCGTTCATAAATCTTGAAGACGCAGCTGATAAGAGCAATAGGCCTATACCTTTTGGGATGACTAAGGTCCTTTCCAGGTTTCAAAAAAGGAACTATAACAGAGTTTTTCCATAACTTGTATGAAGTCCCTGAGCACCAGAATTTTTCAACATCAACAAAGAATTTTTTTGACTCCAGAGGTAAATGAGAAATCATTGCATAAATAATATCATCTTCTCCAGGTGATGTTGGAGAAGACAAAGATAAGGCATATTCGAATTCGACAATACTAAATGGAAGGTTATATGCCTCAGCGTTAGAATAAACAGGCGGATTAACTATAGTCATGTTTCTAATATTGCGAAATTCAGGGGAGTAGTGACTGGGGCTTGAAATGCTGGAAAAGTGCCGAGCAAAGGCCTCTGCCACCTCTCTTGCATCCGATATAACTAACAAGTTGATTTTCAAAATCGGTAAAGGAGAAGGGGAAAATTTCCCTAGTAATTTACGGATTCTATCCCAAACCAGAGAAAGTGGCGAGTTACACTTTAATTCTGATATGTACTTAACGAAGAACTCCCTCCTTGCTTCTTTAAAAACTTGCTTTTCTTTGGCGAAGTTTTTCTTCTATATTATTCTATTAACCAAGACAGGACGTCTTCGATATCGCTTGTAACCAGCTCTTGCAATTTTCCTACTCAAGGCACATTTACTATTCCACCATGGTACCAGTGGACGACGGGGTTTCCCTGATCTTTTAGGAATTGACATCATTGCCCCTCATTACACTAGCGAGATATTCATAGGCAGCCGAGGGGCAAGGAAATTCATTGGCCTTACGACTGACTTTGGTATATTTTTCATACAGCTGCCAATCTGCCTCCTTTATCTTCCATTTGGGTAAAGATGGGGAGGGTGTATTTTGTACATACTTAAGATGGATGGGATAGTGGTCGCTCCCATAGAGATTTTCATCCACTGACCACTTATAGTCTAATCGTAATGACGACGAACATATTGTAATATCAATTGCTGAACTGGAGTTATAGGCTACATCAACCCTTGTAGGAGAGCCATCGTTCATTAAAACTACATCATTGCAATCTAACAATCTTTCAGTTATAAGCCCACGGTGATCACACCTACCTTCCCCCCACAAAGTGTGTTTTGCATTGAAATCCCCCATCAGAATGAAAGGCTGAGCTAGTTGGTCTAAAAGTGATTGCAAATCTTCAACCTCTAATTGTCTTGGATTGCCAGCTCTGTCCACCAATCAGTAGAGTTCCTGAGATACTCCTTTGCCCACTAGCTAGTTAACGGCCGCTACTATGAGCCTAGGTAGGGAGGGTTGTGGTATCCAGAAGTGTAGTATACCGGTTGTTCAAAGGTATCCCACCACCTTCTTACTGTACACATAACCGTGATCAGTTCCAATTTCTGTGAACTGATAAATAAAGCAAGCTTGCCCGATGCCCCTACCTGGGCAATGCAGCGGTATACGTACTACTGATCGCCCATAAACAACGATAGAAATTCTTGCAATATCTATAACGTTCTGCTGAGACTTTGACAAGACTGATGACTGAGGCAACATCAGAAAACCTTTGGCTTCAGTGTAAGAAGGTTCCATCGAGGTAGAGAGGATCCCGAAATGTGTGCAATTGAAGGGAACAACGCGAAAGTATAGTTCGTTTCGGCAACACCTGACGCAGATGCTCTTCGTACACGAGCTCACGAGGTACTGAAGTTAGTTCCGAACTGAACTTCTGAAGTGACTGGTTAGTTACTGGTCTGAAAGGGTAGAGAGAGAGAGAGAGAGACGATCACTGTTAACATCACTGCCAGTAATTTTTTATGTTATTTGAATTGTAACCGATGAATTAAATAATTTATAATACCATAGTCTGATGAATGTGATAGGTTTATTTCAGCCCTGCTCCGGGCAGCTGCTAGCACTTGTGTCGTCAAACAGAGTCCCCTTCGGTCTAATCTCCCCCCAGGGGGAGTGATCAGGGGATGAGGTCTGCGGAAGGTGTCACTGTTGAGGAGAGAGAGAGTCCGCTAATTCCCGCTGGTGTGGTACTATATTTATAGTCGACACAGTAATTCTCAAATTTATGGTACGAGGACATGAAGACGACAATTCTCCGATACTGACGCTAAGCGTGATTCAACGTTTGTGTGTGTGTGTGTGTGTGTGAGAGAGAGAGAGAGAGAGAGAGAGAGAATACTAGTGTTCCTGAATTTTATCAGCACGTTAAGATGAAGAATACTTTCATCGAACTTTAATAGGCGTCATTTTTGTGAAATTTAATATAACATGAAAACATCATTTTCTTGTTAACCTTTCTCTCTATCTCTCTCTCACACTAAGAGAAATTTCCGTTCATCGAGGTACACAAAGCGTCCGAAATCATTGACAAACCAAGATAAAAATTTAATTTATATATATATATATATATATATATATATATATATATATATATTATATAATTATATTCATGAGGAGTTCGTCGTTGGACTAGTGGTTTTCGCGCTAGGCCACCAATCCGGTGGTTCGAAGTTCGATTCTCAGCCCGGCCAACGCGGAATCAGAGAAATTTATTTCTGGTGATAGAAATTCATTTCTCGATATAATGTGGTTCGCATCCCACAAATAAGCTGTAGGTCCCGTTGCTAGGTGACCAATTGGTTCCTAGCCACGTAAAAATATCCAATCCTTCGGGCCAGCCCTCATAGGAGAGCTGTGAATCAGCTCAGTGGTCTGGTTAAATTTACTATGATATACTAAACTTTTTATATTCCCGAGGTTATAGAATATCCAGATTTTTATCTAAGTGAAATAAAATATGAAATTTTATTTCACTTAATATATGAGTGGTTTATATATACCTATATAAATTATTAATTTCGTCAAATATACGCAGAATTATACCAAAGTATTAATTCCGTCAGAATTTTCCGTGAATATTGAAAAAAAATAACTTGGCTAATGCACCCTAAAATGTTAGTCAACAAAAATTGGTGCAAATAAATACATAAAATGTAGCTACACCATTTCAGTGACAGGCGTCAGTATATTTATTCGTTTAAATGCATCTCACCGTTGAATATTCACCGTCACTTAGCAGTATTATACATTACGGTGAATTATGTAACAAAATAAATGTTGGAACGTGGTATATCATAAGTGGAATAAGATTAATTGTGCATATATATATATATATATATATATATATATATATATATATGAAATGTGTTTTACCATCAATGGAAAATGTATATATATATATATATATATATATATATATATATATATAATATATATATATATATATATATATGATGTATATATATATGATATATATTTTTATAGTATATGATATTATAATAGTATATATGTATATACATATATATATATATATATATATATATCTATATATATATATATATATCTATATATATATATATATATATATATATATACTATATATATATATTATATAATATTCACCATGAGTGCTTATTTTCGGTTCTAACTCACTCATAGGCCTACCAGACTTTCAGTTACATTCCCTCAAGAGTGAAATGCTTCTTGAAAGAGAGAGAGAGAGAGATGCCACTGGTGCATAATACAAGAGCACAGATCGGTCAAATTCTAGGTCTATATTTTCAGATATTTATTTAAAATAAACAAATCGTACAAATTTGAAGAAAGTTAGACAGACTTATACAGTGTCCAATTTCAGATAAATCTGGAGCTGTTTTGTCTTTTCATGATCGAGATCATGGCCTTTATAGATTCGAAATTATGGCTGACTGATTACAGAGAACTTACCAAGGTTATCAATGAAATAGATCTTTTTTTTCTTTTCTTTTTTTTGCGTGAACAAAAACTGGGCTTCTATGGGGTCGATCTGCCACAGAGATTCAGGTCACGTTTGTTCAAGAAGCCACGAAAAAAGAAACAGTTAAAGTATAAACTCTCCCGTAACTTAATTATGGGGGGTGGTGTGGGGGGAGGGTGTTTACAGTTAAAAGGTCTGGGAAGAGAAGATATGACTGGGGGTGGTGTTGCCCCTCAAACACAGACCCTTCCCTCCACCCCAAACCAAGGAATATAAAAGAAGTGGTGATGGGAACTGACAATATAATCGATCAATTAACCCAACTTCAATATGCCTACAGTAAGGGCGATCATCCCCATTTAGGATCATGCTTTACTCGAAAAAAAAACCTGTTTTTGTTTCCCCACCCCCCCCTTGTAAGGACCTGAGCAACAGAAAAGAAAAAAAAAGTTCAAGGACTGCGAAATGATGACACCGGAGAAACAAGACAGGTGTAAATGGGCAATTTTTAGGGAGCTGAAAAAGTAACCATTCTGTTTCCCCTCTTTTGAGATGTGTCGTCACTACCTTCTCCAAGTCTCTTGTGGCTGCACATTAGACCAGAATTCGTCTTAAGTTCCCGAAGTGCCTTTCTGAACAAGTGCTCCCTAAATCCTTGCTGCCAAGCCGTCTAAGAAGGTATGACAATCACCCATTCAACAAATTTAGTGCCATGATGTTGAAACAGCACATAGCAGCCACCAAGCAAGAAGAGAAGGAAAAATTCAAGGAACTGGAAAAAACAAGGATCTCTTTCAATCATTCCATCCCGGCTGATTGGAAGGACTCGCTGCGACGGGAAATTTACGAAAAACTACGTAGGAATACAGATGCCTTGAAAAGGAAACTCGATAGAAAACTAAAAAATCTTATTTATAGCAGTGATTGGACTAATTGTGCACGTCAAGATTGTGTTGTAAACCTATCAAGTAAACAAATAAGTGAAAATATTGTGAGTGCGCTTGGATATGGTTTATCTTTCTTCATAACAATGATTGCGTCATCCCTAAGTAATTGAAAAATATTGTGATCCTCCTCAAAATCATGCTGACATGATTAAAGGTATTGTTTACGGAGCTGCCAACGTTAAGCATGAAAGTAACTTCCCTGCTCGCTATAAGAAAAGTTTGACCGATCTTAAAAAGGACAATACTATCCACATTACAAATACGGATAAGTCAAATAGTATAGTAATTTTAGATAAAGCTGACTACATATCACGTATGCAAGCCTTACTGGATGATGATGTGACTTATAAAAAACTAACAAAAAATCCCCTTGATCAAGTCATAAACTTCAATAGCACAGTGAAAAATATCCTTAAAGATAAAACAGAACTACTAGGCAAATTGTCAGTCAAATCTCCTTCGCTACCTTACCTGTACGGATTAGTCAAAACGCACAAAGAAAATAACTATATGCGGCCTATTATCAGTAATGTTGGTTCAATTTCATATAAACTTTCGAAATATATCACTAGATCTAGTCCCCGTTACTTGGAACCATCTCCGATTCTCATATATATAATTCTCTAGATTTAGTTGATAAATTAAACAAAATTACTCTTTGCCCCACTAATAGATTCGTTAGTTTTGATGTATGTTCTCTTTTTACTAAAGTCCCTATAGACTCTATTTTAGAATATCTTAGTAATGAACTAACGCAGCATGAATTACCTCTACCCATAAGTCACATTATTTCACTACTAGGTTGTGCATTTGTGATTGTAAGTTTATATTCAATGGTGAATTTTATCAACAAATATTTGGCATGGCAATGGGCGACCATTTATCGCCTCTCCTCTCAAACTTGTACATTTATATTCCTGTAAAGCGGTATAGATATATTGATGATATTTTAGCTGTTTTGCCTGTCAGTATTGATGTAAATGATTTACTCTCTAAATTAAATAACCAGGCAAAACAGCTAAAATATCATCAACATATCTATACCGCTTTACAGGAATATAAATGTACAAGTAACGGGGACTAGATCTAGTGATATATTTCGAAAGTTTATATGAAATTGAACCAACATTACTGATAATAGGCCGCATATAGTTATTTTCTTTGTGCGTTTTGACTAATCCGTACAGGTAAGGTAGCGAAGGAGATTTGACTGACAATTTGCCTAGTAGTTCTGTTTTATCTTTAAGGATATTTTTCACTGTGCTATTGAAGTTTTATGACTTGATCAAGGGGATTTTTTGTTAGTTTTTTTATAAGTTCACATCATCATCCAGTAAGGCTTGCATACGTGATATTGTAGTCAGCTTTATCTAAAAATTACTATACTATTTGACTTATCCGTATTTGTAATGTGGATAGTATTGTCCTTTTTAAGATCGGTCAAACTTTTCTTATAGCGAGCAGGGAAGTTACTTTCATGCTTAACGTTGGCAGCTCCGTAAACAATACCTTTAATCATGTCAACATGATTTTGAGGAAGATCACAATATTTTTCAATTACTTAGGGATGACGCAGTCATTAAGCAGAAGGTCGACTTATGAGAAAGATAAACCATATCCAAGCGCACTCACAATATTTTCACTTATTTTGTTTACTTATAGGTTTACAACACAATCTTGACGTGCACAATTTAGTCCAATCACTGCTATAAATAAGATTTTTTAGTTTTCTATCGAGTTTCCTTTTCAAGGCATCTGTATTCCTACGTAGTTTTTCGTAAATTTCCCGTCGCAGCGAGTCCTTCCAATCAGCCGGGATGGAATGATTGAAAGAGATCCTTGTTTTTTTTTTTTTTTTCCAGTTCCTTGAATTTTTCCTTCTCTTCTTGCTTGGTGGCTGCTATGTGCTGTTTCAACATCATGGCACCTAAATTTGTTGAATGGGTGATTGTCATAACCTTCTTAGACGGCTTGGCAGCAAGGATTTAGGGAGTGCACTTGTTTCAGAAAAGGCACTTCGGGAACTTACGAATTCTGGTCTAATGTGCAGCCACAAGAGACTTGGAGAAGGTAGTGACGACACATCTCAAAAGAGGAAACAGAATGTTACTTTTTTCAGCTCCCTAAAAATTGCCCATTTACACCTGTCTTGTTTCTCCGTGTCATCATTGCAGTCCTTGAAACTTTTTTTCCTTTTCTGTTGCTCAGGTCCTTACAAGAAGTCGAGTAAAGCATGATCCAAATGGGGATGATCGCCCTTACTGTAGCATATTGAAGTTGGGTTAATTGATCGATTATATTGTCAGTTCCCATCACACTTCTTTTATATTCCTTGGTTTTTTGGGGTGGAGGGAAGGGTCTGTGTTTGAAGGGCAACACCACCCCCAGTCATATCTTCTCTTCCCAGACCTTTTAACTGTAAACACTCCCCCACCACACCCCCTATTAAGTTACGGAGAGTTTATACTTTAACTGTTTCTTTTTTCGTGGCTTCTTGAACAAACGTGACCTGAATCTCTGTGGCAGATCGACCCCATAGAAGCCCAGTTTTTGTTCACGCAAAAAAAAAAAAAAAAAAAAAAAAAAAAAAAAAAGATCTATTTCATTGATAACCCTTGGTAAGTTCTCTGTAATCAGTCAGCCATAATTTCGAATCTATAAAGGCCATGATCTCGATCATGAAAAGAGAAAACAGTCCAGATTTATCTGAAATTGGACACTGTATAAGTCTGTCTAACTTTCTTCAAATTTGTACGATTTTTGTTTTATTTAAATAATCACTGAAAATATAGACCTAGAATTTGACCGATCTGTGCTCTTGTATTATGCACCAGTGGCATCTCTCTCTCTCTCTCTCTCTCTCTCTCTCTCTCTCTCTCTCTCTCTCTCTCAAGAAGCATTTCACTCTTTAAGGAATGTAACTGAAAGTCTGTAGGCCTATGAGTGAGTTAGAACCGAAATAAGCACTCATGGTGTAATATTATATATATATATATTATATATATATATATATAAATATATATATATTCATTATTTTTCCACTGATGGTGAACACATTTCATATATATATATAAAATATATATATATATATATATATATATATATATATATATATATATTATATACAATTATCTTATTCCACTGATGATATACCACGTTTCCAACATTTATTGACGCATATAATTCACCGTAATGTATAATACTGTTAAGTGGCGGTGAATATTCAACGGTTAAATGCATTTAAACGAATAAATATACACGCCTGTCACTGAAATGGTGTAGCTATATGTTATGTATTAATTGCACCAATTTTTGTTGATTAAGATTTTAGGGTGCATTAGCCAAGTTATTTTTTTTCAATATTCACGGAAAATTCTGACGGAATTAATACCTTGGTATAATTCTACGTATATTTGACGAAATTAATAATTTATATAGGTATATATAAACCACTCTTATATTAAGTGACATAAAATTTCATATTTTATTTCACTTAGATAAAAATCTGGATATTCTATAACCTCGGGAATATAAAAAGTTAAGTATATCATAGTAAATTTAACCAGACCACTGAGCTGATTAACAGCTCTCCTATGAGAGCTGGCCCGAAGGATTAGAAATATCTTTACGTGGCTAGGAACCAATTGGTCATCCTAGCAACGGGACCTACAGCTTATTGTGGGATGCGAACCACATTATATCGAGAAATGAATTTCTATCACCAGAAATAAATTCCTCTGATTCCGCGTTGGCCGGGCTGCGAATCGAACTTCGAACCACCGGATTGGTGGCCGAGCGCGAAAACCACTCGTCCACGACGAACTCCTCATGAATATATTATATATATATATATTATAAAATAAATTTTATCTTGGTTTGTCAATGATTTCGGACGCGTTGTGTACATCGATGACGGAAACTTCTCTTAGTGTGAGAGAGAGAGATAGAGAGAAAGGTTAACAAGAAAATGATGTTCTCAAGTTATATTAAATTTCAAAAAATGACGCCTATTGAAGTTTAATGAAAGTATTCTTCATCTTAACGTGCTGATATTAATTCAGGAACACTAGTATTGCTCCTCTATCACACACCAGCAAACGTTGAAATCACGCTTAGCCGAGTTCAGTATCGGAGAATTGTCGTCTTCATGTCCTCGTACCATAAATTTGAGAATTACTGTGTCGACTATAAATATAGTACCACAACAGCGGGAATTAGCGGACTCTCTCTCTCCTCAACAGTGACCTTCCGCAGACCTCATCCCTGATCACCTCCCCCTGGGGGGAGATTAGACCGAAGGGACTCTGTTTGACGACACAAGTGTTAGCAGCTTGCCGGAGTTCAGGCTGAAATAAACCTATCACATCCATCAGACTATGATATTATAAATTATTTAATTCATCGGTTACAATTCAAATAACAAAAAAAAGTACTGGCAGTGATGTTAACAGTGATCGTCTCTCTCTCTCTCTTCTCACAACCAGTTAACTAACCAGTCACTTCACTGTTCAGAAACTAACTTCAGTACTTCGTGAGCTCGTGTACGAAGAGCATCAGCGTCAGGTGTTGCCGAAACGAACTATACTCTCGCGTTGTTCCCTTCAATTGCACACATTTCGGGATCCACTCTACCTCGATGGAACCTTCTTACACAGAAGCCGAAAAGGTTTTTTCTGATGTTGCCTCAGTCATCATCTTGTCAAAGTCTCAGCAGAACGTTATAGAATATTGCAAGAATTTCTATCGTTGTTTATTGGGCATCAGTAGTACGTATACCGCTGCATTGCCCAGGTAGGGGCATCGGGCAAGCTTGCTTTATTATCAGTTCACAGAAATTGGAACTGATCACGGTTATGTGTACAGTAAGAAGGTGGTGGGATACCTTTGAACAACCGGTATACTACCTTCTGGATACCAAAACCTCCCTACCTAGGCTCATAGTAGCGGCCGTTAACTAGCTAGTGGGCAAAGGAGTATCTCAGGAACTCTACTGATTGGTGTACAGGCTGGCAATCCAAGACAATAGAGGTTGAAGATTTGCAATCACTTTTAGACCAACTAGCTCAGCCTTTCCATTCTGATGGGGAATTCATTTTCAATGCAAAACACACTTTGTTTGTGGGGGGAAGGTAGGTGTGATCACCCAGGGATTATAACCTGAAAGATTGTTATGATTTGCAATGATGTAGGTTTTAACTGAACGATGGGATCTCCTACAAGGGTTTGAATGTAGCCTATAACTCCAGTTCAGCAATTGATATTACAATATGTTCGTCATCATTACGATTAGACTATAAAGTGATCAGTGGATGAAAATCTCTATGGGAGCGACCACTATCCCATCCATCTTAAGTATGTACAAAATACACCCTCCCCATCTTTACCCAAATGGAAGATAAAGGAGGCAGATTGGCAGCTGTATGAAAAATATACCAAAGTCAGTCGTAAGGCCAATGAATTTCCTTGCCCCTCGGCTGCTCCGATATCTCGCTAGTATAGATAGATTGGAGGGTCATGATGTCAATTCCTAAAACACAGGGAAACCCCGTCGTCCGCTGGTACCATGGTGGAATAGTAAATGTGCCTTGAGTAGGAAAATTGCAAGAGCTAGTCACGCTCGATATCGAAGAAGTCCTGTCTTGGTTAATAATATACAAGAAAAACCTCGCCTAAGAAAAGCAAGTTTTTAAAGAAGCAAGGAGGGAGTCCTTCGTTAAGTACATATCAGAATTAAAGTATAACTCGCCACTTTCTCTGGTTTGGAATAGAATCCGTAAATTACTAGGGAAATTTTCCCCTTCTCCTTTACCTATTTTGAAAATCAACTTGTTAGTTATATCGGATGCAAGAGAGGTGGCAGAGGCCTTTGCTCGGCACTTTTCAAGCATTTCAAGCCCCAGTCACTACTCCCCTGAATTTTGTAATATTAGAAACACGACTATAGTTAATCCGCCTGTTTATTCTAACGCTGAGGCATACAACCTTCCATTTAGTATTGTCGAATTCAAATATGCCTTATCTTTGTCTTTTCCAACATCACTGGAGAAGATGATATTATTTATGCAATGATTTCTCATTTACCTCTGGAGTCAAAAAAATTCTTTGTTGATGTTCTGAAAAATTCTGGTGCTCAGGGACTTCATACAAGTTGTGGAAAAACTCTGTTATAGTTCCTTTTTTGAAACCTGGAAAGGACCTTAGTCATCCCAAAAGGTATAGGCCTATTGCTCTTACCAGCTGCGTTTTCAAGATTTATGAACGAATGGTGAATTTTCGTCTGATGTGGTTATTAGAAACGAAGGGCCTGTTGTCGAAGAGGCAATTTGGCTTCCGCAAGAATAGAAGTACTTTGGACCCCTTATTATGTCTCACACGTGAGATTCAGAATGTTTTTGCAGTCCAAAATCAAACCATTGCTGTGTTCTTTGATCTGGGAGAAGCATTTGATACTACCTGGAAGGGCTGGTATTTTAATGCAGCTGGTTGAATGGCGTATTGGTGGCAATATGTTTAATTTTGCCAAAGACTTCCTGTCTGACCGGTACCTTAAAGTTAGAATTGGCTCTACCTTCTCATCAGAGTATCTTCAGGAAGAAGGCATTCCACAAGGGAGTGTGCTTAGTCCAACCCTTTTTTTCCTTTTTTTTAATATGCCATTAATGGTTTTTACTTGAACATCTCCCTGTAGGAGTAACTGGTCAAGCATTTGCGGATGATATTTGTTGTTATGGTGTAGTAGTAGACTACTGCAGTTGAAGCTTGTACTGAAATTCAGATTGCAATTAATGCTGCTACTACCTGGGCTAATAGTAAAGGTTTCAAATTTTCTGCTAAAAAAACTAAAGCTATACGTTTTTGTAGAACACGAAGAAGGGAAGAGATTCCAACCTTATTTTTAGAAGGTTCTATCTTGTTGTATGACGATAAAGTCAAATATTTAAGAATTATTTTTGACAAAAAATTGACTTATGCTGAACATATAAATGAGACTGCAGTAAATGTTAAACAACGGTGCAATATTCTTAAAGTTTGTTAGTAACCTGAATTTTGGAGCTGACCATACTACTTTATTAAGGATTTATCAGGCCCTATGCTTGAGTAAGATTGATTATGGATCTCAGGTTTATGGCTTGGCATGTAAGACCTTATTAGGCAAGCTGGATGTAGTACACAATATGGCATTGCGTCTTTGTACAGGTGCTTTTAAAACTTCTCCTGTTGAGAGCCTTTATGTAGACTCTGGTTTTCCTCCACTTTTCATTCGGAGGGAGGAACAGGGTCTCCGATTTTTGTCACGAGCACTAACCTCTCAATATAATCCAAATTTTAAGTATATAAAACATCCTGTTGACAGAGCACCAACTGTACCTACATTGCCTAAGCCCTTGAAGTTAGGATTAAACATTAGTGCGAGAGAGGTAGCCTTATTACTCCACTAGTTATGGAAACTACATTTTCTAAATTCCCATCCTTGTGTAGGCCTCCTTTAGATATTTGCCAAGTTAGAGACAACAAAAAGATCAGCTCAAGTGTTCAGCTTAAAAGTAGCCTCTTGGCCCAATGTTTCTGAGCATAGTAACTCGATTGCTGTATATAGAGTTGGGTCAAAATGAGCAAATGGAGTTGGGATGTTCTGTATCGTCGGTGGAGAGAACAATTAAAAACAAAACCTCCTATTAAGCCTCCCTATTAATTTTTAATGCTGAGATTTATGTTATTTTTAGCGTTTTGAAATTTTAAATTTTTATTTTTAGATACAGGTAGCACTGGGGACTCGTATATTATTTGTGATTCCCACAGTTCCCTAGCTGCACTCCAGAAGTTGATGCCATCTAATAAACTTGTCCAAGAGGTGCAGGATTGGCTGGTCCTCCTGTATTCTCCAAAACACATCAGTGTGAAGTTTTTGTTGGGTCCTCGCATGTGGGAATTCATGGTAACGAGCTGGCTGATACAGCCGCTAAGCATGCATCTTCTTCCCACTCTGTGAGGGTTCCCTGTGAAGATTTTAAACTTTTTATTAAATCATTTTGTAGGACTAAGTGGCAGAATCACTGGTCCAACTTAAATAGTAATTTAAAGCTGAAATCGCTCAGACCTTCTGTTCATCCCTGGTCCCCTTCTGTTGGGATGGATAGAAGATTCTATTACTATGAGATTCAGGGCTATGTACACGGTTGGTTTTTTGGACTTTGCTCCTTATCAAAGCATCGGATGTAGCTGAAAGTTGACATATGTATATTGTACAACCACACACAAATTTTGTCAGCATTATCAATAACCTAAACCCGATAGTTTTGATTTTTATAGAGTAAAAATTAACTTGCCGACGCCATGGCCAATGTTAAACGAGCCATGAGTCGAAAAACATTCATTACGTAAGCAAGGTAAACACACCGTTTTACGAAATGTTGCTCCGCCCATCCACCAGACAGAAAAACCCATAGCAGTCAAGAATGGCTAACAGGATTTGGAATTGTCCCCGTGGTTGCGAAACTGCATTTGTCTTACGACTTACCAACTTTAATACCAGTCAAGAAAAAGCGCCCGTGGCCATACTTACTGTAGCCTGAATAGGTAATTATTCAGTTTCTAGTTTAAATCCAATGTTTATGGTCTGATTTGTATTTAGCGTAACGTGATTATAATACTTGTAATGTCATTCAGGATTTTGAACATTTCCATTAACTATTCACTATGCCACCAAGAGAGAGGGAAAGGGAGAGATTGTATGTAAACAGTTTTTATATAACTATTTTTGTTAAAATAAGATTTTTATCCAAAGTAAATACAAGCTTATATGTGCTAAAATCTCCAGCAGACGGATCATCCGATATAATTTTTTTCTTCTTCTTTAGGCCGTACGACCGTGTTGGATATAAAGACTTTATGAATGACGGAACGATACATAGATGTGGGTGGGGTATCTGTGCTAGCGTAGTAATACTACTGTAGCAGTAGTGCCACCGCAACAGTAGTAATAGCAGTAAACGTTCAGGCCAACTGCTGGGATTCTTGAGGATCATTTAGCACTTCTTACAGCTACTCGAGAAATGAGTTTTTTTTAAAGAGCCAAAAGGTTAATTTTCTAATCCAACAATGCCCATGATAGCCTTCAGTGTTATCCTGAATTATAACGAGGCCAAAGTGGGTGGAGCCTCATGTAGTCATCATTCTGACGATAATTACTGGTGAAGGTTTAAAGCCAAAATACGGTACCGGCTATTTTTTTTTTCTTTTCAGTAAATAGGTAGATAGCCAATAAATAAAAATTGCTTGACATTGGATATAGCAGTTATCAAATCAAGCTTGTCTACTATGTTTTTGAAAATTACCAACTATTCCCTACATCTTGTCAATCTGATTGTGACATATAACGTAGACTGTAATTTCTTAGGGCACTTATTTTGGGAGTTAGACTAATAATCAAAGTGGTTTTGTATTTATTAACATATTTTGTTGGTTTGTTCATTATGACAATTATCAGTGAAGAGGTTCAGAGGTGTACTGCTTTGCTTGTATTTAAATTTTTATGTCATTGTTGCCAGAGGTCTAGCCTTCGTTACGTATAGCCGATCAGCAATCGAGAACAAGGGAAGAAATGCTGTCATAAGTTACGTAACGAGTGCATTCGGAACCTTTTCTCTGAGTAAGTTGGCCCGCCTTCGAAAAGTCACTTTTACATTATAAGTACCAAATTTATTCAACCTACGGAATGCAGAATACAGTCAAAAGTTATGTGTAGATATAATGTGTATTCTGAATACGCGTTATATTTATGAAATGCATAGATAAAAAGTTATTGCGCAAAAACCGTGTTACAGAGGCCCTGAATCTCATAGTAGTATAGTTTTAATGCGCCTGCGTATAGGGTATACGTTTTTAACACAGGTATCTTTTAACTAGTGGAGCAGAGAGGCAGGTTCCTCAATGCTCCAGTTGCAATGTTGGTATTACAGTGAGGCATATATTTGTCGACTGTCCTCTATATTTTAATCCATAGACTTCGGCTTTGGTTTGTTTCACCAACAAACTTTTATCAGTTTTTTTTGTTTTTTAGAGGGTGCTCCCGCAGAGGAGATTTAAAATTTTTTAAAGGAAATTCATTGTTTTATGATATTTAATTGAGTATTTTAATATGAATTGATTTCAATCATTTGGATTAATTACATAAGTGTACCTTTTATTAGTAAATATATCCAGTCGATATATATGCGCTGAATGGCCTTCAACTCCGGCACGTGGCATATGGCCACAAATTTTATAAATTCATTCATTCATTCATCATATTCACTTACCTGTGATGTTTACATCATGGAAAAAGAAATTCAAACATTAAGGGTAACCGAACGTATCACATTTAGAAAGGCAAAAGAGAGTGTTGAATCAGTACATTAGACCAGGAATATCTTTTTCTAGCGTTGCTGCCAACCGAAGAAGGAATACCAATGTTACCAAAAACAATGTAAATAAAAGACCAGTGACGACTTGTACTCATGCCTCTTTGGAGGCGGTGCCAGTGATTGCTGGTGCTCATGCCTCTTCGGAGGCTGCGCCAGTGATTTCTGGCACTCCTGCCTCTTCGGAGGCTGCGCCAGTGATTTCTGGCGCTCCTGCCTCTTTGGAGGCAGTGCCAGTTGATTCTGGCACTCCCGGTTCTTTGGAGGCAGTGCCAGTGATTTCTGGTACTCCTGCCTCTCTGGAGGCTGTGCCGGGGGTACCTGGCACTCCCGCCTCTCTGGAGGCTGTACCACCTGTCAATGCTTTCGAGGATACACCAATATCTGATCCTCACACCCCTCCGCAGGCGACACCAGCTTTGGCTGCTGTTCCTTAGAATGATAACCCTCTAAAAAGGAAGGCAGCCTTAAACAATCTGTCTCCTTCCAGGAAAAAAGAGCAAGGTTGTAAGCTGAAAGCTCTTAAAAGAGGCTCTAATTTAACAGACTCTAAAGGAAAGTAAAATTCATTCATTTTCTCCAGTGGAACTGTCACGGATTAAGAGCTATATGGGAAGAACTAAGGCTGCTCATATCAGAGGTGTCTCTTGTTTGTGTAGCTCTGCAGGAGACCATGATCGGCAATGATACGTGCACCAGCCCACGAGAGTATACATCCTATCACTCCACCTATAATTTCAATAATGGAAGCCATGGTGGTGTCGTTTTATATGGTTCGAATGACACCCACAAAATCCTTATAATATCCAATCAGCATTGCAAGTGATATGTGTGCAGATCCATTTGCAAAGAAAATATACAGTATTAAGAAGACTTCGTTAGGTGGTAGATAGAGAGAGCATTGATTGATTGATTGACACAATCAATCAATCAATGTTCTCTCTATCTACCACCTAACGAAGTCTTCCCAATCAATGAATTTAAATCTCTTATTCAACAGTTACCACGTCCTTTTGTTATTTTGGGAGATATGAATAGCAGAAACCCTCTTTGGCGTGACATCGTCACCAATCAGAGAGGAAGATACTTTTAGGTTTCCATCATAGAAGATGAAAATGTGGGGATTCTCAACTCTGGGGAGTGTACACATTTTCCTGTTCAAACAGGCACGTTATCAGCAATTGATTTCTCTATATATAGTGATGACTGTCTTATTGACTTTAATTGGAGAGTTATAAATGATAGATTTACCAGTGACCATTTCCCAATAGTGGTGAGTGTAGCATGAAGCCCTCCATCTTCAAGGCTACCTAAATGGAACATTGGTAAAGCTGATTGGGCAGCATTCCAGGAGCACAGCTCAATAGATGACTCTGCTGATGACTTTCCCTGTGTAGATGATGCTCTTGACTTTTTGAATACAATAATGTTCTCAGCTGGTCTTCAATCTATACCTAGGACTTTAAGCAAATTTGTCCGCCGACCAGTTCCCTGGTGGACACGTAAATGCCAGGAAACTCATAGAACTATGAGATCTGCCTTCACCAGATACCGCAGACGAAAATGTGAGTATTATCGTGTAGAATTTCGAAAAGCGAGAGCTCATTTTCGCATGGAAATCAAAAAAGCACGAAAAGAATCTTGGACAATATTCATAGCTTCACTAAATTCGAAAACTCCTCTGACTCTAGTTTGGAAGCGTTAGAAAAATAGCAGGCAAGTTCACTCCTTGTCAACCTCCAGTTATCAAGATCAATGGTTGCGAGGTAGCAGACCCCCAGTTAGTGCCAAATGAGTTTGCTAATCATTTTGCTAATGTTGCGAAGAAAAATGATGATAGACCCTATTTAGCTCAAAGATTGATAATGGAACAGGTCGAAACTGATTTTAATACCTTAAGACTTGAGCAATACAATGCCCCTTTTACTATTAGAGAATTTGAATCAGCCTTGAATAAATGTAATGAATCAGCTCCTGGACTGGATGATATAACGTATTCAGTGATTAAGCATACTCCTGAAAACACCAGACTTTTCCCATTGAGTCTAATTAACAGAATTTACCGAGAACACATCTTCCCCAAGCTTTGGGAGAAGTTAGAATTACTACCATTCGTGAAACCTGGAAAAGATCCATTCAAGACAGAAAATTATCGCCCAATTGCATTGACATATTGACATCTTGTTTGTGTAAGATCATAAAAAAAATGGTGAACACACGATTGATGTGGTACATGGAAAGAGGTAAATATCTGTCGCCTGCTCAGTGTGGTTTTCGGAGTATGCACTCCACAACTGATGTATTGGTACGAATGGAATCTTCAATATGTGAAGCTTTTGCCAACAAGCAGCTTCACATCACTGTTTTCTTTGACCTAGAGAAGGCTTATGATACAACATGGAGATATGGCATTTTGAGGGTCCTTTGTGAATGTAACCTGAGAGGCAATTTGCCCCTGTTTATTAAGGCTTTTTTAAAAAATAGGATATTTCAGTTCAGGTTGGAGCAACAATGTCGGATGTGTTCAATCAAGAAGAAGGAGTACCACAAGGAAGTGTTTTAAGTGTAAACTTTTTCGCCTTGGTAATCAATGGGGTTTCTAAAATAATTCCCCCAGATATAACATATACCCTTTTTTGATGACCTATCGATTTCCTTTGCAGCATCAAGGATGGCAATGGCTGAACGCCGCCTTCAGCTCTTCATTGATGATATAGTAAAGTGGGCTGAGGTTAATGGTTTTAGATTTTCTGTTAGTAAAACAGTAACTATGCACTTTGGTCGTATAAGGGGAATCCACCCTGATCCAGATCTATTCATTCATAGGCAGAGAATTCCATGTGTAGGTGAAACAAGGTTTCTTAGTTTGATTTTTGATAGCTAGCTGACCTTGGTCTTTTCAAAATTAAGTTATGGGTGTGAGGTGCACACTTCTGCGAAACCAAATAGCCTTAATATGCTCTACTCAATTCATCATGGAGGAATACGGTTGTGTACAGGAGCATTTAAATCATCTCCCACGGAGAGCATGCTAGTAGATGCTGATGAGGTGCCACTGGATCTTCATTACAAGCGTCTGATGGTTCGGAGCTGGTATTTGTATGAGAAAGGAAAGGCATTGGCAGAGTTATGAAAATCACCCCAAGCAACCTCATCCATTCGCTTTTAGAGTCAATACCATTGTCCGTGAATTAAGCATGCCAAGGATCAAGATTTTACCAGCAAAATATTCAGTTAGTCCCCCCTGGAACTTCCCAGAGGTAAAATTCTGCAGATATTTTAATTTTACCAAGACAGAATTGTCCAGTGAGGCCATGCGGTCAATATTTTTAGAACACTCTTTGCAACATGATGACTCCACTGCAGTTTTCACGGATGGCTCAAAGTCAGATGCTGGCATCGGCTTTGGTGTAGCCTTCCCTGATGTAGAGAGAAGCGGCAGGTTATCATCTGTTGAATCGATTTTTACAGCAGAATTATATGGAATTTTAAAGGCTTTAAAGGAAGTTTTAATTCGGAATGAAAATAATTTTATTATATATTGTGACTCAAGAAGTGCTCTTCAGTCACTGGAATCTTTTAACCCTTTAAACCCTCTGATTTTAGATATATTGGAATGGCTACTTTTACTGAAAAGAAGAGGGAAAGAACTAAAGCTCTGTTGGGTTCCTTCCCATGTTGTGGTGGCTGGAAATGAGAAAGCTGACCAACTTGCAAAGTCTGTGGTCAGCTCCCCAGAACCCACAAGATGCCTACTACTATATCGGGATCTGTATTCTCTAGTAGGTCAGAGAATTAAAAAATGTTGGCAGTCCCAGTGGGAGGATATTTTGACTAATCAAAAAATGCGCAGTATCATGTCATCAGTGTCTCCTTGGTCATATCCGAATATGCCAAGGAGACAAGAAACGATGTTGTGCAGATTGAGGATTGGACATACAAGACTCACCCATGGGTTCTTGATGTCTCGTGAAAATCCTCCGTTTTGCGAGAACTGCATTCTGCCCTTGACTGCGAAACATTTGCTGATTGAATGTCCCAGACTTGGGAATTTGAGACATAGGTTCCTGTCTTGGGGTCGTGACAGAGTAGGTAATTTTATCCTATCTACAATTCTTGGAAAGGATTGTAATATACAGCAGTTATATATTTTTATGAGGGAGGTGGGCCTCCTTAACCAAATCTAAATTATACATAGATTGTCTATGTAAGGACTTATATATATGAACAAAATTTTTATATAATATATTTATAGATATTTTTATATGAAATTTATCAAAAATTTAATTTTTTCTATTCAATTTATTTCGGTGTCAATGACCCAGATGTTGTGACGCCAGATATATTACACAATCAATCAATCAATTCTGACGTCACATTTTCCCGCTTCTGACGTCACATCGAACAAAGTCTGTCGGGCAAAGTTCGACCGTGTGGACAGGGCTTAACATATCAGCAACCTAACCTAACCTAACCTAGTAGGGCATGTGCCTGACTGGGGGGTTTGCCCCCCTGTACCCCCCCTTGAAGAAAGACAAACTAGAAGGTAAACTAACATATAACCAACCTAACTTTTATGGGTGAGAAAGGATTGTAAAATGTTAAAAGTAATCATACACAGCTGGATAATAGAAAAGAAACTAGGAGAAAGGCGTAAATTGAAATGTCTGCAAAATGATATAATGGAATATAAATAAATGTAGGTGTTATAATAATAATATCAAATTTTTATCCAGAAATTGCTATGGGTGAGAAATGCATTCATTATAAATGGTGAAACGCAAACAGCCAGGCGTGAATACTGGAAAGGGAAGGGAGTGAGTTGTGTATAAAGCATGTATGAAATAGCCCAAACAACTTGCAGTTTCACGTAACCGATAGGAAGGTAGGTATCGAATCGTCCTAAAATCTACTTCTAGTATCAACACGTAGGCATTTTCAGGTGTCTGTCCTCAATTACGTATAATTTAATATATCAAGGTGTATATGGCCAAATTATTAGGTGAGTACATGCCAAAACAAATATTATACAAATACTATG
The DNA here is from genome assembly GCF_015104395.2 of Macrobrachium nipponense. Classification (NCBI taxonomy): domain Eukaryota; kingdom Metazoa; phylum Arthropoda; class Malacostraca; order Decapoda; family Palaemonidae; genus Macrobrachium; species Macrobrachium nipponense. The sequence goes on along the minus strand of NC_061094.1, from coordinate 8,878,827 downwards.
ATAAAGGAAACAGGAATAAACACTAGAATTCATATAACATAATTAATAACAAATTAGGAAAATGAATTTATGCAACTCAATGTATGAATACCCCCCAATTCTTCACTCGGTCCTAAAGCAATGTAGGGGTCATACTGAAACGTGATTGGCTAAATACATGCACCCCTCCTGTACACCCCCATTTTTTTCCTCACTAAGAGGTCTGCATTTAGAGCAAAAGCTCCCTTACAACTAGCGCATGCGCAGTATCATTGGCGCATGCGTAATAGGGTTTGGTGTCGTAATAGTAGTAGTAGTAGTAGTCGATGATATTTGGATGTGAAACGGCTCCACTATCTGTGTTTTTGTTATCTCTTATTTTCGTTGTATTTCGTGTTTTAAATGTCATAGATAGTGGGAAATACCACAATAACACGGCAAAACCTCCCCCCAAGTGGTTTCTCCCCACCCAAAACCCCATTTCTTACTGGGGGTCCCCCTTACCGTAGGATAGTGTTGAACGGCATATTTCTCCCCAGTGTTTATTCCCCACCCAAAACCCCGGTTCCCAATAGGGGTCCCCTTTACCGTAGGGTAGAGTTCAAAGGTAAATTACAGTCGTCCAAATAATTATTACTTAAAAATTCCTCCTCAGTAGGTAAAACTGCATAGAAAAACCGTAACTGCCATAGTCTAGGGCGCCGCGGATAAGTACCCTAGATCTACCACATGGCAAAACCTCCCCCCAACTGTTTTACCGTAGGATGGATTTGTAAGGCATAATTCTCCCAAGTGATTTACCCCACCCACAACCCCGCATTCCCATCGGGTCCCCCTTACTGTAGGATAGAGTTCCAAGGTAAATTACAGCCGGGCGATAAGATAATACTTTAAAGTCTTGTTCGTGAGGTAAAACTGGATAGAATAATGTCAACTTCCATAATTAACTTGCGGCGAAAGATTTATGTAGGTCTACCCTTTACAATTGTTCCCCTTATGTATTCCATTTTCTCTAGTGGTAGAGTAATAGAGAAAACGGTAAATAGGGGATAACTGAACCTTTGGAATCACTACCCGAAATATTGATTGGTAAAAGTTCATTTCCGGTCCGAACTCAAATTCCACCTGACAAAAATATTTTTTCAACTGTTCTCTTGTTGGTTCCAATTGTCCCATTCAACATTTCAACCGGAAATAATTTGTTATCAAGTTTCCAAGCGTGTCACATCTCAAGGACAGAGTAATTGAGGGTATGAGAGAAGTACAGACAACTAATTAATTCTGGTTGAAATCTAGAGTGGAGTAATTGAAAACATCGAAAAAAATGGTTTGCCATGCACAGATCAAAGTAGAGACACGTCAGCTTTAACGTCAATTCACTAGCAGGAAGAACATCCAATAGCCGATAAAATATTGTAAGTTGCCAATAAAAATTAATGCCACATAACCTTGGGGGCGTTACTGGTTACAATTTTGCCGTATTAGCTATGAAGGGTGGTGGGGGGATGCGTGTGTTCTTACCTCATAAGTCTCAATAGGATGAAGAGCTCTTAAAAAATTGACGTTATGAGTGTTTACTGGTTACACTTTTGACGTATTAGCCATGGGGGTCGTGGGATCCCCAGTATTGTCTTAAGTCGTAATTTTAAGAGCTCTTACTAAAAATGTAGGTTAAATTTTCATATCGCATATTGTCAACATAGAATCCTTATTAAAACATACCCTATAGCTTATACATTTTTATTTTCAAAAGTAAGAAAATAATTGAATATCATATGAAATGGATAACGCATATATATATATATATATATATATATATATATATATATATATATATATATATATATATATATATATCTCACAAGAACTCACATTGTACATTTACGGCACTCAATCCATACAACTATATATTGTAGATTCACATCAGCGGTGCATCTGATGTCTAGGCCAGTCCCTTACGACGCTCCTGATTGGCTGTTGATTAGCCAATATAGGGTTGGAAACATTCGAGAGAGAGAGAGAGAGAGGTCACATAGGCAGGATGTATGTTCCACCTCTCCTGGGGGATACGTCTGTCAAAAGTATCTCTCAGAAGAAGTGGAACATACAGTCTGCCTATGTGAACTCTCTTTCTCTCTCGAGAGAGAGTTTCCAGCCCTGTGATTGGCTTATCAACAGCCAATCAGGAGCGTCGTCAAAGACTGGCCTAGACATCAAATGCACGTTTGATGTGAATCTTTTATAGTAAGGATCATCTTCGAGGGGGTGGCTAAGTAATTGCAACCATCCATAAGTTTCGATTTGTTTCTCAAAAATCCAAACAATTCTCGGGAAGGCCTGTATACCACCATTAACAGTTTCGACTATGAATTTAAGAAAAAAATGATTGTATTAGCTATAACCCTAATGAAAATGAGAATAAATAGGATTTCTTACCTTAAAAATCCGGATCATCTATCTCCGACGAGGAAGAGAAATTTTGGGGGATTGTACTTGGTCCAGGTTGCTGCTCTGAGCAGACAATAGGTCTGGCAGAGTCGTGAAATTGGGATTGGATTTAATAAAAAGGTATCTGCTGAAGTATTGCCTCTGATACCTTTTCCTGATGCAGGCCTTTAAAATCCATGACTTTGTATCCTTCCACAGCCTTTCAATATTTTGAGTGTATTAACACGAGCGTCAGAAGGGTCGAGAAAGTGTTCACGGGTTGATAGTCCAGTGCTCGTAACCGTATTCACTCAAGCGACGATACGCAGCCCAGTCATCACTTATCATAATGCTGCCTGGAAGAATGGATTTCTGTATTACAGGAATAAGGGTATGCGCATTCCTACGGAGGCCTGTCTCTTGGTTGTCGGAATAGAGCAGTGGCACAAAGATACACTCTTTAGAAATTCTCTCAATTCCACCAAAAGCTCATAAACCTATCTCTCTTCCCAGTCCGTACTTTGACTTGGCGAATTTTGATTCGTCAATTTAGGCCCACCAATTTGACGCAAATATTCCATATAGATAGTCAGTCACCTCAGAGCTAAAACTTCTCCAATTAACAATCGTTTTATTTGTGAAGGCCAAGTTTCCTGGTATATGGTGAGCTGAAAATGTTTTTGGTATCCACTCACATATAAATAAAACCTGAACTTCCACGGAGGAGAATTAATTCTTTCAAGAAAAGTTCCCTTACAGTTACTATGTAAGAGTATAGCCTCTAAACTTTCGATATTTTTTCCTTTTGGGAGAGAAAACATTACTGTTTCAGCGCCACAAGTTCTTATCTGATCTCAAGTACAGGGCTGGGAACAGTTCGGGCAAGCAACAGAAATTGGAAGAACTCCCTGACTAATTAAAAACGAGAAGGCTTCGTCATATTGTAAGAAAAATGTTCCGATACACATATACTATGTAAATTCACAACCAATGATTGCTAGAAAAGTTGCCAGCCTATTTTTTTTTTCTCCACTGGTAGCCTTTTGATTAATTCAACCAAAAACATCCTTCCTTGTATACATATTCTCTTAGTTACCTTTGCATTTGCCATAAAATGAGAGACACTTTAATTTCACAGGGTTATTATACATTTAGTAACAATGTTGTGTAGAAAGCTTCGTACTAATATAAATAGTAGTTCTCGATTTGCATTTATTATCCCAGTATGAAAATGCTATAAAAGTAAGAAATCAAACACGATAATTGTAATAATAATGTAAGAATATATATAATAAAATCAGTTCAATAGATATTATAGGTTTATGCTGCCGTATTTTGGCTATTGCCACTGGAGAAGATTTACGCCACTATAGTAATAACTTTACTAAAGACCCGTTTAACCTCATACAAAGTGTCAAATAAACTATATGTATATATATATATATATATATATATATATATATATATATAATATATATATATATATATATATATATATAAATAATATATAATCCCATAATCCCTAAATTATTTTTGAGTATCTGTGGCAGGCCAGAATCATTTCATATATATATACATACATACATATATATATATATATATATATATATATATATATATATATATATATATATATATATAATATTCTAGTCAGCAAGACATATAGACTTCAGGAGGGTCCATGATACACATGTTGTTTAAAAAGGCCAAGTTTATTGACGGCAAAAAACGTTTCGCACTACTCAATGCATCATCAGTCTGTGAAAAATAAAAGACACAATAAAATACATTATTAACATAAAAGGAATTCACAATGTAATTAAAATTTACAAGTTAAAACAATAAAAATTAAAGCATAAAAAGCAAATAAAACAAAAAACAAAAAGAGACTACCAAAACACGACAACTATGCTAGATACAAAGTTGCTGATGAAGTATTATTATTGAGAGAGGGAACCAGTCTTTTAATATATTATGATTCTAAAGTTGTTAAGTGGTCTGGGTCCCTTACATAACCATGATTTCTAATATTAGAAACCCAAATGGCTGCAATATCTGACCTGCAGTAACCTCCGCGTCGATCCAACGTAAGAGCCCGGACATCCAGGGCATGTGAATTTACAAACCACATTGGATCGCATGAAGGACTGCAGGCGATCTTTGAAATTAAAAAATGATCCTATTGTACATGGGTTGTTGGAGATAAGTTTTACGTTAAGACAGGGGATTTCTTGTTCAATTATTCGTGTGAGATGTAAGGAGAATTTAGAGTCAGACATATATCGACTTCACGAAAACTGGAAAAGGCAACGCTAAGATTGGAAAAAGCCAAATGCGATCTTGATTTTCTTCAATATTGCCAATTGAATGATGTCGTCCCCAAATTTGTCCGATTCAAATTATACAAATCGTCTTTTTACAACACCGAGTTTTATAAGGAAGCTCTCAGAACTCTACTGATGAAGGAAATTAACGTTAAGACTGTTGCCATCAAGAAATTGACTTTTACAGCTGAACAATTAAAACGCCTATTGTATAACGACTTATCTCTTTTGGATCGCCTCTTGTACCAAAGAATGTTTTACAAATTTATTAATGATTTTATTTCGGATGTCTTTGTAAGACATCAAAGAAAACTTTTAAGTTTTGGTGTTGTTATTCCTGATTTCCAACTAAGAAACCACCGCATTTTTAACTATTCTGATTACATTTTATCGAAGAGAGAGGAAGTTTTACTATCTTTTGGTTTGGACTTTTGTCTACCATCTTTTAGACCCAACTATGCCAGATTCTTTTTATCATTTGAGGTCATGTTCCAAAGACTTATGAAACTTGATGTTAATAAAAATATTGGTGATCTCCAACATAAAATCTCAAATTTAGTTCTCAAAACTTATGGTAATTTAAAAACTAACTGGACTCCTTTTTTTTAGAAAAATTGATCTGAGCATACTCTTAAACATGAAAAAACGCGAGGACATTGTAATTTGTAAGCCCGATAAAGGCAAAGGTGTTGTGATTCTGAATAAGAACGATGATGTAGAAAAAATGGAAAATATTTTGTCTGATACCACCAAATTTTTCTCGACATATACAAAAGGGAAGATAAAATCGATAGATTGTTAAGGAAAATCAAAAGTGAAAATATTATCAATGAGACTACATATCAACAACTATTTGTGACTGGCTCTTCTTTCATTATTTTGTATTGCCAACCCAAAATTCACAAGCCTAATATACCTCTTAGACCCATTATGGCTGCCTATAATAGTCCTTCGTTCTCTATCTCCAAATTTTTAGCCGGTTTACTTTCTGAATATAGTAGCAATGAATTTTCTTTAAAAAATGGGTACGAATTCCAACAGCAAATTACCAACCAAGATGGAGACTATTACATGGTAAGTTTTGATGTAGAGTCTCTTTTCACTAATGTCCCACTTAATGAAACTATCAATATTATTCTAGATAAGGTTTTTATTAGCGAAGATACAGTTTTTCATGGTTTTAACAGATCAATCTTTAAACAACTACTTGAACTTGCAGTGCAAGATTCAATGTTCATTTTTAATAAGCAACTCTATTCGCAGGTCGATGGAGTTGCTATGGGGTCGCCTCTGGGCCCCATTTTTGCTAACTTTTTTATGTCTGACCTTGAAACGAAATTTTTAAACCAGTGTAATCGTAATTTTAAACCGTCTTTTTATCGCAGATATGTTGATGATACTTTCATTTTGTTCCAGCACTCTTGGCAATGTTCTTTATTTTTAGAATATATTAATCAATTCCATCCAAACATTCAATTTACCATGGAGGCAGAGAGCGAAGGTAGTCTTCCATTTTTAGATATTAATGTAACGAGACATAATTCCGAGTTCACTACTTCTGTTTATAGAAAGTGGACATATACGGGCTTAGCCAATAACTACTATAGCTCTTGTCAATATTCTTTCAAACTTAATACCATCTACGCCTTGGTCCATAGAGCTCTAAAATATTCTTCAACTTGGCAAATATTTCACAAAGAAATAGTCTTTTTATTCAACTTTTTCAAGATAAACTCCTATCCCCAAGATATAGTTCATAAAATCACCAATAAGTTATTAACACAATTTTTACAACCTCCAACAGTCAACTTTGATGTTCCCAAAAAATTATTCTATGCCTCAATCCTTTATATGTCTGACTCTAAATTCTCCTTACATCTCACACGAATAATTGAACAAGAAATCCCCTGTCTTAACGTAAAACTTATCTCCAACAACCCATGTACAATAGGATCATTTTTTAATTTCAAAGATCGCCTGCAGGTCCTTCATGCGATCCACTGTGGTTTATAAATTCACATGCCCTGGATGTCTGGTCTTGGACGCTATTGTTTGTCATTCCCTCTTCTCTCCTGCTTATGGACGGTTGGTGTTTTGGTAGTCTCTTTTTGTTTTCTGTTTTATGTGCTTTTTATGCTTTTACTTTTTATTGTTTTAACTTGTAAATTTTAATTACATTGTGAATTCCTTTTATGTTAATAATGTATTTTATTGTGTCTTTTACTTTTCACAGACTGATGATGCACTGAGTAGTGCGAAACGTTTTTTGCTGTCAATAAACTTGGCCTTTTTAACATGTGTATCATGGACCCTCCTGAAGTCTATATATATATATATATATATATATATATATATATATATATATATATATATATATATATATATATATAATCCCATTAGCCATTAATTCTTTTTGAGTATATGGGGCAGTCCATAATCATTTCATTATGTGGCACCAAAAATCTGATAATGTAATACTCTCCTCCATACATTTCATGTAATTTCGATATCACACACAATTGTATATTATGATAATCTTGAAACACTTACTAATATACACATAGCAATAACTCGTAGTAATGTCGCTTACAACTTTTATGAAATAAAGCAAAATATCACAGCAACTGTCCAACACGAGACACAAGCTCCTCAGTGGCGTGGTCGGTTTGGTCTTGCCACGAGTTCGATTCTCTGTCAATCCATTGAGGGGTGAGGGATGTGTATTTCTGGTGATAGAATTTCACTCTCGACATGGTTGGAAGACGCGTAAAGCCTTTGGTCCCATTGCTGAATAACCACTGGTTCCGTGCAATGTAAAAACACCATACAAACAAACAAGCCAACACGACGCACAACAAACGTGGCCGTGGCGCCAAAAACTTCGTTCTTAATTCTTGTCTGCTCAGGTCAGTGAGAGTGGAGGTTTGGCGCTTGTATGGGCACAGAAGTTAATTTCAAACCTTTCCGGCTGTGGCTTTTGATTTGATTTATATAGATTTTTGGCATTATGCCAAGCACTGGGGCAACTAAGGCCATTCAGCGCTGATGTGGAAATTGGCAGTAAAAGGTTTCAAAGGAGTTACAGGAGGAAAACCTGTCAGTTCCACTATGATACAATTGTTAGGAGAGGGTGGACAGTAAGATGGAAGAAAGAGAATATGAACGGAGGTACAGTAAAAGAAATCAAAGTAGTTGCAGCTAGGGTACGAAGGGACGCTGCAAAGAACCTTAAGGAATGCCCACATTGCTCCGAATGAGGTGCACTGACGACACTACCGCCCCTTACAGGGTCTGGCTGTGATGGTAAGCAGGAGAGCATAATTTTGGACATTGTAGTAGAAATTTTGCAGCAATCTTTCAGAAAAGTGACAATATATTTTTGATAACCGAAAATTGCCAACAAGTTTGTCAATTTTGGTGGTATTTGCCAACCACAAAATTCTGTTGCCAATCACAGAAAGTTTCCAACTTTGAGGGTTTCAAACTGGCAACCATGGAACTCGTGGGTGAAATTTGAAATAATCAATGGTAAATAGTAGGCTAAGGAAATTAATAACTTGTTTTCATTGGTTCTGGGAAAAGATCTGAATGAAAAGTAGTTTATTATTGGCCGATTTTAATGGGGGATGGCGGGTACGTTCTTTCCAATATCCTTGGAGAGGGTGTGGTCTATGATGCCATCAGCATTTTTAAATTGGTGGTTGAAGCTGGTCTTCCCAAAAAATTATAAGACGTTTTCGCTTCTATCATTCTAAGGAATTTCACTTTGCTGAAATTTTAATTGTTTTACACTAACCGTTGACGGGATGCCAAGGGCATTCTGGGAACTACAATGCCCCGTGACCGGGTACAGATGCCAATCGTCCCTGGATCACACTTTTTTTTTTTTTTTATACCGGTTGTCCAGCTAGCGCTAGTATATATCCTAATGTTAAGATCTCAGGTTTGTTAGTTATGGAAAATACAAATAAATTAAAAATTTGTCTTATTTTAATTCGTTTTATACTAATGATTGATATTTATTTTAATTTCGTTTTATAACTTATTTTTGAAACTGATTTCGAAATCAATTAAACTATGCATGTACTATGTAGGTAGGTCTGTGTTTACACCCGGCAACTGGCGTATGACAATATGGGTAAATAAGTACCTGAAATTTTTAAGTAATTTATGCAGGTGACCTATGTTGTATTGCGTGTGAAGGAATTTTTATACCTCCTTTCAAACTTCAGGGGCAGGTTTTTCATATTGGAATCTTATTCATCCTTGTGTAAAATTTTTTTTTATTTTATTTTACTTGAAATTTGCTTAGTGATCAGGAAAGGTATCAAGGTAAACGCGCTTCGTTGCGAGGTATTGGTTTGGATGTTATTTGGGTCTACACCATAAGAGTTCGCTGCTTGTTGACAGACTTCTGAAGGTGCGTCCCACACTTCAGTTGAACGTCATAAACACACGAAGTTAACTCTGTACACGTACACACATCTTGGAAGCAATTTACCCGAGATGTATACTAGTATTGCACCAGGCCTTTATTTTTTATTTTGTTTAATTTAATTTTATTTATTTATTTTTCCTATGAGATTATTTTCAAGAAGATTCTATGGTTAGTTTTTAAGACATGGCGTCCCGCTTTTGTTTCAGGGAAGATCTCCCGGTACTTGTTTACATTTCGGCAATATGCATCCCCGGAAACAGGTGGCATTGAATTTGATGGCGGCTTAGTATTAGTGCTGCGTATACGTTTTTATCCAGGACAGCGCGGAAGGTCCGTCATATTTTATTGCGGTGCGTGATTCGTTTTCAACCATTGTCTGATATGGAAGAAATTATTAGTTGCCTCTGTGTCTGTGTTCATGGCATGATTTGTTTTAGTCTGTAGAAAGAAGTTCTTTTGGCAAATAGTGAAATGCTGCCTCGCTGCAGGAAGGCAGTTTATGGCGCAGATCTTCTGGCGACTCAGATTAAAGATAAAGGAACGATCTTACGTATGGGTTTGAAATTATTCTATAGCTTGCAATTTAGTCAGACGTATGAAAGAGAACACCTGCTGTTAGGGTCATTCTGTGTAGATCCTGGCCTTGGCGTGGTATTTTTTTTCTTTTTCCATCGTGGTCATACCTAATAATACATCTAAAGTTGAGGGTCGTCGTCGTAAAAGAAAGGAATTTTGAAGCACGGTAATCAAGAGGCCACAGTCATGAAAATGAAGCCATGGTCATGGTTAACCTTTAATTAATTTGGTTGTGGTGGTCAGCGCTCAATTATTTCCCGTACATCGTCATCATTTGTATAAAGATATGGTAGGAAATGACTTTGCAAAAAAGTCATACCTATATATGTGAAGGTCGCGTCTTTTTTCTCTCTCTCTCTCTTCCAGGGCCCATCTTTTTTATCTTTGTACTTCATCCGATTAATTTTTAGATCTATTGCTGTCCAACCTATCCAACTCCCGCTTTGTGCCTCAGTAATCGTCGAATGATTTAAAGTATTCAAATGCTTGTCTCTGCCGCTTACTTTTCAAACTGGAATAAGGATTATTACCATAAAAACTGCTTATCAGAAAACCGAAAGACTAAGTAAATATGCTACCTGACAATCTTAAGTAGATCGGCACGTTATTTAAGCCCCTACAGACAGAACGAACTTATTTGGATCCTGAAGGTACATAGTGTTCGATGATGTGGCTGATCGAATCTAAATTTTCTCAAGTGGCTTAGCAAAGTGAAGGAGCACGAGACCTCCTGAAAGGCGTTTTTGAAGCAGTTCTGGCATATCTGTGTTGAGAAGAGGACGATGATACTTGGGGCGGAAAACGTTCTGCAGGAGGTCTGTGGTAGAAAGAGAGGAAGAGTGGGAAATAATGTGAAAAAATAACCTCTTAGACTCTCGCACGTTTTAATGAGGAGGAGATTCTCCTTAGGTGCCCTCCTTGTGTATCTCATGTAAAAAAATTGGGAGGGGATGCAGCTATGCTTTTAACCTTCTCCTCCAATTACTTGCTTGATACCATCAATGTTGGCCATGAGAGGATGCAAGTCAAAAAATATAAAAGAAACCCTAAACAATGTCGCAAATGCTTTGAATATGGCTATATTCAAGACTCGTGTGGAAACAATAAGAGATGTTCTGTGTGCTCTGCTGAGCAAGACAATTTAGACAAGTGATCACTCTCCAAACACTAGGACTTGCCTCAGGTACAGATTTGAGCAAGACGTGTTGGCAGTGGCTGATAATGAACATCTCAGCATCAGTACCGCAAAGCGTGTGGTAATGGGAGCTAACAAGAGTGCAAACTCTACCTATGCTTTTGTAATAAAGTTGATGAAGATTTCTAGCAATGAGAGGCCACCAGTAATTGAATTTAACAGTAAGCATCGGAAACCTGTTTCTCCTTGCAATGGAAATAATAATCAGAAACTTAAGTCAGCACGTGTTCTGAAGCCCAATACTAAAAATTGTTCCTCCAAAAGCATGGACAATTTATCCTCTCAAGCTGATACAAATGTAACGGTTGCAAATTCAGCCCCTAAGCAAAGTTTGGAAATGGCCACAAATTATAATTTCACCAAGAAGCAACCAAAGGAGTGGTCCAAATTAGAGAGATCTAGCTCGGATCCATCAATTATCACAGTCCCTAAGAAACCTTATAAAACCACAGCTGCATCCACCAGGAAGCGTATAAGAAACGCGTCCCCGAATAATGAAAGTTTTATCATAAAAACTTCAAATGGGTACAGTGTTCTGGAAGAGATCTCTCCGCCAAGGAAGATAGTTCCAAAAGCAGATCCAGTTCAAAGACATGCAAGTTCTCATCAGTCTTGCCGCCCCAATACTAATAGCAGTAGTGATGCACAGAATCACAGTAAAGTTCCTGAGCATCAGCCTCGAATTCAGAAATCTGTTTGTCAGCCAAGAACCCTGATGTCTGATAAAGATGAAAAGGGATCAAGAAAACAATCTCTTATTAAGGAGAATTTTCCTCTCCACCCTAGGATCAGTACTTCCCCTCCAAAGAGTAAACAGAAGACTTTAAAGTCTTAATGCATGAATTTAATCCAGGGATTGTATGCCTGCAGGAGACTATGTTAGGTAACTCTCCTTATAATCCTGGACTTGATTATGCTATTTTTAACTCTTTTCCCCCAGTTGGTGATCGTGCCCATAGAGGTGCTGCAATTATTGTTAATAAATCTCTGCGGCACTCCACAATACAGTTAAATACAACTCTACAAGCTGTTGCTGTCTCGGTCATATTAGACAAGAGGATAACAGTTTGTTCATTATACCTCCCACCAGACCTCTCTTTTAACATTGGAGATATTCAGTCCTTGATTAACCAACTTCCCACTCCTTTTCTCTTATTAGGAGATTTTAATGCCCACAACCCCTTTTGGGGAAGTGAGTGTTTAGACAGCAAAAGGAAAATAATCGAGGACCTTATTGACACGAATGATGTTGCTCTATATAATAATGGGTCAATGATACTTCCACAGCATTCATAATAATCATCTCTCTGCACTGGACCTTAGTATTTCCTCAACAAATATCCACCTTGACTTTAACTGGTCTGTTAATGAAGATTTGAATGGAAGTGATCATTACCCAATCCATCTGAAATATGTTGTAAATGCTCCATCTGAAACATTACCTAAGTGGAAGGTAGAGGATGCTGACTGGGACAAGTTCAGTAAAGGAGTCAATCTAGATAGGGAGTTTGAGTCATTTCATTCTCACCTGGATGCCTATGACTACTTCAATTAAATCCACTCTGAAGAGTGCTGAGGGCTCGATTCCCATGACAAAAGGTAAACCTCATAGACCTACAGTTCCCTGGTGGAATAAGACATGTGGTATTCTAAGGAAAGTCACTAGGAAGTGCTACCGATGATACAAAACTAGTGGCTCCCCTCAGTCTAAATTAATCTATAATCAAGCATTAGCCAAGCAGCGGCGCTTTTATAAAAAAGCCAAAAGAGGAAGTTGGCTTTACTATATCAATGGAATCAATTCCAGAACTCCATTGAGAGTGGTGTGGCGCAGAATCAGGAAACTAAGTGGAAAATTTGTTGCGTCACCATTACCCTCATTAAAAGACAATAACACACTGATCACAGAGCCCACTGAAGTTGCCAATGAACTGGGAAAACACTTTTCTCAAGTTTCCAGCCCTGACAATTATTCTCTAGAATTTCAAAGAATTCAGAATGCCGAAATGACTCTGAAATTTGAATCTGGAAAATCTGAACCATACAACCACAAATTTTCCTTGAGAGAATTTCGGGAGGCACTCTCTTCAACTGAATTAACAGCTCCAGGGGGTGATTAAATTTTATATGAAATGCTTAAGCACCTCCCAGATGATGCCAAAAAGTATCTACTCAAGATTATAAACAAAATATGGGAAACTGGAATTTTACCCAAGGACTAGAAAATATCCATAATTGTTCCCATAAAAAAGCCTAATAAAGATGCTTCCCAAGCCACCAGCTATAGACCAATAGCTCTTACCAGCTGTGTTTGTAAGCTGATGGAAAAAATGATAAACACCAGATTAGTTTGGCACCTGGAAACCAAAGGACTAATATCTCCATTTCAATTTGGTTTCAGGAAAAATCGTTCCACCCTTGATCCCTTGCTGAGGCTGACCAATCAAATCCAGCAAGGATTTGCCAAATGATGTCAGACTATCGGCGTATTTTTTGACCTTGAGAAAGCATATGACACTACTTGGAGAATTGGCATAATAAAACAATTGCACAAGATGGGCATATGTGGAAGAATGATTAAATTTTTATATTCCTTTTTAACAGAGAGATTTTTTAAGGTTAGAGTGGGCAACACTCTCTCCCAACCTTTTGTGCAGGAGGAGGGTGTTCCACAAGGAAGCGTTTTAAGTGTAACACTTTTTTCAGTGGCAATAAACAGTATAGTCCAACAAATATCATCACCTGTTAAATGCTCGCTTTTTGTTGATGACCTTGCAATATACTGCACAGGATATGATGCCTTGTCAGTATGTAAACATCTGCAAAGGTCTGTTAATGCTATTACAAAGTGGGCTGATGAGACTGGTTTTAAATTTTCCTCCTCCTAAAACAGTTTCTGTAAGATTTACCAGGTGCCAGCGTGTGGAAGAGGTTCCCTCACTTAGTTTAAAAGGATCTATCATTCCTTATGAAAATGAAGAAGTGAGAATTTTGGAATAGATCCATTGAACCAGAAATTAACATGGGCCAGCCACATAAATGCCTTAAAGATTAAGGTTAAACAATCTCTGAATATTTTAAAGGTTGTTTCTGGATTTAGTTGGGGGGCTGATAAAAAATCCCTGCTGAGACTATATGACTCATTGTGTCGATCCAAGCTAGACTATGGCTGTCAGATTTATTCCTCAGCTTGTAAAACCAGGCTGAAGGAACTGGACGTTGTACACAATATGGGGCTGAGAATATGCTCAGGGGCTTTTAGAACTTTGCCTGTTGAAAGCTTATATGTTGATACTAACCAACTTCCCCTTGATCTGAGAAGGCAAGAACTAGGATTAAGGTACATGACTAGAATTAAAAGTACTCCCAAAAATCCCTCCTTCCAGGTGCTGAGGGAAGTAGACTCGCAGGTCTTTTCTGGTATAAGAGCCTCTAGACCAGTGGTTCCCAACTGGTGGTCCATAGTGACTTTTTAGGTGGTTGTTACGAACCGAGAGAGAGAGGTCCACTTCAGGTTCGATATTATTATAAACAAAAAGAATTCGACACCAACTGGTGAAACTGGGGATACAAATATAGAAAGAGACACTAACACAACAAAGGTTTATTTACAAGCTTACTAACAAAGGTAAATGCAGAATGGTGTCTCCTATTAACATAAAAAAGGTAAAATCTTACACTGAATGAACTGGGAGAACAGTGAGGTAATGAAAGTACTTGCCAACCAGTTTTGTAACTCGAAGCGATGGCTTCACAAAAGGAGAACTCTAATTGTAGACACCTTCTTGCCTCTGTATTGCAGAAAATAATGTCTACTCTTGGTACATGAAGGGCAGGAACTCCTCAAAACCTCTACGTCGAAATGCCTCGGTCGTCCACTCCTGACGACGACTTGACCAGAATTCGACCAAACTCTCTCGAGCGACTTTTCCTCTCTGATCCTTCGTTCTTCTTCTCTTATCTCACTCTGATGATCTCTGCTGCTGATCTCTCACTGATAATCTGATCTGTGGCTCTTACTGATGATCTCATACTCTGTGACTAACTGATGATCTGCCTTCTCCTACTTTGTCCGTCGTATTTATACATTTATACGGCATTCTGGGGGCGGGGCCTACGGCGAGCGTCACAGACTCCCGAGATTACGAGAATGATTTAGAAAAATCTCGATGGAATATTGCATCATATTTCACTGCATTTCTCACGACACTTAGGCGCGTGTTGCGCTCTACAACACGCCCGATGATTCCAGAACAACCACGAGAACAGGCGCCTCCAACACAGGCGCGAATGCCTCCTTGCTGCAGAATTTATCGAAGATGCGTTTTCCTTTCCCTTTATCTTTCTTTGCTATACAGCAATTACCATTACAGTGGTCCATAGGATTTCCACTGTATTTGGTAAGAATACCCTACCGTGCAATCATTTGGAAAAGAGGATTTAAGAAACACAGTCAGAGTTAGAACTTGCATACCTTGCTGATATTTTTGAAATCTTGAACAAACTGAATCTCCAGCTGCAAGGAAAATGTGCAAATCTGTTCTCTCACCAAGGCATCATCAGGACTTTTCTTGAGAAACTAGAACTCTGGATCGAAAGAGTCGCAAGTGACAATTTGATTCAATTTCAACGTGTGGATGCCATGCCTGGGGGAAAGAAAGACATTCAAATGCAATTTCTCAAGCACTTACAACAGCTGCGGGATGAATTTCAGCATTACTTTCCAGAGGTGGACATGGCAGGGGATGAGTTATCTTTCATCAGGAATCCATTCACAAGCGATGTTCACAGAGTTCCAGAGGATCTGCAGGAGAATTTTTGGAGCTGAAAAATGATTCGGCGGCTCAAGATATGCACCGACAATCTACCATGGAAAAATTCTGGGCCAGCATGGTTGGCACTTACCCAAAGCTGTCATCACACGCACTCAGATATCTTTTGCCATTTGCATCAACTTACATGTGCGAGAGTGGGTTTTCATGTCTGCTGCACATTAAGTCGAAAAGCAGGAATCGCCTTGCAGTGGAAAGCGATATTCGTTGTGCATTATCAAGTACCGTTCCAAACATTGAAAAGCTTGTGGGTGAGAAAAGAATCCAGAAGTCTGGTTGCAAGTAAAAATGAATGAATTTAATTTGCAAGGAAAGTGTTTATTATTTGTATACTCTTGTGTCCTTTGAAAATCTGTTTGTTAGAAAGAAACAAAAGGTTACACAACTACGAATTCCATTTCTAGGAAAGTTGGTTTTTAAGACATATTAAATTGTTAGTCTGGTTGCAGGTAAAAATGAATGAATATAATTTGAAAGGAAAGTATTTACTAGTTGTATATTCATGCATAATTTGAAAATTATGTTTGTTAGAAATAAATTTTAGGGCAAAAGGTTACACAGCTGTTCCTCTTCCAGGGAATTATGTTTTTAAGAAATATTAAAATGTTAGCTGGCTATTCTTTTGTGTAATTTCTCGGAATTATTTTGAATAAATGTATTTCAAACCCAAACGCTTGTTGTGTATACTTCTTTATCTTGATAAAAAATGAAATGGTCCACGGCATACTGCTTATTGGGTTGGCGGTCCATGGCGTGAAACCAGTTGGGAACCACTGCTCTAGACCATTTCAAGTTAGTCTAAATGAAGATGTTACGGGTAATCATCTTAAATCCCAGAAAGTCGTGGAAGTAAAACATTCTGTGTATCCTCCATGGCTTATTCCAGAAGCATCCGTGTGCAAAAAAGCATATAACAAAAAAGACTGTCCTGAGGAAGAGATTAGGGGAACATTCTTGGAGCACGAAACTGTCCATACAAATGTGACAAAAATATATACGGATGGATCAAAGTCAGATAGTGGTGTTGGCTGTGCTAAACTACCTGACTTTGCATCCATATTCACAGGAGAATTAACAGACATAGTCTCTGCCCTGGATATAGTTTTTCAAAGTAACGACACTAATTTTGTCATTTACTCGGATTCCAAAAGCACTTTAGAAGCTATTAAAAAATTCAATAGCTTCCATCCGTTAGTTCAAAAAGTGCAGGAAGCGCTCTTCCATTTGTATTATTTGCGTAAATCTGTCTCTTTCTGTTGGGTCCCTTCACATGTGGGGATTTGCGGAAACGAGATGGCAGATAGGGAAGCGAAAGCTGCTAGAGTCTCATCTGAAACAGCCTTTAGTAAAGTACCTCATACAGATCTAAAAGGTCCTTTTAGGTCTTATATCTTAAGCAAATGGCAAGAAAGATGGACTTCTCCTCATCTTGCCAATAATAGAAAGTATAGAAACTTTAGAAGTAATGGTCTTCGTCTTTCCAGTCTGATAGACGAACAGAAATAGTTTTAAGCAGACTGAGGATTGGGCACATTTATGTGACCCATAAGTTTATTTTAGAAGGGGGCAGCCTCCCAGAGTGTGCTTGCGGTGCCGAGATGCTAACAGTGGAGCACATTCTGGTTGCTTGCCCCAGATATTTTAACCAGAGAGAGAGATATCTTAGGGGTAAATCCCTTTGTGATATTTTGGGAGATGAAGCAGATATTTCTGCTCTCATCTCCTTTTTAAAGTCTATAAACATTTTTAATAACATTTAATTATTTTTTATCTATCACATCATAGATATATATATTTATTTATTAAGCATTTTCTTCATTCATTTCTCATATGGTAATTTATATATGAACCATTTTCTTCATACACTTATTAAGTCATTTATAATGTAATCTATTTACTTTCCATTACGGCGCTGAATAGTGCCTGGGCTTTTGACCTAAAACTCATACAATTCCATCCATACTCTCGCACGTTTGTGTAATTTTAACAGATTTTATCTGCATTAAGCAGCTGATTGGACTTAATCGGAAATGGCTGCTTAAACAAATAATAATAATAATTGTGTATTTTATGCAGTAGAAGTATATAATATGTAGTTCTTCCAAGATAGTAGTAGTAGTAGTATATAATATGTAGTTCTTCCAAGACAGCAGTAGTAGTAGTAGTATATAATATGTAGTTCTTTCAAGAACTCACTAAAATGTTTGTCGAACATGACTGGAAGGGCTGCTAAGAGAAGATAGGTACTACATGAAGTGTCCTTTCAGATAGTGTGTGAAGGCTCATAATGCACCAATTCCGTCCGAGAGCATTTGATGGCCGGGGGTTGGGCGGGGGGCGGCTTTTAGAGGAATATTACATTTAGGAGAAGATAGATTGGCCCACTGATTTTGGACTCTTGCATTCGGTCTTTGTAACACCGTTTTTGATTACTCGAAGATTCCTGACTTGTCGTGGGTGAAGGCAGAAGTTATGAACGCGCATTTTTTCTGGCGATTGAAATGTTGCAGAGATGCATCTTTTAAGTCTGTGTATAATAGTATTAAAACATTTTTTTAGGGGGTGGCTATCTGGAAATTTCACGTAGTGCACATCAACAAAGAAGTGATAGTAAAATCCCGTAGTGTTTTTGTTTTTCTAAGCCAGCGGCGAAGGATTTACTTGCCTCTGAGATTCGACGAAAGGGCGTTGCTGAGTCATTCGCTAAGTACTGATGGTGGGGTATGGAAGTAACGGGTAATTACCGACCGGTAATTACCTCGTCATACGACCAGGAGGCTAGTTCGCAGAGCAGTTATTAAGTCTAATGATGAAGCTTTTCATTGGAGAAAGGGCACGAAACTTGTAAACGAAAGCAAGGTGAGCCGGTGCTACGGATAATTGAATTGACACCTGCAGACCTTTCAGCGAGAGAAGGAAGAAGAAGGCAGTGGCGCCTATTGTGAAGTACGGTTTTGTATTTAGTTATTTTTTTTTAAGGATATAATATTTTGATTGGTACTTTATCTTGTAACGTTTTGTGCAGTGGGACAATCTCCATTTATTGCTGAAAAAACGTTTTATTTTTATTATTTTTTTAGGATATAATAATTTGATTGGTACTATTATCATGCAACAGTTTTGTGCAGTGGGACAATCTCCATTTACTGCTGAAAAAACGCATTTTATTTTATATTTTGTAGGATATAATATTTTGATTGGTACTTTATCATATAACGTTTTGTACAGTGGGACAATCTACCTTTATTGCTGAAAAAAGTATTTTTTTATTCTTTTTTTTAGGATATGTTTTGATTAGTACTTTTATCATGTATTTATTGCAGAAAAAACTTATTTTGATTAGTATTTTTTAAGATATATTTTGAATGGTACTTCATCATGTAACCTTTTTGTGCAGTGGGATAATCTCCATTTATAGCTGAAAAAAACCTGTTTTAGTTTATAGAATCTATTGGTCATTTTGACCAGATACGTTTGAAATTATAATAGTTATAGTGTCCTCCTTTACTTACAAAATTTTCAGTGTTTTGGGTGCTCTTGTCACTACAATTGCAAGAAAATGAAGAAATTCTAACGTCCTTCGCAGGATTCGAATACTTTTCCAGAGTATCAGAACGAGGTCTCGTTACCGACATGAACACACGAGAGAATTTCTTCATATATACTTACATTTGGATCTCAGGCGTTGTACAGGGTGGTCCGAAAGTCTTGTTACTACTACCAGAAAGTACCAACAATAGAGGTACAAGTATTGCAATAATACAAAATACTTATCCTGGATTTAGTTTATTTTTCTTACCCCTAAATATTATTGTAATTTTGTCGATTTTTTCTCCTAATATTGTTAAATTTTTCTTTATTTCAGATAGCTGAAAGCAAATAAATAGAATCCCATTACATCTTCTTCTCTTTTACTATATTACTCGTTCTTCTATTGTTTCGGAGTTCTTATTTCGTTCTATTGTTCTTACAGTGAATAAACTGAATCCAGGATATGTATTTTGTATTATTGCAATACTTGTACCTCTATTGTTAGTACTTTTTGGGTAGGGGTAACAAGACTTTCGGACCATTGGCATATCCAAAAACTCTAGTATTCGAGAATTTGGAAGGGTTTCATAGTTATTACTATTGCAGATGTATTTTT
This sequence comes from Macrobrachium nipponense, assembly GCF_015104395.2. NCBI lineage: Eukaryota > Metazoa > Arthropoda > Malacostraca > Decapoda > Palaemonidae > Macrobrachium > Macrobrachium nipponense. The sequence goes on along the minus strand of NC_061094.1, from coordinate 8,858,909 downwards.
ATGCTTAATTCCATAAAAGCAGCGCCGAATATATGGTATATGAGAAAGGCAAGTGAATAAACCCTTCGTTGACCATAGCTAACGTCTATTGCATAAGTAAATACTTTTTTTCGCTAAATAAAGTCGGAGGAAAATGAATAAAATTCATATTCACTTAACTAGTATAATGTCCCTTAGGCCCCTCGCTGCAACCCCTTTCATTCCTTTTACTGTACATCCATTTATATTCTCTTCCGTCTTACTTTCCACCCTCCGGTAACTGTTGATGATGGCTAGTGCAACCGCTATGTTTTCCTCCTGCTACAACTTTTAAAACATTATTAGATCAATTTTCCTTTCAGACCTGAATGACCTCTTAGGTCTGAGCGTTTGGCCTTTGGCCTTAATTCTATATACTATTTTATTGTGACAGCAGTTGTATTGACATGGCACGAGATGAAGAGGTGTCTAATTTCTTGTTCGTAAGTGAATATAGATTTTTTTCCGGAAACCTCAATGATTCCAAGAGTGGATTGGTCACTCTCTTTTGGTATGAGATAAAATCCATGAATTTCCCCCCAACATATCTCCGTCATTCTAAACATTGCCCTTCAAAGTTCCAGATCATCTCCAGAATATCCTCAGTTGTCCCTCCACCTACGTCCAGTCTTTCTGAAAATTTCGTAATCCTGGGGAAGCTTTGAAAACCCAAGTGAAATCCTAATCTTTTACTTCTCTTTACTTCAAACATTTACAGCTATTCTAGCTGTAAAGGACCTTTGTACACTCTCTATTTGTGCAATATCCTTTTGATAGTGTGGGTACCATATCATATTGCAAGATTCAAGTGGACTACGAACATATGTTTTATAAAGCATAATCATGTGTTCAGCTTTTCTTGTTTTAAAGTGCCGTAACAACATTCCCATTTTTGTTTTACATTTTGCCAACAGAGACAGAGAGAGGGCGGGTGGGAGGGGGGGGTGGGGGGGGGGGGGCAGGCAGGCCATATGCGTTTGACACATGAACACTTAATGAACATTCTACATGCCCTCCTCCCGAATGGTCATAGTGTAAGTGTTAGCAAGTCTTCTGTGAATGTCCAAAATATAACCAACAGCAATTATTAAAATTTTGAAATAAATCGATGGGGGGAAAGTTTTATCAATCTAAATTTTCAGTCATTCCTCCTTGGCCCCAACTTGCCTACAGAATCCGGGGAGGTATAGTCTCCAGGGTAGGACTCTTGGCAATTTATCCGGATTGCCCTCTAAAATAACATGATTGGGGATGATTGCATACTGACTATGCCCTCGGTCCTATCAAGCGGGTTTTGCTTCCACTTGAGCCAATCATGTTATGATAGAGCCATTCCTTCGGGGTAGGGTAGGGAGTGGACATATGGGAGTTGGTCTCTTCTTTGTGTCTTTGGTAAAGGGGAAGTCTTTGAGAGGAGACCCAGTTTTTTCCATGACTTGCAGTTGGTTTCTCTGTAATTTCAAAAAAAGAAAAAATGGAAATTGACTATGGAACCCAGTCCCCTGGAAAATGTGACCCCTTGACACTAAATTCCCATCTGACCCTGGAAACGAACAAGGACACCCTTTTGGACACTTCATCCCAAAATATACCAACCATGGAGCCTTTTATTAGGCCTAAAAGATTTATCAAAAGAAAATTCCAGCCTAGCCCTTCCCTAGCTTTATTTAAATCACTTTTTGGAAAGGACAGTTGGACAAGATTTTTGACAATAGAAAGTGAAAACAAAATTTCAAATTTCAAATTAGAAAATTATTTACTGACCAGATACCCATCAGAAAACATGAAATTTCGCCAAACACAAACTAATACATGGATAGTGGAAACCACTACTAAAGCCCAATCAGAAAATTACTTACAAATTACGAACATAGATAACACAAAAATAAAAGTCACCAAGCATAATAAACTTAATAGTATTTGTGGTACTATAATCCTGCCAAATAATGATGACGAATTTATAGATAAAAATATTTTGATGGACTCGCTTAAGAAAAAATACATAAATTTTGAAGGAAATGTTGAAAAAAAAACAATCTTAAGAATATACCAAGTACCCAAAAATTTAAGAAATTAAAAATATACATATAGCTAAACTGTAATTTGAAGGAAACTAACTCCCTTTAACAATTAAAGTATTAGGGCAGACGAGAGAGTTGAGACCATATATTCCAAAACCACTTCAATGCAAATCATGTAGTAAATATGGCCGTTCAAGTAAAAATTGTAGAGAAACTCCAAGATGTGCATGCTGTGGATCATACAACCACATAACAAAATGGGACTGTGAAAACCCAATTTGCATAAATTGTGGTCAGAATCACCACTCAAGATCAAAGGAATGCGCTTATTACTTGTACGATAATGAATTAAAAATCTTACAAGAAAGAAGTGGAATGTCAATAAGAGAAGCTAAGATAGGACTAAAAGTAAGAGGTTTACAAGTTCCAGCAAGGAAAAACACCTATAAAGAGGTAGTAAATAAAGAAGTGCAAAACCAAATTCCTACAAAATTATACAGTATAAATCAAACAAAATATACTCATAATATAAAGGCCAAAATTCAAGTTTAGAAGCTACAGAACATATAAGTAACACAAATTTATATAATATTTTACCAAAACCAGAAATGCATGAAGACATGATGAATTTGGAGGACAAGCAAAATACAAGAGCTAAGTCAAAAGACAAAAAAAGACTACTTGAAACAACCCCACCCAAATCCAAAAAACAAATTATACAATCAGTAAGACCAAAAATCTATATGGAAAAAATGAATACAGACAAGACAAAGTCAACGAAAATTGCTTGCAAACAAAAAAATGAAAAAAGAGAAACCCAAATAAAAGAGGAAGTTAAAATATCAGATAAAATTGAAGAAAATACTGAAATAGAACCCAAGATCAAAAACCATTTAAATGCACCTCTAATAAAAAGAACATCTGAGACTCTTCAGCCAACAAAGAAAACAACAGCAGAAATACATCGCCCACCAATAGAAGAACAAAGTACAGCAAAATTATACAACTTCAATAAAGTACAAAGTACAGGAAAACCAATAAAGATATTAAAACAAAATCCAAAACCTTATTAAAATGTCTCTTTTACAGTGGAATATCAGAGGATACATATCAAATATTGAAAACTTAAAATCATTAATTAGAGAATGCAATGCAAATATTATTTGCTTAAGGAAACTAAAATAGGTAACAATGTTCTCAATGCTGGCATAAATTATAAAGTGTGGAAATCAACACAAATTTTAAATGACAACAGCCAAGGAGGAACTGCAATCATAACGCATCCTTCAATCAAATGCCAACCTGTCAGGATTAACTCGGTAATACAGGCATGTGCAGTTCAAGTATTCCTGGGAAAAAAAAATAACCATATGCTCAATATATATGGAACCATCTTTAGAAAGTTGCCTAATAGATCATCTTGGAAATAATAGACCATTACAAGTGGAAGATTTAGAAAATCTAATAGAACAATTACCAAAACCTTACTTATTAGTAGGTGATTTTAACACCAAACATCCCATGTGGGGAAGTACATCATCTGACAGGAGAGGAAATATTCCCCTAGATTTTATAGATAAAAAAAATTTGATTATTTTAAATGATGGTTCGCCAACAAGATTTGATGTTTATCATAATACCACATCTGCAATAGACATCGCTTTATGTTCCCCAGAAATTGCCACAGATTTCAGTTGGAAAGTAAATAATAATTCATTTGGGAGTGACCACTGGCCAATACAAATTGAGCTAAAAAATAATACTGATATAACATATATACCGAAGAGGAAAATGGAGGAAGCAAATTGGAATTTATATAAAGAGAAAACGGTGATGAACAAAAAACTATCTGACTTTACAAACCACATAGATGCTTATGAACATCTAGTAAAAACAATAGATGATAAAGCAAATGAAACTATTCCAGTTACCTCAGGCAACCCGACTAGACCACTCCCCCTCAAAGTGAGACCACCTTGACGTGGTGAGGGGGCTGTTGAACCCCTGGAATTTGTTCCCGGGTTTGAGTCCAAGAGTCTCATCTATTTAAAATATTAGAAATGTTTTGGAGTAATTTAGTGGAATTTTCCACTTTTTGAAAATTTTTACTGCTTAGGTGAGTCTGAGAAGGGATCGTGCCTTGGAAGGGGTTTGCATTCGAAGCTAATTGTAGGAGTTGTGGTGGTTGAGTCGCCACCCGATATGGTTTGGACCTAAGAGATAGTGATGGGATTTTCCTATTGCCATCTTGAGGGCGGAACCATCTCCAGGGATCAGCACATTGGAATCCAGGGGGGGTCTGGTGTTTGGGGATGGGACTCCTGGCTTCTGTCCGGAAGCCCACCAATACATTTGGAGTGGGGAGTCTGTCCCCATTAGTGGGGGCAGAACTCCCAGCAGGTGGATTGGATTATACCTGGGACCACTGCAAGCATATTGATGCTATCCCGAAAGGGTAGGGTTGGGGTGGACTATTGGAATCACTCTCACTTGTGTCATTGGTGGAGAATGTGAATACCTGACTGATCCACGATACTTTCTTGATAAAACCAAGCAGTTTTGGGTGTGTAGGTGAACTGGTTTGTGTGAGGTGGTCTGGTGTGTGTGTGCTTAGTATCCTGGGATTGCTTTGTGGACTTGTACGGTTTGTTGGGGTGGGGAGTTTGGGCATTAGAGGCTGCCTTGATTTCCCTTTCTGATGTGCTGTTGGGGTCTCAGCGGGGCTCTTGGATGTTGGGTGCGCACTTTTTGGACTTCTGAATATGAACCGGCGTTATTCTATAGATTTGGACAAAAGTTTTCCCTCCCCTGGATCCGACGACTTTCTGGCACTGGCAACGACTTCTGGCTTGAAGATGGATATGAGCTCGGCTATCGGACAGAACCAAACACTGAGACACTAGGGTGTTAGTAAATCTGGTGGATTTGATCCTAATAATAGAGTCCTTCACTGCACTAATATAAACTTTTCATTAGATTATGAGTGTTTGTACAGTGTAATGAAACAATTTGGTAAAGTGGAAAGAATGAAATTAGTTCTGGAAAAAGACAAGCAGTCATTTTCTGCTTATGTTAAATTTTCCTCACCTTTGGAAGCTAGTGAGGCACAACAAAGACTCCATGGCCACATTCTTAATGATTCGGTTCTTAGCACGAAAGTATTTTCAGTGAAAAATTTAAATGATGAGCCATTTGATTTTATCTTTAAGAACGAAGAACATGGACCAGCCCCATGTACCAGAGCGCTTCCTACCCCTATATGGCATGTTGCTAGCTACAAGGAGGTGGAAGTACTTGCTAATAAAAGCTGGTAACGAAACCCAAGCAATTTCGCTATCGAATTTTTAACCTCCTGAAAGCGGAAATATCGAATGTATTGCATCGCATAGATTCTGTAACACACTGAAAGGGGTAGTATACTCAAAAGACCTGCATGTTTTTGAAGAGGAGGAGATTCTCCATCGATGTCCTCCTTGTGTATCTCACGTAAAAAAACTTGGAGGGGATGCAGCTATCCTTTTAACCTTCTCCTCTAGTTACCTACCTGATACTATCATTGTTGCCCATGAGAGGATGCAGGTTAAAAGATATAAAAGAAATCCTAAACAGTGTCGCAAATGTTTTGAATATGGCCACATTCAAAACTCGTGTGAAAACAACAAAAGATGTTCTGTGTGCTCTGTGGAGCATGATAATTTTGACGAGTGTGTAGCAACCCAATACTGTTTTCAATGTAAGGGTGATCACTCTCCAAATTCTAGGACTTGCCTCAGATACAGATTTGAAGAAGATGTATTGGCAGTGGCTGACAATGAACATGTCAGCATTAGCGAAGCAAAGCGTGTGGTAATGGGGGCAAACAAAAGTGCCAACTCTACCTAAGCTTCAGTAATAAAACTTATGAAAAGTTCCAGCAATGTAAGGCAACTAATAACTGCATCTGATAATAGGCATCACATACTTGCTACTCCACGGACTGTAAATAATGAAAATCCCCAATCTGTCAAGAAATTTTCATCTGCTAGTGCCTTGGAGCCCAACACCAAAAGTTGTACTTCAAGAAGTACAGAAAACTCACCTACCAAAGTCAATACAAAGGTGACTAATATGATAATTGCAGGCTCACCTCCCCAAAAAAGGGAGCCAAAATCAATTAATAATTCAGGAAGCTGTTCCAAAAACACTTCCAACAAAAATAAGCCAAGGTACCAATCCCAAGTAGATAGAGCTACTTCAGAGCCATCAATTGTCACAGCCACAAATAAAAATGAAAACAAAACTATAATTACAACCACCAAGAAGCGCACAAGGAATACATCCCCAAATAATGATGGCTTTAAAATAAAAACCTCAAATGGGTTCAGTGTTTTGGAAGAGATCTCTCCACCTAGAAAGGTAGTTCCAAAAGCAGTTTCAGCCCAAAAACATATGAGTTCTGATCAGTCTTGCCGCCCTAAGACAAATGAACCTTGTGATTCGCAGAATCACAGTAGAAATTCTGATCAGAATCAATACCAAAAATATGATCAGCCAAAAACACTAAATTCCAATTCAAATGAAAAGGGATTAAAGAAACAGTCACTTATAAAAGAGAACTTTCCTCTCCACACTAGGAACAGTACTTCCCCTCTAAGGAGTGGGAGTAGCACTTTTTACCACCTTAACATTCATGTTTGATATCCTTCAGTGGAACTGTAAAGGTCTCAGAGCCCGTGCAGAAGACCTTAAAGTCTTAATTCATGAATTCAATCCAGGGATTATATGCTTGCAGGAGACAATGTTAGGTAACTCTCCTTATAATCCTGAACTAAATTGTTCAATATTGAACTCCTCTCCCCCAAGTGGTGGTCGAGCCCATGGAGGTGCTGCAATTATTGTTAAAAAAGCTCTGCAGCACTCCATAATACAATTAAATACAACTCTACAGGCTGTTGCTATTTCAGTCATCTTGGAAAAGAGGATAACAGTCTGCTCCTTATACCTTCCACCAGATCTTGTTTTTAACAGTGAAGATATTCAGTCCTTAATTAACCAACTTCCAGCTCCTTTACTTCTCCTAGGTGATTTTAATGCCCACAACCCCCTTTGGGGAAGTCAGTTTCTAGACAGTAAAGGGAAATTAATTGAAGACGTTATTGATAGGAATGATGTTATCCTATATAATAATGGGTCAATGACTTTCCACAGCATTCATGATCATCATTTCTCTGCACTGGACCTTAGTATCTCTTCAACAAGTATACACCTTGATTTTAGTTGGTCTGTTAACGAAAATTTAAATGGGAGTGATCATTACCCGATCCATTTGAAATATGCTGTGAATGGTCCATCTGAAGTTTTACCGAAGTGGAAGCTAGAGGAGGCAAATTGGGATAAATTCAGTAAGGGCGTTAAACTAGATAGGGAGTTTGAGTCATTTCATTCTCATCTAAATGCTTATGATTACTTTATTGAATCTACTCTGAAGAGTGCTGAAGGCTCTATTCCCAAAACAAAAGGCAAACCTCGTAGACCTGCAGTTCCCTGGTGGAATAAGACTTGTGGTATTCTGAGGAGAGTTACTAGGAAGTGCTATAGACATTACAAAACTAGTGGTTCTCCTCAGTCTAAATTAATCTACAAACGTGCTTTAGCCAAGCAACAGAGTTTTTATAAGAGAGCCAAAAGAGAAAGTTGGCTTTACTATATTTATGGAATAAACTCAAAGACTCCACTGAAAGTGGTGTGGCGCAAAATAAGGAAACTAAGTGGAAAAATTGTTGCGTCACCATTACCCTCATTAAAAATAAATGAGACACTGATCACAGAGCTCACTGAAGTTGCCAATGAGCTAGGAAAACACTTTTCTGAAGTTTCCAGTGCCAAGAATTATTCTCGAGAATTTAAAAAAATTAGGAATTCTGAAATGATTCTGGAATTCGATTTAGGAAAACCTGAACCATACAACTACAGGTTTTCCTTGAGAGAATTACAGGAGGCGCTCTCCTCTAGTGAATCCACAACTCCAGGTGAGGATACAATCATATATGAAATGCTTAAACACCTCCCAGACGATGCCAAAAAATATTTACTGAAGATTATAAACAAAATATGGGAAACTGGACTTTTACCCAATGACTGGAAAGTATCCATAGTTGTTCCAATTAAAAAACCTAATAAAGATTCTTCCCTAGCCACCAGCTATAGACCAATAGCTCTAACCAGCTGTGTGTGTAAGCTGATGGAGAATATGATAAATACTAGACTAGTTTGGCACTTAGAAACTAAAGGATTAATATCACCATTTCAATTTGGTTTCAGGAAAAACCGCTCCACCCTTGATCCGTTGCTGAGGCTGACCAACCAAATCCAGCAAGGATTCGCCAAACAATGTCAGACCATCGGAGTATTTTTTGACCTCGAAAAAGCATATGACACTGCCTGGAGAATTGGCATCATGAAAAAATTGCACAAGATGCGTGTTACGGACTCTGAGATCTCAGAGACAATGTTACGGCCTCTGAGAGAGGTCCGCTTCAGGTTCGTAATGAAATGAAAAAAAATATATCAACACAAACAGTTGAAACTGGGGATACGAATATAGAAAGAAACACTAACACAACAAAGGTTTATTTACAAGCTTACTAACAAAGGTAAATGCAGAATGGTATCTCCTATTTACATAAAAATATAGAATCTTACACTGCATGAACTGGGGGAACAGTGAGGCAATTAAGATACTTGCTAGTCAATTTGGCAATTTGACGCGCTGGCTTCATAAATGTAGAGCGGCAATTGCAGTCGTCCTCTTGACTCCGTATTGCAGAAACTAGTCTACTTGAAAGGCAGGAACTACCCAAAACCTCTAGCAGGACCTTTTTTTCTCTGAAGTCTGCTCGACGTCGAGAAAACATGAGATAATTCGTCCACTCCTGAAGACGACTAGACCAATATCCAACCAACTCTCGAACAACTCTTCTTTTGATTGATACTTTGTCGGTTCCTTCGTCTCTAGTCTCTCTCTGACGATCACTGCTGCTGATCTCTCACTGATAATCTGATCTGTGGATCTTACTAACTGGTGATCTCTCTCTTTTACAATCTCTCCCTCTTACGATCACTGCTCTCCAAAGTTCGTTCGTCGCATTTATACGGCACTCTGGGGGCAGAGCCTACGGCGAGCGTCACAGACTCCCGAGTTTACTAGGACTCTCTAGATGAATCTAGACGAGGTATTGCATCAGAAATCGCGGCGTTTCTCACGTAACGACGGCGCGTTTTTGCGTTCCACAACACGCCCGACGATTCCAGAACAGCCGCGAGGAAAAGACGCCTCCAACACGGGTGCGAAAACCTCCTTACTGCCGAACTTCTCGAAAATGCGTTCTCCTTTCCTTTATCTTCCATTGCTATGAAGCAATTACCATCACAATGGGCATATGTGGAAGAATGACCAGATTTATATATTCCTTTTTAACGGACAGATTTTTAAGGTAAAAGTGGGAAACTCTTTCTCCCAACCTTTTGTGCAGGAGGAAGGAGCTCCCCAAGGAAGCGTTTTAAGTGTAACACTCTTTTCAGTGGCAATGAATTGTGTGGTTGAAAAAATCTTGCCTTCTGTTAAATGCTCACTTTTTGTTGATGACCTTGCAATATACTGCACAGGATATGATTCATTGTCAGTATGTAAACATCAGCAAAGGTCTATTAACACAATTACTAAGTGGGCTGATGAGAATGGTTTTAAATTCTCCTCTTCCAAAACAGTTGCAGTAAGATTTACCAGATGCCGGCGTGTAGAAGGAGTTCCCACACTTAGTTTAAAAGGATCTATCATTCCTTATGAAAGTGAAGTAAAATTTCTGGGGATGATTATTGACCACAAATTAACATGGGCCAGCCACATAAATGCCCTAAAGATTAATGGAAAAAAATCTTTGAATATTCTAAAGGTTGTTTCTGGTTTTAGTTGGGGGGCTGATAAAAAATCCCTTTTGAGGCTATATGACTCACTGTGTCACTCCAAGCTAGACTATGGCTGTCAGATCCATTGCTCAGCTTGTAAAACCAAGCTAAAGGAATTGGATGTTGTACAAAACATGGGGCTGAGAATATGCTCAGGGGCTTTTAGAACTTCTCCTGTTGAAAGCATATATGTCGACATAGATCATCTTCCCCTTGATCTAAGAAGGCAAGAGCTAGGGTTGCGATACGTGGCTAGAATGAAAAGTGCTCCCAAAAATCCCTCCTTTCAAGTACTTAAGGAAACAGACTCGCGGAATTTCTCTGGTACAAGAGCTTCTAAACCATTCAAAATTCGACTGAATGAGGATGTTAGGGATAACCATCTCAAATCCCAGAAAGTCCTGGAAGTAAAACATTCTGTAAATCCTCCATGGCTTATTCCTGAAGCATTAGTATACAAGAAATCATTTAAGAAGAAGGATTGTACTGAAGAAGAGATTAGGGGAAAATTCTTAGAGCACGACGTTACCCATGCCAATTATGTGAAGATTTATACAGATGAATCAAAGTCAGATAGTGGTGTTGGGTGTCCTGTTATCCTTGGTGATACTACAATATTTACTGCCGAATTAACAGCCGTAGTCTCTGCCCTAGATTTAGTTCTTCAAAGTAGTGACACTAATTTTGTCATATACTCGGATTCTAACAGCACTTTAGAAGCTATCAAAACTTTTAATAGCTTTCATCCATTAATCCGAAAACTTCAGGAGTCGCTTTTTCGTATATATTGTCTGCGTAAGTCAGGCTCTTTCTGTTGGGTTCCTTCTCACGTGGGGATTCACGGAAACGAGACTGCAGACAGGGAAGCAAAAGCTGCTAGCGCTTTGCCAGAAACAACCTTCAGGAAAGTGCCTCATACAGACCTAAAAGGTCCTATTAGGTCTCATGTATTAAGTAAATGGCAAGAAATGTGGACTTCTCCTCTTCTTGCCAATAACAGTAAGTATAGAAATATTAGGAAAAATATGCAGCCGTGGCCTTCGTCATTCCAGCTTGACAGACGAGCAGAGGTTATTTTAACGAGGTTAAGGATTGGACACACTTATTTAACCCATCAGTTTATTTTAGAAGGAAGCAGCCCACCAGTGTGTGCTTACTGTGATGGTTTGCCCCAGATATTTTAACCAAAGGGAAAGATATTTCCAGAGTAAATCCCTCTCAAATATCTTGGGAGATGAAGCACATATTTCTGCTCTCATCTCCTTTTTAAAGTGTATAGAAATTTTTAATAATATTTAGATAATTTTTATATATCATATACATATTTTTAAAGACGTTAAACTATTTTTAATTTATATTACTCCATTCATTAGTATTCATATTTTTATTTTATTTATTAGTCACATCTAATTTTATGAATCATATCTTTCACTAAGTCATTAATTCATTTACCTTAATTCAACTTATTTAACCTTCATTACGGCGCTGAATGGACTTCTTGGCCCCAGTGCCTGGGCTTTAGCCCTAAATATCATACATCCATCCATCCATCCATCCACTGGTACCGTGGTGGAATGATGAATGTAAAGCAGCAAGGAAGATAGCGAGAACATGCTCTAGAAGATATCTGAGACATAAATGTGATGCCAATAGAATTGCATATTTGGGAGCTAAAGCAAAGCAGAAAAGAATATTCAAGATAGCCAAAAGAAATTAATGGAAAAATATATTAATAATATAAATCCTAAAACTCAAGATAAAGAAATCTGGAAAAAATAAATAAACTGCAGGGTAAATATCGGCCAGACCCATTACCTATATTAAAAGTAGAAAACAACATATTTCAAACCCCAAACTAGTAGCAAATGAACTGGGTAAATGCTTCGCCAAAACATCGAGTATCTCAAATTATACAAAGAAATTCCAATTAAAAATTAAAAACTATGTCCCAATACCAATAAAATCTAATAATCAGGAAATCTATAATCTTCCTTTCACCATGGAAGAACTGGAAAATGTCCTGAAACTTGCAAGTCCAACAGCTCCAGGGGAAGACAGTATTAGATATGAAATGATAAAAAATTTACCAGATGAAAGCAAAACCTTTTTATTAGAAATTTTAAATGAATTATGGCATTCTCACAGCATGCCTAAAACCTGGAAAGAATCTTTAATCATACCAGGCTTAAAACCAGGAAAAGACCCAGAGTCACCAAGCAGCTATAGGCCAATATCCCTTACTACTTGTCTAAGCAAGATATTTGAAAAAATGGTAAATAACAGATTAATATGGGTATTAGAAAGCAAACAGCTATTGTCAAACAGACAGTTTGGATTCAGGAAAAATAAAAGTACCATAGATCCCCTCTTAATGATTACAAGAGAGATACAAAATGCAATGGTTGGTAAAAAACAAACAATAGGAGTATTTTTTTTATTTAGAGAAAGCATATGATACCACCTGGAGGGGAGGGATTTTAAGAAAATTGATAGAATGGGGAATAGGAGGGAATTTATATGAATATATTAGGGAATTACTATCAGAAAGACATATAAAAGTGAAAGTGGGGGCAGAAATCTCAGAATCATTTATCCAGGAGGAAGGAATCCCCCAAGGTAGTGTACTTAGCGTGGCATTGTTTGCTATAGCAATAAATGAGATAATTAAAATGATCCCACCAGGAGTCCAAGGATCCCATTTTGTAGATGACTTCGTCATATATATTAGTGGTGAAAAAGTGCTGGACATAACCAACAGATTGCAAGGAGCCATAAATAGGGTAAAAAAAATGGGCCGATAATAAGGGTTTTAAATTTTCACCGCAAAAAACAAAATCAGTCAGATTTACAAGATCAAGGAAACATGAATTAATTCCTACTTTATTTATAAATAATGATATAATTGAATATGATGATCAGATAAAATTCCTCGGTGTAATACTTGATAAAAAAAACTTACATTTAAAGAACATATAGAACAACTGGCGATAAAAGTGAGAAAATCCTTAAATATAATAAAAGTAATTGCGCATAATGACTGGGGTGCTGATAGAACCTCTCGGATAAAAGTATATAAGGATATTTGTCTCAGTAAACTTGATTATGCATGTCAAGTATATGGTAGTGCTTTTAAAACCCTATTAACAAAACTAGATGTCATACATAACATGGGTATTACACTATGCACTGGAGCCTACAGAACTTACCCCGTGGAAAGTCTGTATGTAGAAGCAGGAATAGATCCCCTGAAAGTACGAAGATAAGAAATAGGATTAAAATATATAGCTAAAATAAATAACCTTAATGATAATCCAAACACTAAATATATGAAAAACATAACAAATAATTATGACAATAAACCAAGAGCCTCTAAACCATTGGAGAATAGTCTAAAACCTGATATAGAACATCTAAAATTAGGAACAAGTAGCATATCAAAAATAACCACTCCTAAAATACCTCCGTGGAGACATGCTAAAATAGAAATCTGTGAGAAATCATTTAATAAGAAGGTAACAGATGCACAATTAAGGAGTGAATTTTTGTCACACCAGGAAAAACAAACGGGACATTAGTATTTATACAGATGGCTCCAAGTCGGAGGAGGGTGTAGGCTATGCTGTAGTAACAAAAAATATAAAAATAAGAGAAAAAATTCCAAAAACATGCTCGATATTCACAGCAGAGATAAATGCTATATTGAAGGCTTTAAAACATACCTTTATGGTGGGAAAGGCAAACGATACCTTTGTAATATACACCGATTCTTACAGTGCTTTAGAAGCGCTAAAACAATATACAATTTCTTATCCCGTAATTGAAGAAATAAGGGAGTGGATAGATATAATAGTAAAACGGAAATCTATAAATATAAAAATATGTTGGGTCCCTTCCCATGTGGGCATAAAGGGTAATGAAGAGGTGGATAAAGAAGCCAAAAAGGCAGTAAAAAAGGAGTATCAAAAAAATACAAATACCTTACAATGACATTAAAACAACAATAAATGAATACTGTCAATCAAAATGGAAAAAAGAATGGCTAGAATTGAATCATAAATTAAAGCATATTAAATCATCCGTAAAATCTTGGAATAGACGGCAATGTCAAAGAGGGGAAGATGTTCTATTAACAAGATTAAGAATAGGACATACATACTTAACACACAAATACTTGATGTTGCATGGCGAGGAAAGACAGGCCCCTTACTGTGACCATTGTCGTACTCTGGTCACAGTCCGTCATCTGCTGACTGAATGCCATAAATTCGAAAGAAAACGAAGATCCAACAACATATATAATATACCACTTGAAGAACTATTGGGAGAAAATGCTCCAATTCAAAATATAGTAAAGTATCTCAAAGAAATAAACCTTCTTATTTGATATAACACGTCTTAAAATTTCATAAAGTTATACAGTAAGCGCTGAATGGCCTTTGCTGCCCCAGTGCTTGGTGTTACACCTAAACTTTATAAAACCAACCAATCAACCTTCTTTTATCCCTAAATATCATACATCCATACATCCATCCATCCATCCAATTCTAACATTCATGAATCATTATAATGTAATAGGTAATATGAAAATACCGAAGACCCTTTGGCGTTTCATGAATTAAAAAAAATTATTCTGAACTTTATTTCATTATTTGTATGTATGGAAACGATCAAATGTATAATGTGCGCATTTATTGCAGTGTAAAAACCATATGCTTTGAACAGTTAGTTTTTTTAAAATTTCATTTTCATTCATTCATCGCCACGCGAATGACCCAAGTTGATCCCTATGGCTCGTGAAAATCCTCCGTTCTGTGAGAACTGTACTCTGCCCTTGACTGTGAAACATTTGTTGATTGAATGTCCCAGATTCCGGAATTTGAGACATAGGTTCCTGTCTTGGGGTCATGACAGAGTAGGTAATATAATCCTAACTACAATTCTTGGAAAGGATTGTAATATAGAGCAGTTATATAAATTTATGGGGGAGGCGGGCCTCCTCAACCAACTTTAAATTATACATAGATTGTCTATATATATGAACAAAATTTTTATATACATATATTTATAGATGTTTTTATATGAAATTTATTAAAATTAAATTTTTTCTATTTAATTTATTTCGGTGTCAATTACCCAGATGTTGTGACGCCAGATTTAAAAGATATAATTAATCAATCAATCGATCCCTATGGCCTACACCTGTTATTTCATCCTAATCCACCGGGCCCCCAGCCATATGAGGGCTGATGGTCAGCTCAGTGGTCGGGTTAAACTATTTTATTTAAAATAATAATGGGGTCGAGGGTCGGGAAAATCTCCCGGTTGCAAGGTACCTCTGCTGTTATAAATTTTATTGGCGTTTTCATGAATGCCAACCAATGACACCTTGGACTATTATCCCTCCAAGAATGACACCCACAATTGGCGTCATTCACAAGACATTTTTGTGGCCTTGCCTCAACCTCTTCCAGTGCTTGGCTTCAAGCCTAAATTCCATATTCCATTCCATTCCATTCCATTGCCTCCAACCTCCTCTGTTGAATTCTACCAATTCACTTCCTAAATCCAGTTGTCAAGAGTCACCTCTGCAGACCCTCATGCGTTCATCGGTTCAATTTCCATACTGTCTTTCTGCACTGAATCCGGTGTGTGTCATGTAAACAAAATTGTACATTTCAAAACCCACTGGGAGGGACTTACCAAACATTTATGACGGGTGAAATGCTACTTTTCATGTGATAGTTTTTTATATATGCTTGAAAAAATTGGGCAATTTTTATAGCTGAAATGAACGAAGACTGAAAATTCGCTTCCCTAGATGTCTTGATAATGCAGAGGTGGTCGTTTCAAACTTTCAACATAGGTAGGTGTATATTAAAGGCCCATCAACATTGGCCTTTGTCTCATCAGCAGGGTGCTTTTAGAACATAATGGATACCTAATCTAGGAGGGTCTGGACTCATGCTCCAAGTAGGCCTTTCAAGTACTTATTGACAATCAGCGGATAAATGGTATTATAAGCAACATGAAGATGAAACTTCTTATAGTAGGCATTTATCACAGCTGTCACCCAGAGGTAAATTAGGCTACGTATAATATCAACGAGGGACTGCTGTTGATTATACCCAATATAGGTTAGGTTAGTATTTGTAATTATATATATTTCCTGTCACTTGATGTCATGTAAAATTAAATTATGCCGAGGCCAAAGGATTACAGTAAAATCAGAATGTACCGAGCATTTGTGTTATATGTACTATATATATATATATGTGTGTGTGAATTTATATATATATATATATATATATATATATATATATATATATATATATATATATATATATATATATACATACATACATATATATACATGTATATAGTTTTGTCGCGTATACACACGTGACTATAACAAGTATTAAGACGGAAATAACACTGAATATTTAAGAGTCCATTACCAAGGAGAATATAGTAATTACTGTAATAGATGAAGGCACACAAAAAATCAAACTAACTCTCTCTCTCTCTCTCTCTCTCCTCTCTACTCCTATCGCTCTCTCCTCTCTCTCTCTCTCTCTCTATCTCTCTCTCTCTCTCTCTCTCGATTGCAGTGCCAGTTATAACTCAATCATGGTTTAGTTTTTTACTGTGATGAGATTATAATCAGTTAAGTAAAAACAATTGAACAGTCTTAAAATTGGGTGTTTACTGTCTTTGTGATTAAATCTTATTGTATGCCTTGACGTGTTGCTTATAATCTCTGGGAAATCTGCAGAATTACAAGTACCCTGCTCGTGTCACAGGATCAGTCGTACTTATTTTTTTTTCGATTATTTTTCATATTTTTTTGCTTTTGAATAGAACCGAGACGGGAAAATCCAAATACGTGATGGAACTTGTAGGAAATGAATAGATTTCAAAACCCACTGGGAGGGACTTACCAAACATTTATGACGGGTGAAAAATGCTACTTTTCATTGTGAATAGTTTTTTATATATGCTTGAAAAATTGGGCAATTTTTATAGCTGAAATGAACGAAGACTGAAAATTCGCTTCCCTAGATGTCTTGATAATGCAGAGGTGTCGTTTCAAACTTTCAACATAGGGTAGGTGTACATTTGAAAGGCCCTATCAACATTGGCCTTTGTCTCATCAGCAGGTGCTTTTTAGAACATAATGGATACCTAATCTGGAGGGTCTGGACTCATGCTCCAAGTAGGCCTTTCAAGTACTTATTGACAATCAGCGGATAAATGGTATTATAAGCAACATGAAGATGAAACTTCTTATAATAGGCATTTATCACAGCTGTCACCCAGAGGTAAATTAGGCTACGTATAATATCAACGAGGGACTGCTGTTGATTATACCCAATATAGGTTAGGTTAGTATTTGTAATTATATATATTTCCTGTCACTTGATGTCATGTAAAATTAAATTATGCCGAGGCCAAAGGATTACAGTAAAATCAGAATGTACCGAGCATTTGTGTTTATATGTACTATATATATATATGTGTGTGTGAATTTATATATATATATATATATATATATATATATATATATATATATATATATATATATATATATATATATACATACATACTATATATACATGTATATAGTTTTGTCGCGTATACACACGTGACTATAACAAGTATTAAGACGGAAATAACACTGAATATTTAAGAGTCCATTACCAAGGAGAATATAGTAATTACTGTAATAGATGAAGGTACACAAAAAATCGAACCCTCTCTCTCTCTCTCTCTCTCTCTCTCTCTCTCTCTCTCTCTCTCTCTCTCTCTCTCTCTCTCTCTCTCTCTCGATTGCAGTGCCAGTTATAACTCAATCATGGTTTAGTTTTTTACTGTGATGAGATTATAATCAGTTAAGTAAAAACAATTGAACAGTCTTAAAATTGGGTGTTTACTGTCTTTGTGATTAAATCTTATTGTATGCCTTGACGTGTTGCACTTATAATCTCTGGGAAATCTGCAGAATTACAAGTAACCCTGCTCGTGTCACGGGATCAGTCGTACTTATTTTTTTTTCGATTATTTTTCATATTTTTTGCTTTTGAATAGAACCGAGACGGGAAAATCAAATACGTGATGGAACTTGTAGGAATGAATAGATAAAGTTTAATGACGGCAGTATCAGAAATAATAATGATCATATCAATGATACTGCTATTAGAGCTGACAGTGATGATGGCGCTGGAACACACATAAGGTTCGGACGGACAATGGACGACATAAGCCCTTCCGAAAATGCTGGGATGGCTGAAATGTGCTTCTTAGATAGAAAAAAAAAGAATAGGAGGAAAATTGGGGTCGGGTACATGATTCGACAAAATTCCAATGGCCCAATAGTATAATTTTTAACGAAGCTCTGCAATTTTGTTGGATACTAGACAGGTCCCAATTTATTTGATCATAGTTCTATTTTAATGCACTATCTGCGGAGAATGGCGTCTCGGACAAGGTTACATGATGGTGCACAGTATTTCAGTGTCTGGTGTGTGAAGAATAATGCGGTGTATAGGGGAATAATTGTTTGGGCATCATCAAATAAAGGTAAATTATTCATTTGAAACATTTCAGCCTTTCCTATGACCCTCTTTCTTCCGTTTTATCTAAGAAATTATTGGAGGTCTTTGCATTTGTTAAGGACTTCCCGAATTTGTTAATAATCACTTAGATATTTTTATAGTCTTCACGTGTTTAATTGGTCTTTAACTAGTCAGGTTCTGTAGGAAATATGGTTGCCAGTGAGGTCGTAGACACCGTTTAATCATTCAGAGGATTTTGCCAGTCGTCCTAAAGCTCTTGTCTGTTTTCTCCTACATTTAATTAAACACAGAAAATTTGACATTATGGAAACAGACGGGTTTAGTTGTGATAGTGACAAAGAAACTGGCTTTGAATTTATTTTATTTTCATTTTAAAGTATTGGCAGTGAAAAAGGAGAAAAATTTAAGCTCTAAAGCCAGGAAGACCAAAAGATTAATTTCTGACGGTTTTGGAAATTTCTGATAAGTAATTTGACTCTCTCTCTCTCTCTCTGTCTCTGTCTCTGTCTCTCTCTCTCTCTCTCTCTCTCTCTCTCTCTCTCTCTCCACACACACACAGGCCTGGCGGATATTCTAAGTTGTGCGTTTCTATTTGCTGGCAAAATCCATGACGTGATATATTGGTTAATTAAGCTAAAAGATAGGCAGTTCCATGTAGTGCAATTCCTAGCTGACTGTGGCCATGCCGCTGTCGCTGCCTTATGGTTTTCAACTAAGGTCGTCCGCAAGGTGTCCAGATATAAGACCAGGAAGGTGAAAACGTCCAATGGCCCAGCCTCATCCATCATACTTCTATCAGTCATTTCTGGTGCTCCTCTTTAGCAAGAGCACAATATATTTGTATTTTTTTTTTAACAAAAAGAGAAAAGGTGTTAATTTGCAAAGCAGTTGATGCTCTACCCTGAGGTTTGTGCCCAAATCCAAGTACTGACTGCTGGTCCAGCCTGAGAGCTGGTGCCCACTAAAGCTAGGGACTTAACTCCCTGAAGGTTCAAGTTAAAAGCACTACATGCATACTCGTAAATAACTCTTGTGGCCAAGTACACATGAAACTATTTATATTTTTTCAACATTGAACTGTTTAACATTTTAGGGTGTGTGTAAGCGCCTCAGTGGCGTGTTTATTTCTGGTGATAGGAGTTCACTCTCGACGTGGTTCGGAAGTCATGTAAAGCCGTTGGTCCCGTTGCTGAATAATCACTGCAACGTAAAAAACACCATGCAAACGAAGAAACATATCAAGGTGTGGATGGCTCAAAAGAAAAACAACACACTGACTTTTTCCACATTCATACTTTAGCTGTTGAACCGTGGATGGGCGCCCTGCAAGGACAAATACCACAGGATACATCAATACTGAACGTTCATCTAGTTTTACCTTTCCGCGTTCTACACTATTTTCATCTATATATTGTCCTCATGAGAAAACTCGTAAAACACGCTTTCCAAGAAAGTGTTCTTGAGCCAAGCAGCAGATATACACATTTTTGGCAATTACGAAACGAAACTGAGGAACCATAGCATAGTCAGTAAAGCTGTGTAGTTGCAACTGAAAACTCGAGTTTGAAGTTGATCTCTCTCTCATTTGATTTACTGTTACATCATTCATCTGCATTACTGGAAGAAGGGATTATATTTTGTAATTCAATCTATATATATATATATATATATATATATATATATATATATATATATATATATATATACACGATATATATATTTATAATGTAGTGACTGCACATATGGAGCGCAGCAACTCAATATTTTTAGAATAATTTTGTCCTAAATATATTTTCTCTTCCTCGGGACTATAAATCGCGCCTGTCTACATTTTTTTTTCCTTCGTACATCGCGGCTTCAGTCTTCAGACAGTGACTTTCATACCTTGTTTCCTATAAATGTCTTCATTTAAGTCACTAAATTCCTGACAAACAATCCATAAAGATCACTAAGTTTCGCACGTTTTCGAATTAAAGGCTTTTATCTCGTTCAATTATCTCGTCCTCGAAAAAAACGCGGAGAGAGAGAGAGAGAGAGAGAGAGAGAGAGAGAGAGAGAGAGAGAGAGAGAGAGAGAATCATTAGTTTTCAAGACTTAAGATACAGATTTTCATTCTGGACTTCATTCTGGTAATTGTGCTGTATCACGTTTTTATGTATTTTCAATTGATTTTAAAAGTTACCCGATTAGTATGCTCTCTCTCTCTCTCTCTCTCTCTCTCTCTCTCTCTCTCTCCTCTCTCTCTCTCTCTCTCGTTAAATTCAGTCATATTCATAAGGGAGAATGATCAGAAAGCAGCATAGTATCCTTTGAGGAGGACGAGTCTGGCAACAGCTGGAGGGGGAAGCACACACAGTAGCTTGATTACTGGGTATCGTTCCAGAGGAGATCTCGGACGTCAAAAAAAGTGGTAATAAGGAACAAGCAGGACTTTCCGTGGGCGTCGGCGATGTGGGCGTGATTGCATATCGGGAATAGTCAGCGCTGTGGTGCAGGAGGACAATTTGCCATTCATGTTTCAGAATTTATTAATGTTATTATTATATATTCATTATTATTATTATTATTAGTAACTGTTCTGGCACCAGTCAACGGGTAATGTTGCGAAAATTTTGCTCTTCAGAATTTAAGATTCTTTCCGCTATGAGTATAATTCAAGCAGAATTAGACGGGTCAAGGACGCCCTTGCAGCCCACATTCTAGACTAGACCTTACTGAAATCGAGGGAAAGACAAGGATGGTATTTGAGTCGGATGGTAGCAATGTTCGTAGCTTTTGAGTGAGGGACGGTGGTAAAACCCGAAAAAAATATTTGTAAATCTATGTATTACAATTAGTACATTCATTTCAACTTGACAGCATGACTGATTTCCTCTGTGTGAACTGAAAAGTGGGGTAACAAGGTCCCTTGAGAACTGGATGGATAAAAATTGAAATGGTACCCTTAAGCAGCGGGTAACAAGCCTTTTAATGCCAGTGTAAAGTTCATCAATAAAAAGAATAAAAGGACTAGTAGTATATGAACAAAGACAGAATATGTTGAGAAGCATATTTAACAGTTAAAAACGTTGGTCGGTTTGTAACAAGCTGAAAATCAGCTCAGTGGTCTTGTTAAACTACTTTTATAATGATAATAATGTAACAAGGTTGAAGTAATATC
Organism: Macrobrachium nipponense; assembly: GCF_015104395.2. Classification (NCBI taxonomy): domain Eukaryota; kingdom Metazoa; phylum Arthropoda; class Malacostraca; order Decapoda; family Palaemonidae; genus Macrobrachium; species Macrobrachium nipponense. Next base: position 8,837,193 of record NC_061094.1, on the reverse strand, counting down.
AGCACGTGAAAAATTTACAGTGGTTAAAGTCTGAAATTTATTTGATTTCATAGAGATTCGAGGATAAAGGGAGAGGAAGAAAATGTCTAAAAATGAAATAATTTGGGATTCTCTTTTAGGCATGCTCCCTAGTTCAAATCACAGAGGTGGGTAGGTAGTGGTGATGAAAAGTGGATGGCTATATCTTTGGCAAGAATATGAACCTAAGAGTGAGATTAGTGGTAAAGAATAGCTGAAGGGCGAGAGCACGAGAGAGAGAGAGAGAGAGAAGAGAGAGAGAGAGAGAGAGAGAGAGAGAGAGAAAAGGCAGGCGGGGTATGGAATAGATGTGCTTTGGAGAAATCTAAAAGAGAAGAGAAGTAAATTGTTAAACAGGAATTTTGTCAAAATGGAACTTGACGTCACATTTAAATGTTTCAGAGACAGTAAACATGATGAAAAGGTTTCTTAATTATGTGAAGTGAAAATAGTGGGTGACCAAACTACTCAAATAAGGAAAAACTTTTGGAAAGTCTGGAAAGGAGAGGACGCTTCACTTCTGGTTGTTAATATTATCAGAAGATGATGATGTTCAATAGAATACATTGTTAGAAGGGGTTAGAAACGACACTATTGCTTTTACAAATTCACAGTAGATGGTAGTTCATAAATTCTTTAGCAACAAGGAATAGCTGCATCAACATAGACGGATTGATAGGGAGGGATTAAGGTAGAGCGCATTTACGTTTGTTTCCTCGATTCTCCTGTGAGACGAGAAGATCGAATAGTTTTGTTTAGTAGAAGCCGATGCTACCAAGAGAGGAAGAGGAGAAAGCAACTTCTGCCTAGCACCCTTAGGATCTCTGAGGAAAAAGAAGGAGCGGGAGATTTCCAAAGCTTGGTTGTAAAAGGAAAGGAACATCCACTAGCACCAGATAGTCTTCCCAGTTTGTTTTTATGAAGAGTAAATGGAGAAGTGGTGGCTCAGCCGTTGATCAGGTGACAGACACCCGGTTGGGCGAGAGAGAGAGAGGGATCATTACAACTGGATTGGAGGAAAAGATGTTCATTACTACAGCTGGATTGAGATGGAAATGTATAAATGTCTTTTTACTTAAACTTCCCCTATTTTTGAAACTAGGAGTATTGTATTGTGCAGGACCCACTGGTATTGTGTGACAGTTGATTCAGTCCGCTGAACTGGTCAGCCCTATGAGAGCTGAAAGTCAGCCAAGTTGTCTGGTAAACTACTTTAATAATATGATATTATAATAATAATAGTCCGCTGAACTTGCTAACAAGAGTATGGGCATTTGCCAAGCTTGTACGAGTAAATTAGTATATATGTACAATGCACAATCCTTCTGCTGCTTTCTTGGCTTTTGAAATTTAGAGTTAATTTTAGAAATCACATATCATTGCAATAGAATAGATTAGTGATGTGACGGGTGTTGACAGTTGACAATGGCATTAAATCAATCTACCGTCAGTCGCTCGTTCTCTGATCATATGACCTAGGCATTAAGAAGATTCATTTTTATTCGGTTATGTTGGTTTACATGCCACGTACCATTGTTAGCCGTGTATACGAACTAGTGAAGTATTCAACTCGTCTTGGTGATATACTAAGTGTTCATGACCTGTTCTTAGATTCTTGCCTGACATTACTGCTTTCGTTTAAAATTAAGATGGATACAGTTATCTGTTTGGCGTAGGTGGAGTTGCATTGAGTGTTTGCTCAAGTTTTTCTTGTTTTTATATCCCGTTCTTTACAGAGGAGTAAACTTCGGTCATTAAGTCATTATCAGTACTAATGAGGAAAGGTTGTTGACAGCTCCCCAGCAAGTTGTGGGTGGAGATACAGGTGAATTGATCAATTTTGTGGAATCCTCGATGTATCTACAAAAATAGTTCGTGGTCACTAAACCCCTCGGAGATAAGAAGACGGGTTTTTGGTGCCATTTTCCTTTTACCTCATTAATGATGATGGTTATGAGGCAGGTTTGTTTTGGGGGGAATTTCTTTATTAGTGGTTTGAATACTTGGTGTGCTGACAGAAGAGAATAATGATCTGTACTTACAACTGAAATTGCATATTTGAAATATGGTCCGAAATGCTTCTAAATTGGAGAGAGAAGAGAAGAGAGAGAGAGAAGGAGGGGGAGGGGAGGGGGGGGGGGGTTTAATAACAAAGGAGAGAGAGAGAGAGAGAGAGAGAGAGAGAGAGAGAGAGAGAGAGAGAGAGAGAGAGAGAGAGCCGTTAATAATCTTGTTATGCATGAGGATATACGATGAAAAATGCAAGCCTCATTCAACAGTTTGCATTACGTCGAACGTTTTTGTTTTTAGATATATTTTGAAGACAAACGGATTTTGAAGTTATGCTTGTAGGCAGGGGAAAAGATAATCTTGAACCCTATTTACTTCCTTTGGGTAAACCATTGTTATATAACAGCTTTTTTCAAAATTTAATTATGGATTTACAGTAACAGATTTATTCGTGATAATTATATCTTTAGAGTTCTCGAAGTTTCCGTTATACGAATGGGCTCATTGACGATATAAATTTAATCCTGGATCGCGTCGAGTTTTGCATAATCTATAGTAGATTCACATCACCCGTGCATCTGATGTCTAGGCCAGTCCCTTACGACGCTTTTGATTGGCTGTTGATAAGCCAACCACGGAGCTGGAAACTCGAGAGAGAGAGAGTTCACACAGGCAAATTTATGTTCCCCCTCTCCTGAGGGATGCTTTTGAAAGACGTATCCTTTAGGGGAAGTGGAACATACATCGTGCCTATGTGAGCTCTCATGAGAGTGAGTTTCCAGCCCTGTGATTGGCTTATCAACAGCCAGTCAGGAGCGTCGTAAGGTACTAGCCTTGACATCAGATGCACTGGCGATGTGAATCTACTATAGCAGTATTACACGGTAGATCACCATCGGAATCTGCAGTATGGAAAGTTTTTTGCCTTTTAAACATGCTAGATGAAAAATGTCAGAAAGGAAGACCAATCATATTATGATAAAGCATCGGCTTCGTCATGTCAACATCAAAATAATAGTAGATGAGCTGTTTCCATGATTTGCCCATTGAACTATACGTTTTGGTTCATGCAGTGTCGGTTCCTTTGTCATAATCCCATATTCTAGAAACACTGCACTCGTCAAACGAAAGAAACTATACGCGTTCACTTTCAGCCATTGATTCTGCTTTATGCATTAAAATATTGTTAGTTGCAAAATTCCTGGCTAAATATCTAGGTTACTAATCTAGTGATTAGTTGTGCGTGGTGACGGAAAAGGAAAGTTTTTTTTTTTTAAATACTTGCACAATTTGGGACTTAAACTTACAGGAGTTATTACCGTGCTAGTATTCTCTTCTCCCCACAATATCTAAGTTCTTTAAGAGAAACTCTACTTGAACATCGGAAAAATAATGCATTTGGCCACTTCTGACAGTGGAATTTGCATTTTGGGTTTCAGTTAGTAATAGTGTTCTTTTACCATGTCAACATTTCTCTGTATCCCACGGCGTCTTTTCTTCCACCAACTTAGATGTAATTTGTAAGTCTTCCTTCAATATTTCCAGCTGATCTAACAACAACTCTTTTGTCGGCGATGGAGAATCTTGTACAGGTTTTTTTTATTTTCCTGAATTTCGAGAACATCTTCCGCAAGACGTTTCTGTCCTCGATTAAGAACTCCTACGTCTCTTGCCAGACCCTGCTCCTTTTTATTAGCTGAATCCAGATCTGATAAAATATAAACAGAAAGACCTTTAAAGGTGTCGGCTGAAAAAACATACAAACTGTAACTTTGAAAGTCATGTGGGTTCAAAATGATCCCTACTTATAACTATTATATCAGCGTTAAAGATATCCCTTCTCCTGCAAAGCCAACTCTGTTTTACTTCTTCATTCTTAGGGAAGCGGTGAAAACTAACATTATCATCTCGTGAGGTCACTAGCCTGACCTGGGGAAAAACATGGTCGGTGGGCTTCTTATGACGTCATAATCCGGGAAGCGCAGGTATCGACAATTTTTTTTATTTTTACTCCCGTGAGTTGACCTCGCTTTCTTTGGGTTTCAGTTAAGCAGAGATTGTTTTTGTAGCTCCTTAATATTTTTGTCTATATTTCCATTCTGTGACAGGGAGGACACAATTCCTCGTTGTGCTTAAGGATTTTCAGTGTATTTCATTCAATATACCAAGACTGAACACGGCAAAAATGGGGCCTTATCTTAGACTTATCTTAATGAATTTATTGTTCTTTGTCTAATTAGTTTAAAATACTAGTCTTAGTTTAAAGTACTTTAAAATACTAAGTCATTTAATTTCCCCATATGAAGGGGGAACCTCTGTCTACAAGCAAAGTACATCTCGGGTTTTGGGTAGCTACTCTTTGTTATAAGTTGCACTAAAAATATTTTGTGTTGGCCCAAAATAGAAATGAGGAATATGCTGCCTGCTGTCATAGAGGTCATTGGCAAAATAATCGACGAAAATTTATTTCGTGCCAGCTCTGACAACGATCAAGCATGCTGTAGTCCTATACTCTTAAAACATCAGTAATGAATATCAGTTCAGTTTAAATGTATTGAAAGGATACGTCAACATATGATAAATCAAATATTCTATTGGTGAAAGCCAAAGATATGATTGGTCGTTTAAATCGGCCGAATTTCCAGTTGCATATTCATCATTACTGGAAGTGAGAAGCACTGTTTTCTATTTGTTGCTGAGCCAGTGACGAAAAGGAGTAATATATTGATGTGTTAGTCATCGTATGACCGCATCAGAGATGCGAGAATAATGCTGAAGTATTAAAGGTTTAATGAGAAAATATTGGGAGTTTGGAGCCGATAGCATACCTAAGAAAAATATGAAAACGAGTTTCGGGGATTGGTATGAATGCAAAGAGGCAAGTTAATGAGAAAATAGGTATTTACAGTAAAAGAATGTAAATCTCATTTTAAGATAGAGACTTGTTTCGATTGAATAAGCATTGAAAGAGGCTACAGGCTTATAGATGATAGAGGCAGAACCGAATAAGTATGGGTTTGGCGGTTTGGCGCACCTCCGAGGAGCGGAAGTCTCAGATTAGAATATAAATAAGGCTGTAAAAACCTGAAGATTCGATTACTACAAAGAAGTGACGGGGTTTCTTGAACGACGTTGCATTATTTTGGCGATTGCAGTTCCTGACCGGGGTTCTCGATGTGTTAAGGGGAGGTACCGAAGCAACGTATAATAATTATCGCCTTGGTAAAAGGTTGTGGAGGAGAGAATGTAGGGATTATGTTGGTGTATAACCCTGTAAAGTTTACCTGGCAGGGATGCAGCTGGAGAAAGGTAGACATGGAAAAAGGTTGGTATGGTATTAGCGTCCCACCTCGCTGGTCGCGGGTTCGATTCTCGGCCATTCCATTGAGGAGTGAGAGATGTGTATTTCTGGTGATAGAAGTTCACTCTCGACGTGGTTCGGAAGTCACGTAAAACCGTTGGTCCCGTTGCTGAATAACCACTGGTTCCATGCAATGTAAAAGCACCATACAAAAAAAAAAAAAAAAAAAAAAAAAAAAGGAGGATCGTTTTGTGTTTAGAAGAGAAGAGGGGACGTGACTAAAATGTAACATTTGAAATTGTTATGTTAGAAAGAAAAGTCTGTAAGACATGTCTTAATCTAGAGATTAAGACGTGACATAACTGATGAGGTATTGTATGAAATTAGGACACACACACCCACCACACTATGTATGTGTGTGTATATATATATATATATATATATATATATATATATATATATATATATATATATATATATATGCATATATATACACATATATACTTACATACATACATACTTTTAGGAGTGAATATTATTGTGAAGGTACCCAAGAGACAATTTACACATGAATTTTTAATAACGGGCAATGAAGAGATAATGAGTTCCTTAGGCTTCAGATGATCAAAGAGAGTAAGAAGTGGTGATCTTGAAGATGAAATCCAAACAGATAAGGTAGATTTCATTTCGTTTCTGAGACATCAAGGTATGTTTTATTTTGTGTGTGTTTTTTTTTATTTTTTTTTTTTGCTTAATTAAAGCAGCTTGGAGTATCTGACCTTTCAATCGTCACATACTTCTTACAACTATTTGCGTTGGATCCCATTCTGTGCCGTGCAGTGGTAGGTAGGTATTTTTCATATGACTGAAAACGGCGATCGTTGCTTTGGGATTTTCTCCCTGTAAGTTGTCTTACGAGGAATTGTTTGCATGTTTTATTATGCTGACCAAGAGTACGATTCTCTCTTCATTAATACGGCATTATCAGGGCTGCCAGTTTGCCAGCACACTCGGCCTGTACGGGCAAAACTGAACTTTAGTGTGAACAACCTACACAATTTTTCTCGTCTGCGCAGTTGACCTGATCAGGCAAATAGCTCATGTCATTGATGTGCCTCCGGCCAAACTGCTTGCGTGTTGGGTTTTGTTAAATTGAAAAGTTTTATATCTAATTTAAAGATGTACCTGATTTACTTTTTTTTTTTCTTTTATGCAACTATTGTGACGACTTTTTCTGTCCGCCTCAGATTTTCTAAAAAAAAAAAGAGAGAAAAAAAAACTACCTAGGCTATAGGCCTGCAAATTGGTATGTTGATCATCCACCCTCCAATCATCAAACATACGAAATTGCAGCCCTCTAGGCACAGTAGTTTTCATATTATAGAGATACAATTCGGCTATAAAGAACATGCCTTACTTTGCCTATCCTGTCAGCTACTATGGTGTTTGTTTCGCAACCATATTATTTATATAATCATAAGCTGGACCTGTTAGACACCATTTCATTCAGGTAAACTGACAGGAATTAGACTTGTATGGCAATCTTTATCCTGTTATGAATAGATATATCTTTATAGAGATAGCATTAAGCAACAAAACAGAACACATAAATTATAGGCTATTATCAAAACAAAGGTTGTTGTGTAATTAAAATTGTTTGAGTGTTCCAATTCTACTGTTTTGAGTCACACTGGTACTGGTCCTGGACACACAGTGCAGATCTAGATTTGTCCTGACGTAGATACTTGTCCTATGCTGTCAGCTCTTATGGTGTTTGGCAACCATATTCATATGATCATAAGCTGGACCTTGTTACACCATCTCATTCAGGCAAACTGCCAGGAATTATACTAGTCAGTGTTTTTGTTTATATATATATATATATATATATATAAATATATATATACACACACACACACACACACACACACACACATATATATATATATATATATATATATATATATATATATATAAGATATATATATATATATATATATATATATATATATTATATATATATATATATATTTGTTTATTACAAGATGCCAACTTTTTGGTTATAAAAGATATGAATTTTGTGTTTAATACAAAGTTGTATAATGAGATTTTGTAGTTTTCTTTTATTTTATTTTTAGTTATTTATTTTTTTTTACCACAGGCGCAGTTTGGAGTACCCGAGTTGATAAAATAGGTGTATAATACGCAGTAACATTTTCTAATGCAAAGTTTTGTTAATTGAAAATGTGAGCTTTATGTTTAGTAAAAAGTTGTATTATTTTTTGCAAATGACGAATGATACTTGATGCAGAAGTGGAGTAGCTTACCTTAGGCAGGTAAAATCTAAGTTTCGCCCCTCATATGATATATCAAGCATATAATGAATTGTAATTGAAACCCTCATATTTGAGTTGAATTGGAATTGAACATTTCTGAAAATGATTTGGAATTGATCTGAATTGATTAAAATGAATTGACCCCAACCGTGATTGAAAGCTATGTTATTCTCTGCCAGAAATGTAGACAGTTTTAATTTCACTTCTAGAAACGAGGAATTGTTCACTAGTTTATGGCTGTTTCACTGTGGTACCTTTCACTAACGTGCTATATGTCTTTTAATCAATGTAACTCCAGCCATCTTTAAACTGTTGCATAAACGCCACTTATGAGTTATCACATACTTGCAACCAATGCTTTAGTTCTTTGGATTTCCATTCTTTTCTATAACGATGTGATGGATGGCTCACCAGAACTCAAATCTGAAATAGAAAAAATAAAAATAATTAGGAAATAGGACAATTCCAACTTTATGAATTTAAGTATATGAAATTCATCATGCCGTTGACAAGGGGATACACAGAGAGAATGAGAGCGAGAAATTTAGAATTATTTGAGGAAAAGAAAGGGGTTACCTTAGGAATAGGTTTTACAACATTGTTTTTAATGAGATTTACAAATATTAGCTTAGAGAAAAAAATATCTAGTTATCATTTAGTGTTTTGTCCTAGTTTTTTAATAGAAATTTACAATTATGAGAGAGAGAGAGAGAGAGAGAGAGAGAGAGAGATATCGTCACTACTAGTATTCTTCCATGATCAGATTCTCTCCAAAAGACTTCCAACGAATACACAATCATTCACAATGTGGCAATATCCTGCCTAAAGTTAGCACCTGGCCATACAGAAAACAAGCAGCTAATGTTAAAATAGTACAGGTGCCTGCTCGCAGGTCGTCCACTCTTATTGCATCATATTCCAAGATTAATATGTGCATCAACTATTCAAAATCCAAGTCATTGTCATAAAATTATGTGGATATTCATAATGGATCCCGAATTGCTTTGTATCAAAATTAGGATATTGAATTTTATGATGCCATTTATAAATATACATAATTTCACGATGACTATTGCACGATTAAATCTAGTAATGGACGAGTATTATGTAAATGGAGAGTTTCAATGTTATTCACGAGTATCCTTCCATAATAACTTTAAAAAAAGATGGGGTGAGGGGGGGCAATGAACTCGTTTCAAGAAATTTCAGGACAGAATCGTACTGGCCGCATGGCGTTAAAACAACATCGACTCGGTATGTACTGAAATTACGATTTTTTTTTTTTTTTCTCTACTGTTGCGGTGTCGTTAGTAGTACAGGGTGTCCATAAAGTCCCAGTACCATTACAAGTATTTATTGCTCAGAATGGTACTGGGACTTTATGGACACCGCGTACATTGAGAATATGATACTGGGTGCAGGTGTGCTGAGAGCTTCTCAGCGATTCCTCGTGTTACAAGCGTCAAGCAGGAGGTCTTTTACCCCCCATTTTCAATAAAGGTTTTTCTTTTCGTTTCCAAGTGCTGTTAATGGAGTCCACCTGTAGGTTGACCTCCAGAATTCAACCGCAAAGAACGTAATGCAATCTTGCGTTGCATTACACCCCAGGAAGTAGACGGCTTCTCGTCTTGGCTGCTTTCAAATTATGAGCGACTTGTGACGCCAGAGGCACCAGAGCCGTTTAGTTTTATGTGAGACTTTTACGAATTAGTGTCGCTGTCTGTTTTGCTGTAAAGGGGATTCAGATTCGGTTAGTGACTTTTTGACAAACGAGTTTCTTCGGTATAACAGTAAGTTTTGTTAGGAGACGATTGGAAGTTAGAATAAAAGTCCGAAATACAATTAGTTGTACACGATTATTATGCTATGAATCACTGATTGTCGTAATGATACTCGGTATGCCTATTACTGAAATACAAAGCTAATGAGGAAATTGTTGCACACACACACACACACACACACACACATATACATATAGTATATATATATATATATATATATATTATATATATATATATATATCTATGTATATAGATATCTATCTATCTATATATATATATATATATATATATATATATATATATAGATATCTATATATATATGATATATATATATATCTATATAGATATATATATATAGATATTATATTTATATAATATATAATAATATATATATAATATATATATATATATATATAATATTATTATATATATATATAAATATAATATCTATATAATATATATATATATAGATATATATATATAGAGGATATATATTAATATTATAATAATATATATTATTTATATATATATCTATGTATATCTATATATATATATATATATATATATATTATATATATATATATTATATATATATATATATATTCCAATGTGTGGAATGATCAGTGTTTATATATCTGCACACTCTAAAAAGGAATTAGTCTTCTAATGGAAATCCCAAACATCTCGTTTATTAAAATCATACGATACATTTTCCTGATCTGACGTTACATAAAAAAGAGGGGGGGGAGTCTTTGAGAAAGAAATATTGGGCTTCTGTATTCAAAGAATGCAAAGTTCGTCTGATGAATGGGTTTTCTTATGAAAACTAATTTATTTATTTTCTCTTTTCTCTGTTTTTGTAGCATGTTAAGGTCTCGTAAAAAAAAAAAAAAAAAAAAACACTCAAGACACCCCTTTGTAGAATGTGGAAGCTATTTTGCTTGTTCCACACATGTATAATTTCAGACCAGGGTTTCCCAGAAGTGCAATGGAAGGCTATAAGAAACACGTATAGTTTACCTTTCACAGCTCGTTCTCCCACGGCCATCCACCGAATTGTTAGGTTCAGTTAACCACGAAAGTTGAAGGGTTGATCACGCTGAGGGGCATTTATATCAAATTTTGCATGACAAGCAGTGCCGGAAAGTTGCCATTTCGCCCAAGAATTTCACGACCAAGGTGCTACGACCTAGGTGCTATGACCAAGGTGCTACGCAAGGAGCGGGCCGATTGGTGGTGGTGGTGGTGGTGGTGTTGGTGTTTGGGGGAGGGGAGGGGCAGAACCGTAAGACGAAATGGAAGGCTCGGTTTGCATCTATTTTGGGTCTGGTTCGATGCTAATATTACGTCCTGTGCTCGGAATTTTATCGCCAGTTCATTTAGCGCGCTAAGTCGTAACTGCGTTTCCATACTTAACAGTCAGCTGTAATGACACACTGGTTAATGGTTTTGGATCTTTTTTTATAGTTTAGATGATTTACTTATGCAGTATCTATATTATAATATATATATATATATATATATATATAATATATATATATATATATATATATATATAAAGGTATAAAAAGCCTTATTTTTCCTTCGTGGCTTATACCTTTATTTATGGATTTATCACGTTCCAAACTTTCGTGATTCAGTTATATATATGTGTGAAACGCCTTTTAAATAATTATTTTAATTTCGTATTTAATTTCATTACGACGTTAATAACCTAAATGTATACTAGTCACACGTTACCCCGAATAGGATCTAATCCTCAGTGTTTTTGTTTGTTTGTTTGATGGTTATACAGTGTTTTATTTTGGATGATTTTTCGAGAGAGAGAGATCTTTGGTGGAGCAGAAGTCTTGAAATATGCGTTATGATTTATAGGTTCCCCTATCATATGAAAGATTTAAAATTCTGCATTTTGGGAGCTGAATATTGGACTCAGTATTGCTGGCGAAATAAAATATCATAATGATGAAAAACTTTCCCACGCATAAGTACATCATACTCGCGTCTTCAGGTGAAAGGTTATTTGCACTGCCACTATTAATAATACACAGTGAGTTATTCATTTGTTGATTATGTATCTACTTCATGATCCAGATAGTAACCATTCATGCTGTTGATTGTGTATCAGTTTGATACCCCAAAATGGTTTGTATGGTGGAGGAGCGAGAAATGTGTATTTCTGGTGATAGAAGTTCACTCTCGGCGTGGTTCGGAAGTCACGGAAAGCCGTTGGTCCCGTTGCTGAATAACCACTGGTTCCATGCAAGCACCATACAAACAAACAAACCCCAGAGGTTCAACCTATCAAATGTTCCCATTCATTCCATCGGATGTTAAGTGAGTGAATCATTGTTTTCATCTAGTCATTTGTTCTGAAAATGTCGCATGGTTCATGAGACAACTTTCTATTCACACTCAGATGGAAGCCAGATTAATAGTGACGTTTCAAGGAAGAGCTTTCATTTCACCTGAATTCATCATGAAATCACTGAGTTTATGAATTCTCGTCTTTCGTGGCAGATCGTATTTAATTTTCTAACTTCATGTGTAGAATGTTTACTTTTGCTATTTAAATGAGCCGGAAGGGCAGTAATGAGACTTTACCGTACATTGCAGCATCGTAGCTTCCTTTGGTAGTATGAAGATTTTGCATTTCATGCAGAAAACTTCAGCGCATGTTATTTATGCAATTCGATTCTTCGTTTTATATGTATAATTTTGTTTGTGTGATGAATATAAATATCCATATTTTTTGTATAGAAACGATATTTTTTTAGTACAGACATTATTGCTGTTTTTTTTATTTGGCATATTGCATATTACAGATCACTAAGTCTATTTTTTTTTAATTTAAAAGAAGTCTTGAATGACATGATTTTCTCGTATGTCAAAATTCAATTTGAAACAATTCGGACATGGTAGAAGAAACAATTACTCACATTCGCGAAGATAACTTTTTTGAAACTTAATTATGTTTATATTCGTTTTAGGGATGTTCGCAAGTATCGGTATCGGTGGTATCGGCTATTTTTTGTGGTATCGGTGAATTTCTGGCCGATACCAGCCAATACTTTTTCATTAGTATAGAAATTTAAAACTAGGCTTCCTAAATGTAGTATATAAACAAAGCCCACCAAACAAAATATATGTACGCTTATTATTTTATATAGGTTCATTGTTTATCTTTTAAAAAACAGATGGTATCTTATACTGTAATGTGTATTTAACAATTTATTATTGTAATCTTACTTTAATGAACTATGCTCGTGTCTATCTTTATCAGCAATGAGTCATTGCCATTATTCTGGAGTTGGGTACTATTTTAACATGTGCCGTACAGGTATGGTATAAGTGAATGGTGCAATGAGTTGCTGTACTGCCACTGCTGCAGCTTTCTTTCCGTCCCCCCTCAGATCTTAAAAAGTACCGAGGCTAGAAGGCTGCATATTGGTATGTTGATCATTCGCTTCCTAATCATCAAACGTACCAAAATGCATCCCTCTTGCCTCAATAGCTTTTAATTGATTTAAGATTAAAGTTAGCCATATTCGACTTTGGCAGCACTGTAGGTACCAATAAAATAAACCACCACCGGACCGTGGCTGAGGCCACCACAGAACAGAAAACTCGAATACCCCGAAGTTTTTATCTCTTGACCTGATGATATGTTGTGTTTTTTGGATCAGAAATCGAGAAGCAAAAAGGGAGGAAGAGGTAGGAATGAAAGTAGGTTTAACCTTGATGGAGTTATCTCTTGAATGGTGGAAGATTGCAGGGACTAAGTATCACTTAAACGATTGATACGCCTCAGTGGCATGGTCGGTATGGTGTTAGCGTGCCACCTCGGTGGCCGCGAGTTCGATTCTTGGGCATTCCATTGAGGAGTGAGAGATGTGTATTTCTGGTGATAGAAGTTCACTCTCGACGTGGTTCGGAAGTCACGTAAAGCCGTTGGTCCCGTTGCTGAATAACCACTGGTTCCATGCAACGTAAAAACACCATACTAACAATTAAAGGATTGATGATGTTCCAAGGGTGCGTCCGCCTGGGAAAAAAAAAAGTTGTTTCCATATCAATGACGGGTTGATAACATGTCAGCGAACTGTGAAGGTTTCGAAGGAAGGCCTAGAAAGAGTCCAACTCCAAAAATTCAACCAATATTCCAAACAGAAACGTGCAGAAAATATAAATTATTTAAGTTGCCGATTATTGAGATCAAGGGAAGCGTTTGTGCTTCCTGAATACAGCATTCTTTAATCCATGTTGAACTTTATCACAATTATTATAAGTTAAATTGCCAACATCACTATGGAAGCGAAAACCATGTTTGATATCCAGTTGGACTTGATGTGGTAATAGTTTGTGGCTTCTCCTAAGGATATCACCAAACCCTTACCTCCACAGGGGTTATTGCCGTCAGTGCACCCCACTTTGTGCGCTGCAGGCATTACTTAAGGACCCTTTGGCCCCCAGCTGCCCCCTTTCATTCTTTTTACAATACCTCCGTTCATATTCTCTTTCTTGGAACCGACTTTCCACCCTATGTAAATTTTAGGGTTTCCTCCTGATGCACCTGTCAGACAACTTTACAGTCAGTTTCCCTTCGCTGAATGACCACATAGGTCCCAGTACTTCGCCTTTAGCCTACATTGTTTTCCTATAGTCCAATTCCAAGGCCTTTCATTGTATTCCTATATTCCAATTCCAAGGCCTTTCATTGTATTCCCATATTCCAATTCCAAGGCCTTTCATTGTATTCCTATATTCCAATTCTATGGCCTTTCATTGTATTCCTATATTCCAATGCCAAGACCTTTCATTGTATTCCTATATTCCAATTCTAAGGCCTTTCATTGTATTCCTATATTCCAATCCCAAGGCCTTTCATTGTATTCCTATATTCCAATTCTAAGGCAATATTCATTGTATTCCATATTACAATGGCAATGCTTTTCATTGTATTCCATTTTTTCCAAGCCCAAGGCAACCTTTCTTTTTATTCCAGGAATATTCCAATTCCAACGCCTTTCATTGTATTCCTTTATTCCAATTCTAAGGTCTTTCGCCCTAAAACTCTCTAAAAACTGATATTCTAAGTAACTTACTTAAGTACTTGTAAACCTGAATAACTGTGACAGGTGTTTTCTAATCGTATCGTAAAAGTAGTTGAGAGAGAGAGAGATTTTCATCGCATTTCGTGAACCTCGTAATGAGGTAATTCTCGTTTTGTATGGTGAAAATGTGCATAGGTTCTTGAAGTTTTGAAATTACCTAAAAGTTGGTTAATATAGAGCTTTAATATACACTCGGTATACAGCAGGACACATAAATAATTGTAATGGTTCATATATTATTATACCAATACAGTGTAATCCAGTCATAAGTGAGACGGCGATAAGCAGTGAGGAAAAAGGATTTTTTTTAACGCGTGTATTTGTATATTCTTTCAGTCTTTTAATTTTATTACGGTGCCAATAGCCTACATTTTGTGATGCCAGCTTTATTTTAGTAGCCTTAGTCAGTCAGTCTTGTATAGCAAGTATGTAGTGACCTCTTGGAAAAGAGAAATTGGTATGACCGCTGGTGTCAATAGCGCAGTCGAAGAAATCCGCTACCTACCGATATCATTCGGGTTTCGTGAGATACTGGAAGCAAATCGACAGCAAATCAACCCAATTGCATTTCTTTCCGCGAAAACGGTAGTCAATTCCTCGGAAATGACATTCATTACCTGTAATGTGAGAGGTAGTTTGTCATTGTTCGTTTGCTACAGTCCCAGCTGTTTTCTTTTCTCACTCTTACTAAGACTGCAAAAGACACACAAGTAGAACAGGTGAGGGATGAAGGGGGTTGGGGGAGGGGGGTGGTTGCGTCGGTTGTAAAGCCTTACTTTAAACGCTGTTATGTTCTTGTAAATTACAACGTGCGAGAAAAGTCCTTCTAAGCAACAGCAGCAGCAGCAGCAGCCCCTTATAGGAAAAATGTACGAGTCAATTCCAGGGACGAGGAACAGTGTAATAAACGTGTAATAAGACCTGGTTAACGAGAGACGGTAACGTCCACCCTTAAACTAGTAATACGATCTCCCTCCTCCTCCTCCTCCTCCTCCTCCTCCTCCTCCTCCTCCTATTATACTCTTTACGTGAAACAAATCCCTCTCGCTGTAAGAGAAACTCGTTGCATTGATAAACTTGAACGGGGGGAAAGACACATCTGTGGTAATTGATAAATGAGTCGTGTATTTTCCCACGCGCGTAGGTTAGAATAGTCTGTTTCTGTCATAACACGCGATGTGTCAAAGAAATATGAACTAAATGTGTGGAATTCTGGATGATATTACGGTTTTTAGGTCTTCCTTCCCACGAGGTAAATACGCCTTGAGTATCAATAAAATATGACATGAAAATTTATGTGCCGTGTGTCAGTTTAGGTTTCTTAAACAAATAATAATAATAATAATTCGTCTTTTCTAAGTAGTCTGCTCTCGCAAATGGAATGTAGTCCTCGTGTAAAGCGTTGACACAGTCGAACAGATGACAGTTTTTCAGCACTAATACAAACATGTAAGGGGAAAATATAATCTGTACTGAAGGAAGAGATAGACTTCTCTGATATAAACTGGAATGTATGAATTAAGGAAAGGAACAGGCAAAAGAAAACCAAATTTGAGAGAGAGAGAGAGAGAGAGAGAGAGAGAGAGAGAGAGAGAGAGAGAGAGACCAGTCGTGAAGATTGATGGATTTAGTGGACTAACAGATTTTAAAAAGCCGCTACCTTACAGCAGGCCGCATACTAGGCCACTGTTCTACTTAAAGTAAGTGCCAACGATGGCATTTGCCGCAATAGATAGAAGTGTATATGCGCTGAGGTAACAACTAAGTTAACTTTTCATTACTGTTAATGATTCTAACTGTTGGTTAAATGAGACGACGCGACTCATTGTTCTACGAAAATGCTCCCGAGTGTTCAGAGTGCAAGGTGTTGGTAACTCGGACATGTCTTGTGCGAGTGTCTAAAGTATGACCAGCAGAGACCGTCAACTTTTGGAAATAAGACAATAAAAGAAATTTTGTCAGAATCTTTCACATTTTCAGTAGTTCCGATTTTGACTTCTCTGAGGAACTGCGATTTAATTGATAAAATATAAAACATTGGAGTGTTTAGTATATTTTAAAACAGAATTTCAAAAAGTTAAAACTAATTCTGATTTTTAATATTCGTTTTAGTATGTATGTAAGGGGAACATGAGTAAATGTACTTATTGTGTGTGTGTTCTAGTATGAAATCATTTGCCTTGGTGCATTTTTTTTTTTTTTCTTTTTTAATATCCTGAATGACCAATTTGGTCCCAGTTCGTGCCTAAGGGCTAGACCTGCATTTTATCTAATCCTTCGGGCCAGCCCTAGGAGAGCTGAAATCAGCTCAGTGGTCTGGTTACACTACTTTTATACTAATAATAATGTGGTGGGTCAGCCCCTTTTTGAGTTACCTGGGATTTGTTCAGCCCTTCCTCTTCTTAGTAGGTGGAGCCACGTACGAGTCTCTAGTGAATTCTTGAAAAATCCACTTACCGGATTTTCCGACCCCCCCCCCCCCCCCCCACCCCCCCCCCCACCCTTTCCCCCCCCCCCCCCCCCCCCCCCCCTCTTCCTATCTGTTCGATAAGGTATCTGTGTTTACTCGTCCATTTGTAATGAATTAGAAAATTTATATGTTGTCCATACTCGTACGTATTTGAAATCGTGTCTGTTGAACACATTAACTCTCTCTGTCTCTCTCTCTCTCGTCTCACGCCTCTCTCTCTCTCTCTCTCTCTCGTCTCTCATACTTTTGTTCTACGGGCATTGTTTCAGTCACTGTCAGTACTATCTGTTATTTGTGTTTCAGAGGATAGCAATTTCAAGTTGCTTAATTTTCGTCGTAACTATCGGCATGAGATATGGAGTCTGTGTTTATTCCCGGTGATATATATATAATATATATATATATATATATATATATATATATATATAATATATATATATATATATACACAAGTATAAATATCACTTAATATTGGATTAACTATACCGTGGAAGTAAACTCTTTCGGGGAAATTATATTTATTACTGTATGAAACTTAATAAATAAAAATGGCCACTTTCGTATAAATGACAAAACAGAGTATATGCATACATATAGTATATGTCATAGATAATTAAACACAAACACACTTTCACATACAGGCTATACACTATACATATGTTTTACTATTCTAATGCGTATTGATAAGGACACTGAATTGAACATACAAATGTAATACTAAGTTCAGTGTGCTGTTTATATCTATCTGAAATATTATTCC
This sequence comes from Macrobrachium nipponense, assembly GCF_015104395.2. Lineage (NCBI taxonomy): Eukaryota > Metazoa > Arthropoda > Malacostraca > Decapoda > Palaemonidae > Macrobrachium > Macrobrachium nipponense. The sequence continues at coordinate 8,819,403 of NC_061094.1, read as the reverse complement.
TAGATAGTAATTTGTAGTCCAGTTTGTTAGTCTTTTTTTCTACATATATTTGGGAAGTTAAAGAATGATGTTACAAGGCAAAATATGAGATTTACTATTAAATGAATGAGCTCTGTTGTTGAAGTTACTTCTTTTAACAATGAAAGACACTGAGGGATCAGAGATGCGTATTTCTGGTGATAGAAATTCACTCTCGACGTGGTTCGGAAGTCACGTTGCTGAATAACCGCTGGTTCCGTGCAACGTAAAAAACACCATATTTAAACAAATAAACAAACAAACAATGAAAGAAAACCTGCCATCTATTGCTTTGGGACTTGAAACAATGCATCCATGGCTATGGTGATCGAGGAGCATGGATGTGGTTGTAACTTTGTTCATATATATTATATATATATATATATATATATATATATATATATATATATATATATATATATATATTAGTATACGGGGTGTCCATAAAGTCCCAGTACTATTACAAGCATTTATCGCTCAGAATGGTACTGGGACTTTATGGACACCCTGTATATGTGTGCATATATATATATATATATATATATATATATATATATATATATATATATATATATATATATATATATATATATATATATATATATATATGTATGCATATATGCACACAAATACATACACACTGTCCATCAATTCTAGCCTGTCATTGTGTGCGTGTGGTGATAATCCTGGTGTCATTGCAGGTTTCATCATCCTTCCGAGATCACTGACGTGTTAAAATGCGGAAAACGAGCGACTTCTTGATGTTGGGAAAAGCTATCATCGCGCGATTAGGACGTCTTTCCTTTGATAAAATTCCCCTCGAAATTGCGCTCGAATCTGCACTGCAACACATTTTCTCAGAAGGAGTGGTTTTATTGTGTGCTATGGCGATGAGTTCTTGCATAACGATGATGATTTGCCGGCAGAATTTATTCCAATCTGTGTCCCGGTTAGGTGAGCCACACAAGAAAATTTGTAAAGATTACTAAAATCAGCGAGTTGTAAGTTACTCGCCTTACATGCTCATTTGTTATGTGAGAAAATGGTAATGTCGCAGTCCACTAGTTTCCATTCTCTGGTGGGTTATGTTTTTTTTTTTTTTTTATCCCGTCAACGGCCACGCGATAAGTGATCCGAATATATACAAGATTTCGCTACTTTTGTTTTTGGATAAACTGCACAGATCTTGACGTTCTTGGAAACAGGATCAGCTGTAAGTTAAGCCATACCCTTGGTAGGTATATTTTGTAGCATTAATATTAGCAGTCTTTGGCGTGTTGTAAAACAGTTGAATGAATCATCAGCAGTTGAAGGTGGAAGTCATAGTGCTGTATGGTTGTGTGACATTTATGGTTAACAAGTGTGATTATGATTTGTAAATTTAATGTACGGTCCATGCATGCCTCTTGGGTAATTGTTTAGAACCGATAGACGTGAGAGAGAGAGAGAGAGAGAGAGAGAGAGAGAGAGAGAGAGAGAGAGAGAGACGTGTTGTTAAACCTTCAATTGAGTGCCTGGTTTTAGCGGTAACATGGGTACACAAAACTATTTAGGGACAAGAACGTGCTATGAAGCAAGAAGGGGGCATTGCTATATTCTTAATTTACTCTATCATAAGCAGATAACAAATAAAACACGAATCTCTCTCTCTCTCTCTCTCTCTCTCTCTCTTTCTCTCTCTCTCGTTTTCATTAAATTACTTCAGTAGGTAAAGGATTCTATTCATTTTTTTTGTGTTTGTGGTTAAAGTTTTAATTGGTTAACAATTTTTATTACTAATGGTTAAAAAATGTTTATTTTGATGATTAACAATGTTTTTTTTTATTAATTTATTGTTTACTGGAAAATCATATTTTTTTTACTGTAGTGGCTACGCTATATATTTTAGGTACTTGTGTTAAGAAGTTTTTTTTAGTGGTTTATATAATTTCATTTACTGAATTGTATTTTTAAAATAATTAATGACCACGTAAAAGTTTTCGAAATTTTATTATTTTTTCATTTTGTAGATTAGACGTGACAATTGACCGTATTTTATATTATATATATATATATATATATATATATTATATATATATATATATATATATATATATATATATGTATGTATATATATTTCTCTCTCTCTCTCTCTCTCTCTCTCTCTCTCTCTCTCTCGCTCGTCACTCTCTCTCTCTCTCTCTCTCTCTCTTTCAATCTGAGTAGACGTGAAAGTTCTCGAAATTTTATATTTATCAGTGAGTTTCATAATTTATATAAAATTCACCTATGTAGTATGACTTTGCCTGTAGTAATTACTTTTAAAGATAAATGTTGACATCCCCCCATTAAGGGATCGTTACTCTCTCTCTCTCTCTCTCTCTTCCATCTCCCTTCCTCTCACGTCTCACGCTCTCAGTTCCTCTCTCATTTTCTCGCTCTCTCAATCTCTCTCTCTTCCTCGTCCAAGAGCCACGACAGAGTTCACTGTGAATGAAACTGCAACTTCCCCACTTTCTTTTCTAGTTTGTCTTTAGTGAAGAAAATTATTTAATAAAGTTCCTTCGTTCTGCTCATGAAAGTAATTCCTCTCCTTATAGATTTTCTTATTTTGACATTATTATGTTTTTGTTACTTGTGAAGGTTAAATACATTGAATACTTCCTGCAGGGATTGTCTTTAGATATTTATGTAATCAGTAATACTAGATTATATTCTTCGAATCATGTCAGGATTAGCGAACCTAGTATTTTTCAAGACTATATTATACAACTTTATATATATATATATATATATATATATATATATATATATATATATATATATATATATATATATATATATATATATATATATATATATATATATATACTTTATCACTGTGAAAGTGAAGATGATAAATCTCTGTGCAATCTACAATAAGTTATTGCCGGCAGTGGACCTCATGTGCTGCACTGTAGGCAATAACCTACGTGTTGTAACGCCAGTTTTAATATACAATCAATCAATCTGCATTGTAGGCATTACTAGGGACTTTACAGCGTCCCTTCGCCCCCCTGGCTGCAATGCTTTTCATTCCTTTTACTGTACCTCCGTTCATATTCTCGTTCATCCATCTGACTTTCCACCATCTCTAACAATTGTTTCGTAATGCAACTGCTTAGAGGTTTTCCTCCCGTTACACCTTTCAAACCTTACTATCCATATCCCTTTCAGCGCTGAATGACCTCATAGGTGCCAGCGTATGGCCTCTGTCCTAAATTCTGTATTCTATTCTATTCTAATGAATAATCCACAAAATCTAGATGCGCTGAACTTGAAGTAATGATAACTATGAAACTTTAATTGTTTCTGGCCAAAGTATAATCAGCAACTATTATCAACGATTTTGGAAATGAATCAGTCGGTGAAATTTTGTCAGAAGCTTCAACATTTGAAATTAATCCAATTGTTAAGTTTTTGAACAGTTTACTCATTGACAATAGTATATATGTAAAAAAAATGAATAAATAAAATAAAATGCTTCGGGCCAGGCCTGCGATGGTTGACAACCATTTAAGTGTTTGGTAAAACTATTTTATATGACAATAGTAATAATATTAATAATAATAGTTTCGACCCCGTCGATAGTTTAATGAATCGATAAATAAAAAGACGTAGCAATCGTTCAAATAACGAACCTTCGAATTTTATAAGTGACAACAAAGAAACGAATTGGGGAAAATTGTCCACCCCCCCCCCCCCCACCAAAAAAAAGGGGGAGGGCGAATGGCTCTGACAATAACAGTAATTTGTTCTCGTCGCAATCATGCCAGTTTGCAACGTCGATTCCATCCCTTTTTAGAATTCTGTGCGGCTTCTCTGCAAACTTTGCTCTCCGGTGCGATGGCATTCTTTAATAAATGCTGCTTCGTGGGGAAGACTTCGCTTGTTGTGCTGTGTGAGCATTGTTTGGAAATGGTGGGTGACCTGTGATGCCCTTCTCGCTGGCTCTGCTTAGAGATTACAGTATTTCATGTGCGTTTTTACACACCAGGAAAATCTACGTTATTGTTGCCCTTGAAAAGACATGGAAAGCAAAGTGAAATGGGCTGAAGAACCATATCTATACTGTACATTATGTTTAATACATATTATATATAATTTGTGTTAGCAATTAGAATTTTCAGCCACCACCAGAGTTGCGTCAACATAGTTGACTATAACTAGTTAAAATTAGTGTTTTCAGGAATTTAGTATACACGGCTTTTATCAATTTATGTCGGGCCCTGTACAACATGAGCTGCAAAAAAAAAAAAAAAAAAAAAAAAAAGCAATAAGAAACCATCGGTACGAGTAGGACTTCAGATATTGAAATGAAACATGAATTTTGGAGATAATGAAACTGTCCTGAATTTTGGAGATATTGAAACTATCGTGAATTTTTGAGATTTCATTATGTAGTTCCATCTTGCTCAAGACTTCTAAACTTACAGCTTTGCAATGATTTTTTACGAAGTCTATGTTTGCATCATGACTTGCCATCGCGAAAAGTTTAGCCATTCTTTGTGATCAGCATCAAAAATGATTTGTTAATTGTATTGAAGAGGTATTATGAGAATGCTCGCCTTGCCCTTTACAAGCAGACTACCATAGAAGTATGACCAAACTCGCTACAAGGATAAACGAGAGAAAAAATGAGGAAGACTTCCGAGAAGAGATATAAGTCGGAACTTATCATGAATTTCTAAGACATCATGGCATAAAGGAAACCAAGCGGAAGTGGTAATTAAAATGATAACGTCAAAAGATAACACGCAAAGAAGGAGGGTATAATTTATCGTCGCATAAGAAATGGTGATAAGAAATAAGAAGGAAATTGAAACGGATGCCTAAAGGACTACAAATGAGGGAAGGATGAAGGAAAAAGGCAAAGCATCGTAAAGAGCCGTGCGAAAAGGCAATAGTTATGTACTTTAAGTGTAGTTGTTCGAAACCTTATGTCGATCGTAGTGTATCACAAATCTATTTTTGTGCTTACCTTTACAAGACGAAAAAAGATGTTTTATATATATATATATATATATATATATATATATATATATATATATATATTTTATATACTATATATATATATATATATATATATATATATATATATATAAATTTATTATCTTTTTCCGTCAACTGATTTAATTAAGTGATTAAATAATTGGTTTTTTCATTAAAAAATCGTATTTTATAAAAGTTTTTTTTCAATTTGAAAGCAAACAAATTGAAAAATCTGGTTTGGAAGTTTAATAAAAACTTGTCCATAACTGTGCTGCATCTATTTATTTTCATATAGAAAAAATTGCAAGTACATACTTTATGCCAGAACTTGAAACCTAAAGGATAAATCGATAGTAATTCTGTCAAAATTCTGTCATAAAATATATTTTGAGGAAAAAAGGATTAAAAACACATCTAACAAACCAAAATACCAAATAAAAAAAATCAAATAAATAAAATAAATAAAAGAAACACCAACCCTGTTTACTATGTATTATGTATTAAATTGTACTATGCACCTGCTTTCATTTTCGAGGTATGGTGGTGCTAGGGTTGGGGCAAGTCGGTGGAGGCGAGGTCTTGCTGTATGCCGCCCTTCGGTGTGCAGCCCTACGGTAGGTGACTAACCACCAGGTGCTGAGTTCATCAATTAATTTAACGTTTCAAAGTTCTGCTGAACACAACGTATGTAGTGAGTTTGCCACCTCTATATAGGATGCATCTCATTGGTTGTTGTTTTACTGAAAGATAACAGCACATTAAACTGTAGTTGCTATACTATGTATTTTAAGTACGCAACCTTCTTAGAGATTGAAAGAAAAGCAATACTTGTCAACCTTAAATTACCTGATCTTTACCTGATTTTTACCCAGTGCTTGTCGATATTTGTCCCCACATCCTGAATTTATCACAATTTTGGTTCGTAAACGTTTTATGAATAATATCGCCGAAGTGATTTGCCAGATTTTCGTCCTGTCCCGAATGGCGTTGGTCCTCAGTTTTCAGGAAAGGTTGCTCCGATCGCTATTATAGTCAGTCTTTTAGAAAACTACCCATGAAGAATACCACAGGTGTTATTTGTGATTGGAAATATCTGTTTATTATTGTATTCATTTTCCCCCTGTCACCTGATGGCTTTTTTTATAACTTGTTCGATGATTACGTACACCCAGGAGCTGCCCAAGACTATTTGGCACCTCCAGCTGCTTCTCTCCCCCTCCTCCCAAAGGGGTTAAGTGCTGTCAGTGCACCTCATGCACTGCACTGTAGGTACCTTAAGTTTTTTGTAACGTCCCTTCGTCCCCTAGCTGCCATCCCGTCCATCACTTTTGCTGTACCTCCGTTCATATTCTTTCTCTTCCATCTAACTTTCCATCCTTTTCTCACAGTTGATTCATAGTCAATTGCGAGTTTTCCCCCTGTTACACCTAATGTCAAACCTTCCTTCTCAGTTTCCGTTTCAGGTCTGAATGACCTCATAGATCCCAGCGCTTGGACTTTGTTACATTCCTGGCACATACATATCACGGTTAGCTTGGCACATGCATAGTACATACACATCACGGTTAGCTTTATCGACCAGAGTTATAACTAATGAGCATAATCATTTCTGGCTTCATACCTGCAAATCCGACCTGACGAAATTTTTCTCATCGTTGTCTATTCTACTTTAAATTGGTGTCGAATGATAGCAGTTGGATTTAAGAGCCGTAGTTTATCATATTGATGAATAGCGACAGTGGCTTTTACAGTTTGCCTTTACAGATACAAATATATTGATTAAGAAGGAAATGCATCCCAATACAACGCAGTAATTATTTAAAGATAAAACACCATGATTTTAAAGGATTCTCGCTGCTGCATAGATTGTCATTTCTGTTTTTTTTATCGAGACATTAATGCACAAATTTCTGCTCGACGACAAAGATTGTGTTTTCTTTTCTGTTTTGATTTTTTTTTCTTTTCAATGGCATGACATTAAGGGCCCTTTCACACTAGGCAACTAGTGACTGTCACTAGTGGCCTGATGTGAAGTCTCAGGCAACTGCAAGCAACCAGTGACTGTCACCGAGTTGTGGAAGCCTTCTCATCATGTCATTTGAAAGAATGTCATCAATGGAGGAGGTACTGTTCGCTTTACTGGTCAAGAGGAAGAGACGGTCTTGAAAGAGAAGAGTGCATATGCATGAGATGTTATCAAGAATACAAAAAGGCTTACATCATACACTTTACAGTGATTTATGTGCTGATGAAAATGAATTCTTTAATTACTTTCGTATGAGCAAGCCTTCTTTGGATGAGCTTCTCAGCCTCATCAAGAACGACATCAGAAGGACTGACACAAAGATGAAACGAAGCATAAGGCCAGATGAGGAACTTGCTGTGACATTAAGGCAAGATCTGCATATTTAAGTAGCTATTCTAGTTTGCTACTATGAGATTCAGGGTCTCTGTAACACGGTTTTTTGGACTTTGCTCCTTGTCAAAGCATCGGATGTAGCTGAAAGTTGACATATGTATATTTTACAACCACACACAAATTTTGTCAGCATTATCAATAACCTAAACCCGATAGTTTTGATTTTTATAGAGTAAAAATGAACTAGCCGACGCCATGGCCAATGATTACGAGCCAAGAGTCGAAAAACATTCATTACGTAAGCAAGGTAAACAAACACCTTTTGACTAAATGTTGCCCCGCCTATCCACCAGACAGAAATGCCATCGGCTCTGAAACCCAAAGACTTTATGAATGGCGGAACGATACATAGATGTGGGTGGGGTATCAGTGCTAGCGTAGTAATACTACTGTAGCAGTAGTGCCGCAAAACAGTATAGCAGTAATATACATGAATTAAACCGTTTAGACCAACTGCTGAGATCCTTGAGGATCATTTAGCACTTCTTACAACTACTCGAGAAATTAGTTTTTATAGCCAGAAGTTAAACTTTCTAATCCAACAATGCCCATGGTAGACTTCAGTGTTATCCTTAATTATAACGAGGCGAAAGTGGGTGGAGCCTCATGAAGTCACCATTCTGACGATAATTATTGGTGAAGGTTTAAAGCCAATATACGGTACCGGCAATTTTTTTTTTTTTCAGTAAATAGGTAGATGGCCAATAAATAAAAATTGCTTGACATTGGATATAGCAGTTATCAAATCAAGCTTGTCTACTATGTTTTTGGTATTACCAACTATTCCCTACATCTTGTCAATCTTATTGTGACCTATAAAGTAGACTGTAATTCTTTGGAAAACTTATTTCGGGAGTTAGACTAATAATCGAAGTGTTTTTGTATTTATTAACATATTTTGTTGGTTTGTTCATTATGACAATTATCAGTGGGGAGGTTCCAGAGTTCATAAAGGTGTACTGCTTTGCTTGTATTTAAATTTGTATGTCATTGTTGCCAGAGTTTAGCCTTCGTACGTATAGCCAATCATCCATCGAGAAAGAGGGAAGAAATGATGTCATAAGTTACGTAACGAGTGCGTTCGAAACCTTTTCTCTGAGTAAGTTGGCCCGTCTTCAAAAAAGGTCACTTTTACATTATAAGTACCAAATTTATTCAACCTACGTAGTGCAGAATACACTCAAAATTTATGTGTTGATATAATATGTATTCTGAATGCGCGTTATGTTTATGAAATGCATAGATAAAAAGTTATTGCGAAAAAACCGTGTTACAGAGGCCCTGAATCTCATAGTAGGATACTTGAACATAAATACTGGGCTTCCTTTTGGTAATTTTATTTTCCTCAACGTACAGTATTAATGTAATTACTATGGAAATCCATGTTCAAAACCTAACGTGAGGCTCATTGCTCACAAATTGAATAAGTCAAAATGTACGCTGCTGCCTTCCGAAAAGGTAGGTGACGAAGGTGACGATGCTGGTGTAGGAGTGTACTGCACAGGAGCACTTCCGCTCGGTATGAGGTTGTTCAGAGAATACTCACCTCATGAAATGTTGGCTGCTGGGCATGGTGGAAAGTGTGAGGTGGATGGTTAAACAGGGAGTGTTGGATATTGATACTGTGGCAGTTGTTGGTAACCTTGTTGAGCTTTCGCGATGGTAGTCATGATATGTGATTTTACTTGAAGCTCTCTGTCTGCAGGAACCTTTTGAAGTTCTGATACAAGGGATAGTAAGAACAACCTATCCTCGTTTGTTTCATCGGATGGCTGTTGATTTTCGCGAAGAATTTTGCTCTTAAAGACTTGTATGAGTTCATCATCATTGTTTCTCTTCATCCTAGAGTGTTTTTTAGGACGTTTCTCGCACGAGTTTTGGAATTCCATTCTCCCCACCCCTTTATATATATATACACCGGATGTTTTCGAAATTAGAGCCCCCCTCCCCCCCCCAACCACAGAACAAATGGAAAGTTATGAAGTATTCTGCTATAGCCTATCTCCAAGTACATTATCTTAAGTCTCTATTAAGCTATTTTTCATTACATTTCTTGTATTTTCAGACTGAATGACGGAGTTAGATACAGCCATGGCTAATGACTTGGAGGAAATACTGACCGAATCTGGGCTATAACCTTCCAAGAGGCCAGGGATGCTGGCGCATCCTTCATTTCACGTTCCTGGATAGTTAAATACACTAAAAGAGATTAATCCTTTGTTAAAAAAAACTGGAACAAAAATCCATGACACTCGTTGTGAAAAGAGTGAGATTCTTGGAAGGCCTGAAGTCCTTTCTCAGGAGTCAAAAGAGAACATAGCTGAGGCAGTGGGTAGACCAAGAAAGTCTTGACGTAAATTGGCGCTTGAACTAGAAACAAAAAGGGGAAAGAAGAGAAGTTATAGTGCTAGATTGTGAGTTGAAAAAATCTGGTTTCAAGGCATTTCATGTTATCAGCAAGCCCAACATCACTCAGCAACAAAGAGGAGACCGTGCATGGTTTTGTGGTTTATTTCTTAAAGATTGGGATTAAGCTGACTTTCTCCATGTTGCCGCATCAGATGAATTCATTTACATAGTCAGAAAGCCAAATCATAAAAATCATTTAAAACTCCATTTGGGCTGCAAAGTTGAATGGTATCAGTGATAACGTGTGCTATCGCCAAGTTGTGAAATTGCCTGAATGTTTGGGAATTTTTCTCTGTTTCACAGCCAAACAGTTAATGTGGATCATCAAAGAAAAAGGACAGTCATGGAATGGCGAATACTTCAAAGAAACTGTGTTACCTGTTGAAGTCACTTTTTTTGCATGATAAGGCACCATGTTTCAAGGCTCTTCAGACACAAGTCCTGCTTCGAAACAGTGGTATCGATTTCTTCTCGAGTGAATTTCCAGGTAGCTCCCCTGACCTTAATATGTGTGAAAACATTGGTAGTATCTTGAAGGATCGTGTTGAAGCGCACACAGTGAACTATGATGGTATACCAAGCCTCAAACGACTTGCAAAGAGAGGTGACTGAAGTGCTCAGGGAAATGGAGTTTGAGTCTCAGCTTTTTTGCGATTTGCTGAAATCATACCCCTCAAGAATGCAGGCTGTGGCACAGGCAGATGGAGGCCACACAAAATATTAAATATTCAGAGAGAAACATAAATAAATCCCTGTTCTGAATTACTTTTGTTTTTGTCCATATCAATTTTAGTTTATGCTGGAGAGGGGGGGGGGAGCTCTAATTTTTAAACACCATATATATATATATATATATATATATATATATATATATATATATATATATATATATATATATATATATATAATACACACACACACATTTTTCTGCACATTAATTTACCGATTACTACGTCGTGCATGAAATTGCTATTTTTAGTTACCTGTAAAAGTTTAACTATTGAGGTGGCTGTTTGTTTTACTGTGTGTCCGCCCTCATATCTTGAAAACTACTGAGGGTATAGGGCTGCAAATTGTTATGTTGATCACCCACCTTCCAGTCAGCAAACACATCAAAATGCAGCCCCTTAGCCTGAGTATTTTAAAATTTTATTAAAGTACATTTTATCCATGGGTCGTTCCTCTGGCGGCACCGCCGAGTCCAATTCCGGAGGTGTCGCTGACGCACCTTCATTTGACCGCATTTGGGGGAGCTGCTTTGGAGTGCTTGGTCTCCGGTTATACTCAACCCAGCATTTAATGATCTAATCTCCGAGATCAGTCTGAACGAAATGGTGTGATTTGGAAATTCACTGAAAAAAAAGTTGAACTCTGCAGCAGAGCGCGAAACGACGTTCTCTGGTGCCGATGGAACGATCCCCGTGCGCCTCTTTTTAATATATTCCTGGAATCCGGAGGGAACTATACTGAGAGACATTATCTTGGAAGCCCCTGAAGGTGGAACTGGTGGGAGGTTAGGGAGGAGGAGGGGATGGAAGTGGCTCTCAATTAACGTCTCGTCCTCCCCACTCCCCCTCTCTCTTTTAGCGTATGTTCTGATGGGCGAAGTGTTACGTAAGTTTCAGGGGATTTTTGTGTTAAAGGGGAGACGGACAGAGACGGGATGTAAAGAAATGGAAATTCAGGGTGATGAGAAATGTTATCACCCCCACCCCCCAAACTCTCTCAAAAATATATGTATAAAAACCCATCCAGGAAAAAAAAAATTGTTCTCGAATGTACATTGATTCTTGTAAATTATTTACATTATTGTTTTTCAGAGATTTTTCTTTTATTTAATAATATTGATATTAATACGTTGTCCTGGTTATCAAAGCTATTAATATTAGTTAAAGAGTAAACTGCTGGTATGTATGTATACATACTGTATTACATAAATACATAAATACACTATATATTAGCCGTGATAAATAGGATATAGTATTAATATCAGTATTATAAAAGAAATTATTGTATTATATATTATAAAATGATATATAATAATATTTCTATAAATTATTAGATATAGAATATATAATATCTAATAATATACATTATATATATATATAATATCTTATATAGTATATCTTATATATCATATTATCCTACGTTTAATATTCATTCTTCTAAAAGAATTATTTGTATATATATATATATCTATATCTATAATATCGATATATATATATATATATATAGATATATTCTATATATAATATATATATCATGTATCTATATCTATATATATATATATCTATATATATATATTATATTATAATATATATACATATATATATATAATTTACATATATATATCGATTATACATAGATATATACATTAATAACAATATATATATCCCTATATATAATTATATATAAATATATATATTCTATATATACCCTATATTTAGCTTCCCTTACATATAGAATATATATATCCAAAATATATTATACATATATATATATCTATCGATGAATATTTCTATATATATATAGATATATATCTATTGAATGTATATACTATATCTATCTATATATATATATATATATATATCTGTACTATATATATATATATATATCTATATTCTATATATATAGATATATGAATCTCCTCATCTATCTAGTATATATATATATATATAATACTATTACAATCCATCTATAATATATAGATATATAATAGATATATATATATATTATATTCATATAGATATATACCATCATATATTATATAATATATAGATATTATATTATACATATATATATATAAGAATATAAATAGTTATATATATATATATATATATATATATATATAATATATATATATCTAATATAGAATAATATGAATATATGATATATATATATATCATTATATATATATATTATATATATATATAAACGATATATATATATATATATCTTATCTATTATATATATATTATATCTATCTATATGACTATATATAATTATAGATATATCTCTATATATATTATATATATATATATAATATAAATATATATATATATATATAATATATATATATATATATAAATAAATATATTATCATATATATATATATAATATATAGATATATATTATCTATTTAATATATTATATAATAAATATATATATATAAATATATGAATATATATATTAGATATCTTATATATATCTCTATATATATATATATATAATATATATATATCTATAGATATATATATATAGATATATATAATATATATCATATAATATACTATAGATCTATATATAATATAGATATATCTATAATATATATAATATATATATATATATAGATAAGAGAGAGGAGAGAGAGAGAGAGAGAGAGAGAGAGAGAGAGAGAGAGAGTCGAGACAAGTTGCAAATACTGCTAAAGAAAAAGTTTGAAAATTATTTTATGAAAGAATTGATCACAAAATAAATGCGAACACAAGTAACGTTCAGACGCTGAACTGGAATTGCAGAAAAGAAAAGAAGAAAACTTGAAATGTGGCAGGAAGAGAGATTTCGTACTTTAGAGAATAGGTGAAGCAAGAAAGCCAACCGTATGGGTGTAAGTGATTGGGGTGAAATTTGTGGTGTCTGTGGTAGCTAACGTTGGAGTGAAAAAGTCAAAGTGTAGTTGTATGGAAGGTCCAGTGTTAGTTGGAATTTTTACTGCACTATATGTTCATCCATGATTCAGTAGTTGGAGTGTGAAAGTATTAGTGAAAGGTTTATATAATATATATATATATATATATATATATATATATATATATATATATATATTATATGTAATTATATTTTATATTTAAAGTATACATACACACAAACTTTACGGCGTGCTACACTACGCTGGAACCTGGCACTGCCCATCATATCTCCCCTACCTATCACGCCCCACACAGGATGGACAAACAGGTTTGCTGTATGGGGTCGATGTGTCATGTGCCCTACTCTTCCGAACAGGGTTGCAGGAGAGAGGGTAGGTGTGTCTTGTCTCTCCCTACCATCCCGATTCTCTACTTCCATCCCTCCACCCAACCCCCCCAAACCCAGGGCGGACAAACGGTATTGCAAGAGGAGGCTTGATGTTATTATGTGTCACCCCGTAACCTCTCGATACCCTACCTTAGCCTGCCCCCAACCGGGGCGGACAAACAAGAAAGATTCTCTCTCTCTCTCTCTCTCTCTCTCTATATATATATATCATATATATATATATATATATATATATATATATATATATATGTGTGTGTGTGTGTGTGTGTGTATGTGTGTGTGTGTGTGTGTCCCATTTTAATGGGACTTATTTCATACTTGAGGCGACGTATCCTGTTTTTTAACAGAAGAATTCATATATATACTATATACGTATATATTATATATATATATTATATATATATATATACTATATAAATAATATATACATATACATAACTATATGCTCTCAGAGGTCCAGATTCATACCAGGTACCCTCGTCGTCATCATTATTAAGGCGCTGGATTTTTTTTCCACCCTCCCGACGTCGTCTTCTCCAGCAACTTCTACAGCCATTGCGACCAGTAGTTCGGGTCATTAGTTATGCAAATGACGTCATTTTCACAGCAAGGGCTGAGCAGCGGCCGACCAAATTCTGGTCCCTTCTGGATGGGGGAGGGGGGTGTTGTAGGACGTGGTTTTGCAGATTGGGGGGGAGGGGTATGCTAAATAGCCCAAGTTTGCGTAGATTTAATGTGCTACAACCGACTATCTGGGAGGTTTCTTGTTACTCTGGTTCGTTCTCGTCTGTTTTAATTAGCAATCAGCTACATTAATCTCTCGGAATGATTAATCCAATTGGACAAATATTCATTTTTTTTCTAGGAATGTCGTTTGATTTATAGGTTTGCATGTTTGTGTGTCTGTTTTTAACGTAGTATCTTATATTCTCGTACGAGTATTACTAATTTTCCCCTTAATTTTAACGTCAAATTCCCACAGACAATTAGAGCCAGTCTTTGAATTGCAATATTACTATAGTAGATTCACATCAACCGTGCATCTGATGTCTAGGCCAGTCCTTTACGACGCTCCCGATTGGCTGTTGACAAGTCAATCACAGGGCTGGAAACCTCAGTCTCTCTCGAGAGTTCACATAAGAAGGATGTATGTTCTACCTCTCCTGAGGGATACTTTTGAAAAACGTGTCCCTCATGGAGAGGTGGAACATACATCCTGCCTCTGTGAACTCTCTCGAGAGACAGAGTTTCCAGCCTTGTGATTGGCTTATCAACAGCCAATCAGAAGCGTCGTAAGGGACTGGCCTAGACATCAGATGCGCGATTGATGTGAATCTACTATAATCGCTAAACAGTAATGAAATTGTCCTTAATTTTTTCCAGAAAATTCTGATTCGGTCCCGTGTTGCTTGAGTTCTTTCTCCGCCAGCCACTTCCTCCCACATTAACCTAATGGATGTCGCTATAATCCTTGGATTGCAAGGCAAACTGCTATTATTTCCCTCTACCGCCATGGCTTATAGTTCTTTTAACTTTTCCCTGATCCTCTGCTGCACTCTACTAACTACCAAATACAGAATTCACTATTTCGATTAGTGGAGTCATAGTGGAGTTTAAATGAGCCATCCAAAATCTTGCTTGACTTTTGCCCGAGACGAACCTCGTCTTGGGTACATGAATTAGTAGTATCTTTATCTTGTTAACCTATTATTATTATTGTTATTATTATTATTATTATTATTATTATTATTATTATTATTATTGTTGTTGTTGTTGTTGTTGTTGTTGTTGTTGTTACTATTATTATTATTTTTATTATTTATTATTATTATTATTATATAAGACAATAATAATCATTAATAATAATGATTATTATCATTATAATTAATAATAATAATAATAATAATAATAATAATAATAATAATAATAATAATAATAATAATAGAACAAGCCCACAGGGGCCAGAGACTGGAAATTCAAGGTTCCAAAGAATATGTCGTTCATTAGGAAGAAGTGGTTATAAATGAAATTGCAGAAAGAAGAGATCTCACTTGCTAAAAAGAAATAATGAATTAATAATTAGACGAAAATGTATTAAATCAAGAAGTATAGTACTAGGGTATAGTAATGCATTGCATGGTTCTCTTGCACTTTTGTAGTTCCAATTGCGTTACTTCCTAGAGGTGCATTTTTATATTTCTTCGCTCATACCTTTAAAACAATAGTTACGAGCCGTGAAATGTTAGAAAAGTGTGGGAGGAACGGTTGTTTCAATTTGGTTGCTTAAAAGTATGTCAGTAGTATGTAAAAATATGTTATGACACCCAAGGTTTTGTAGACGGTAGGCTTAATTTTAGCTCTCTCTCTCTCTCTCTCTCTCTCTCTCTCTTTCTCTCTCTCTCTCTCAGATCTGCATGAAGATAAATGTCACGGGATATAATGCGCAGAACTGGTAAAGATTGGGTGAAAAATCAGCTTATTGTATTGTGGGGTCGGAGATCAAGATTAATTTTAGACTAGGCTGCTGTTGGTATCCAGTAATCTTTCTTACAGCTTAGGAAACAAATTTATCTGGAATTACTGAGACCACCTTCCTCTGCCGAGTGTCATTAAATTTGGCTTTTTACGAAATGCCGTTAACCAACCCTGAGAACCAAGTCTTTCCAGTCTTCTGTATTTAAACATTTCGTTGCTAATGAGCGCGCTCCAGCTGTTTATAATTATATTAAACGGCTCATTCCATAGCTGGTTTGCCAGATGTTTTAGAGTGGATGACCCTTACTATTCCACTCTTAGCTTAGGACCTGCACTGAGTTGGGCTAGCCTGTGCCCTCACTACCCTCACCTAGGTTTTTAAAAAGTCTTAAATATCCTAAAAGATATTTATACCCAGTGTCTATTTCCCGTAAAATCTTTGACAAAATTAATTGAATTTAAATGGAATTTCCCAATAAATTGAGAAATGAGAATTGTTCATTGTGAAAAATACAATATATATATATATCTATATATATATATATATTATTATATATATATATATATATATATATATATATATAAAAGTTGGTACGGCTTTGAAATTTTTGTACAGGACGAGTATAAGAATAAAGAGTTTGGGTTTACATTTTAAGTAGTCTGAATTGAAGAATCTTGTAGAGTTTGTGTTGAACTGGAAGTTTTTGTCCTGAACTTCAGGGATGGAATATGATAATTCCCCACATTGACGGAAGTACGGAGGCTGGTAGATTGGTTAGAAAGTAAACAATTAGGTATAATTTGGAGGAAGGAGGAGAGAAGAACCTATAAAGAAATGGACACATAGATTTAAAGAAGTATTTGAGAAGGGCCTCAACATCCAGGGAGTGAAAGAGGACGTGTGCGAGATTGAGGTGAATGACACACTGCTGGTGAGAACCTTCCTTGTTGGCTTGTAAAGTAGCTAGCAGTGTGGAAAGTTTCTGCACTGTGGGCTCATCCACATTTCAGCAGTTTCAGTGTGAATATAGCAGTGATTGTTGTCGTATCATCTCTTGACAGTCACTCGCTGTTAGGGAAACGGCTTAAATGTTAAAATTTATATCATATAAATTATATGCTTTAACGTTAAAATTTATATATGATATATATTATATGCAAGTCCTGCATTAAAGAATAGCATTTTGCCACCCTATCGGCTATTACATTCCGTAATTTATAGTATTATTATAGCATGCTATTGCCTAGTTTTAGCTGAAAGTAAAAGCAATGGGGAGAGAGAGAGAGAGAGAGAGAGAGAGAGAGAGAGAGAGAGAGAGAGAGAGCACTGTGAATATTTCTTTCATGCAGGAGAGATAGATATGTCTATTGATATCAGCTTCACCTAGTGAAGTAGAAGAAACAAAATAAATACCGTATATATTATTAAGAGACTGAAAATGAGTTCAGAGGATAGAAAAGATATTTCCTATCGTTAACGCCCGAGTTTAACGAAAGCGCGAATTTTTTTTTACATAAAAGAGCGACTGAAATTTATATCATGAGAGCGTTCGACAGACTACCGTCTGTTGCCCCCTGCTCACTACGGGGAAGTGGAAATAGCCTAGGATATTGAATTTTTTATGTAATAATTTTATAATATAATCCTTTACGTCCTTCAGAAATTTGTCCACTCTAAACATATATCCGTCGTACACCACATTTCTTTTTTTGTTGGTCTCAGAAACTGTAAAATCCATCGCCAACTACTGACTGACTGAGTGTCGTGGACTAATTGGCAACTTTGACAATGTCGCAGGGTGACGAGTACAGGCTTCGATGGTTAACCCACGAAGTGCTGGTTAGGTACTTTTGATGATATGTTTTGTCGCGCTTTTTGAACATGGTTTCAATTCTGAATTATACAACCCCGTTAATGCCTTATCTGGTAACTTTCCAAATGTTTCCACTATATAATTGTTCCCAAATGAGTAAAATTCCTCCCAGATTTAAAGGAAAATATAAAAGAAAGGGAAAGGGAAGGGGTGATTTTATTCTTTTGGGAATGAATTAGTAAGATATATGACACTTTCTTATCTTATAGCTCTTAAATGCATAGAAAATGGCAGAGACTGCACAGTGGCTGTCACCTTCAACAACATTCGGCCTGTTTCTGTATTTGGTTGTAAGGCAGTGGGCACGGAATATGCAGCTTCACAAGAATACGTGGATCCCCAAATACTTAGCATCGGAACGAGTTCAACTAAGAACAGCATCCTCTCTCTCTCTCTCTCTCTCTCTCTCTCTCTCTCTCTCTCGAATATTGCTGCGGCCCCCCAGGTTGAGAACCACTGCTGTAAATATTATAAGAGTTTCCCACAAGTAAAACAGGTGAAAGTATTTCGATTTGTAACTTTTTTTTATGTGAGAGAGAGATATAAATTTAGGTTAATGTATTTCATGGGTTGCTGTTGTCTTCCCAATTTTAAGAGGCGCATTGTGCATAATAATCAGACAGTTGCGTGATAGTATACTTCATGGACTGTGGTTGCAAAGAACGCTGTAATTTCGTCTTGTTTCGTACTTTCACGATTTTATGCCTTTGGGTAGAGATTACGTTTCGGATGTAACATTTCCTGAACGTTGAGTTTGAAATACAATATGTTATTATATACATGAAGAATCTCGCAAATAAATCTTGCTTGAATTTCTGTATATTTGCACGATCCAATACCATGCCTGTGGAAAATGACTTATAGGATATTTCATTCTCCCTTTGATTTTAATTTTTGTTCTTTCAATATAATGAAGATTTTTTTGTACATTACGTCATCATAGACATGCTTTAGTAGGGACACTGTAATATAAACTTACGAAAATGTAAGTATAGTAGGTTTATAATTTTGTTCCATATTAAAATGTTCAGAGACTATTCAGAGGTTTACTTCGTAACGGTATGTTTTGCCTTCTTATGAATATCTTGTACGTTCTTTTATGTTCTATGGTAGTCAATGGTATATTACCAGTAACCTAACAATGCCGATCCATTTATACAATTACTTATTTAACCCATCAGTTTATTTTAGAAGGAAGCAGCCCACCAGTGTGTGCTTACTGCGACGAGATACTAACAGTGGAGCACATTCTGATGATTTGCCTCAGATATTTTAACCAAAGGGAAAGATATTTCCAAGGTAAATCCCTCTCAAATATCTTGGGAGATGAAGCACATATTTCTGCTCTCATCTCCTTTTAAAAGTGTCTAAAAATTTTTAATAATTTTTAGATAATTTTTCATATATCTTATACAGATTTTTAAAGACATTAAACTATTTCGTAATATATATTACGCCATTCATTAAACTTCATATATATTTTATGTATTTTTATATAAAAATTAATTTATAACTTATTTTGTGTTTTCTATTTAAATTTATGACATTGGCATTAGCCTAGATTTTGTGACGCCAGTTTTAATAGACAGTCAATCCCCGATGTACGTGACTTTAAAAAATATCGTATAACTACAAAAGATTGTAAAACCATCAGATCATGGAAACAATACCAGGAAACAACTAAAAAAATAATTTCTTAGCTAGTATTGTTCGCATATCTGAGTCATTTGGCAGAAACTAAAGTCACCCGAGATATATCAGCGCAGGACGACATGGAAAAGTGCTAAACGATACAAAATGATGGAATTCCTCTTGACCACAGTCTCTGAACTGCCAAATCACGCAGCTGTTTGTTATGGAGTATTCTTATCTTAAAGATGGGAAGAAGAGGAACCCGTGAAATACAGGAACCTAAATCTCTCTCTCTCTCTCTCTCTCTCTCTCTCTCTCTCTCTCTCTCTCATTAGGGGACAGCACCAGTTCAGTTTTGAAAAGTTACGATCATAAATACTTGCTTCGTAGGTTCTTGTATGAGGGAAATCTTTTGAAGGCAAGATGGGATCCATTTCTTGTGCTTTAAATCTGACTTCAATTGTATCCTCATTTAATACCGAAGCAAAAGGCTGTCATTTCGTAATTAGCATCAGAGAACGGGGTTGTTCTTCCTAGCGTTCATTAACATCTTTGATTGGAAAGTCGTGTTTTGACTGAATATATTTGCGAATTGGTGGTTGGGAGGCGCCGAGAGCAGTGCGGCTGCGAGTTGACTCTGGTAGAGTTATACAGTTGATGGAGATGGATGGATTTTAGTAATTGAAGGGTTTGGGGGGGGGGGGGGGGGTAAGAGAGGAATTGGATGGAACGCCTGGGAGACTATGGACCTATAATAGTAATAGTAACCCCCCCTCCCCCTTTCCCACCCCACAATTTATCCCATCCCCACAAACAGGTTCGTATGTCCTAACCAATGAGGTATGTGCTAAAAAGGCAAGCATGGGAAATATAAACAGATATCGTAGACAGGAAGAAAGATGGATCTCCAGATTGACAGCTGGTTTAGTGAATGTGTAGATTAGTCTCTCTCTCTCTCTCTCTCTCTCTCTCTCTCTCTCTCTCTCTCTCTCTCTCTTTCTCTCTCATTGAAAATCATTACAGATCATAATGATGATTCGACTTTGCTGTGCAAGGTATTATTATTATTATTATTATTGAAAAAGAAACCCACAAAATCACTTTGTAACTTGTTTACTTCTAAGTATTTACATTTAGTTTTACTACACACTTAAAAGTAAACAAGTTACAGATTGATTTTGTGGGTTTCTTTTTCAATCTTCAGAAGAAAAACTGAAAGAAGTTTTTGTTTGGTTCAGTATTATTATTATTAATAGCGGTAAAAGTAGCGGTAGTACTACACACCTATGCCATCAAAAGTGACAGCAAGATGAAATGACACATCATAAATACGATACAAGTAACAAGTGCACTAATTTAAAACAATTGAAAGTTTAAGTCATAAACTGTTGGACAAACAAAACCATATGAAGAATAATTGGGGTTATTTGAACTCCATAGAAATGTAAAAGCACATAATGCTGAATTTGAGAAAGCTACTAAATTTTATTTGAAGTTGCTAAACATGGCCGAATCTTTTACATATCTTAGAAATAATATGAGAAATTGATCTGTCCCAGCCATATAAAAATGAATATAACATATCTGTTTACACTCATTAGTTTAGAAATGGTTTTTTTATTTTTTTTTTATTTTTTTTATAACTCGCAACCAAGTTTAACACGAGTAAACTTGACTCCATTGAAATAAATATATTTGCAGGTGACTTCAGTAAAAAATAAACTACATTTTTTCCCCTAATTCGTGGGTCCTAAGGGTATAATGCCCCTGTCTTAAGTTGGGAGTGGCATATCCATCTTTCCCGGGGTCCTTGGAAAAGGGTTGGTGTATGATGCCAGGACATCTTTTGGATTTGTTGTTGAAGCTGCTTATGTCTTATATAGTTGTGCGTGTGTGTGTGTGTTTTTTTTTAGTATACGTAATTGATATTGGCATTAATGAACTTTCAGTGTATGAGCGCTGAATGACCTGAGCTGCCCCAGTGCTTGGCTTGTCAGCCAAAAAACCATAATTCAATTCAATTCATTATGCTCTTTTACTAGTAGAATAACCCTCGCATGTAAATTACTAAAATTCTGGCCGTAAAAGGTTTGTCGAGAGATAGAGTGAGAGAGAGAGATTAAATATCTGAAATTTTCGTTTAATGATTATATATATGAAATTTTCGTTTACTCGGGAAGTAAGCCTACAACCTACATTGTTATTCTTTGGGGGGGAGGGGGGGTTAGGAAAGGTGTGTGGAAGAGCATAAATAGGTCTGTAGAAGGTGTTTCGCGTTAAGTTAATAAAGATACAGGGATTTTGGGATAGGATATTTATCATTTATTCATTAGAATGAGTGTTAAAAATGAACAGTGTGCATGTTAAACTGTACGGGAAATTTTTTTAAATAAAATATATCATTTATTGTAATTTTTTTTGGTGAAACAAAAGTTAGGTATATTATGTTTACAACTTGGTCGTGAGGGGAAAATCTTGCTCGTGTTCCGAGTAAGCTGGAAGTTGGATCAAGCCTTTACTTTGGTCAATGTGAAGATCAACGGTTTGGAGACTTTTTGACGATTAAGATTTAATTTGAAGATTAAAGCTCATTTTTGTTTTATTGCAGTTCTATTATCCAGGGGTTCGTGATTTTTGCCCCAAGATTATAAACTTGTCTTATTTTCAAAGGTCACAGGTTATTTAAAAGCCCAATAATATCTTCAGTTCGCTAATTCCCCCGATAAGTTTTCATGTTATAACAACCTTGTAATTATTATGTAATATAAAATGTTGATTTACGGTTGTTTTTGTCGTTTGTGTAACCAAACCTTCCTAAAGCGGCTATTATATTCGGTATCTTGATTTTCGCCATTTTATATTGTCGTTTCTTTACTGTAATCCCAGAAACATTCATATTTCATTACCAAAAAGTCTGGAATCAAAGTTTTAGAAAATATTTTTGTTTCCGTTAATTTTGACCTTGACCAGTTTTTTCAAGCTGACAGGTCAATTTGTTCATTTTTTTTCTCCTTATAGGTTGTTGATCATGTTGAATTGGATTTTTACTCAAAGAAGATCATCAATTTTGTGTGACAAAAATAATTTGTAATTGTGTGTGTGTGTGTGTGTGTGTGTGGTAGTGTGTATGTGTGACCTTACCTTACCTTACCTTACAGACCTTACATCTTGTTCGGGTTGCCCCAGGTCCCTCAGTGTGAGGCACCTCTAATGTCTACCAGAGAGTTGCTAGTACATCTTCCGGTATATTTTGCATCTTCCAATCTTGGATGGTCTGGGATGCAGTTTAGATATTTGTCGAGCTTATTCTTAAACACATCTACGCTCACTCCTGATATATTCCTCAGATGAGCTGGCAACGCATTGAATAGACGCTGCATTATCGATGCTGGTGCGTAGTGGATTAATGTCCTGTGTGCTTTCCTTATTTTTCCTGGTATAGTTTTGGGCACTATTAATCTACCTCTGCTTGCTCTTTCTGATATTTTTAGTTCCATGATATTTTCTGCTATTCCTTCTATCTGTTTCCATGCCTGAATTATCATGTAGCGTTCTCTTCTCCTTTCTAGACTATATAATTTTAAGAATTGTAGTCTTTCCCAGTAGTCAAGGTCTTTAACTTCTTCTATTCTAGCTGTAAAGGACCTTTGTACACTCTCTATTTGTGCAATATCCTTTTGATAGTGTGGGTACCATATCATATTGCAATATTCAAGTGGACTACGAACATATGTTTTATAAAGCATAATCATGTGTTCAGCTTTTCTTGTTTTGAAGTGCCGTAACAACATTCCACCCATTTTTGCTTTACATTTTGTTTTACAACAGAGTTGCTATTTGATCATTGCATAACATGTTCCTATTCATCATCACACCAAGGTCTTTTAACTGCTTCCTTATTTGTGATTGTCTCATTATTAGGTCCCTTATATGCATATAGCTTTCTTTCTCTGTCTCCATAATTTATTGATTCAAATTTATCAGAGTTAAATACCATCCTATTTACCTCTGCCCAATCATATACTTTGTTAAGGCTCTTTGTAGAGCGTTCCTATCTTCATCAGCAAGTAATTTCTCTACTTATTCTTGTGTCATCTGCGAAACTACTCACTACCGAATTCTTAACATTATTGTCTATGTCTTCAATCATAATAACAAACAGTATTGCAGCTAACAACCGTACCTTGCGGCACACCAGATATTACCTTGGCTTTCATCCGATTTCTCGTCGTTTGCAATAACTATCTGTTTTCTGTTGTGTAAAAATTCTTTTAACCATCTTCCTACTTTATCCACGATATTGTGTTTTCTAATTTTTTTCGCTAATATATTATGGTCTACTTTATCAAAAGCTTTTTGCAAAGTCTAAATAAACCACATCTGTTTCATTTCCGCTTTTCATATTTTTGAATATGTTCTCACGGTGGACTAACAGTTGGGTTTGTGTACTTTTTCCGGGTACGAAACCATGTTGTCCTTTATTAAACAAATTACTTTTTATTAAATGTTTCATAATATTTTTCTTCATTACCCTTTCATACACTTTCATAATATGTGATGTTAGACTCACAGGCCTATAATTACTTGCCTCTAGTCTTGATCCACTTTTGAAAGTAGGGGTAATATATGCTAATTTGTGGTCTCATCATAAATCTTGCCTGTATCTACACTTTGTCTTAATAATATTGCAAGTGGCTTTGCGATAGAATGAACTACTTTCTTTAACAAAATAGCAGGGAACTCCATCGGCCCTGCAGCAGCTCCATTTTTAATTTCATTAATAGCCTGCACAATATCAGCTTCATTAATATCTATGTCAGCTAAATATTCACTATTTTCATCCCTTACTTCTATATCATTATCTTCAATTATCTATTCTAGGGGTGAATTCTCTCTTATTTCGTATTCTGCCAGTATGTGCAAATTTCCTTTTTTTCATTCGTTAATCTCCCTTCAATTCTCAGAGGGCCTATTTCATTCTTCTTTTATTCATCTTCTTCGCATATGAGTATAATAGTTGGGATTTTGCTTGATATTTAATAGGGTTTTTTCTTCCAAGTCCCGTTTTTCATTTTCTTTTGATTGTATAATCTTTTGTCTGCATTTTCTATCTTACTTTTAGTTCTATAACTTTCCATGCATTTTTTTTTTTGCTAGACCTTTTTTCCACTTTCTGATTTTCTGGAACAAGTTCCTTCTGTCTCTTGGTATGCATGACTGATGTTTACTTTTCTTCTTCGGTATATAATTTATCCACTATTTTCTCTAATATTTTATATAATATCTCCGTATTTACCTTTATGTCATCACTTACGAAAATATTATCCCAATCTTTGTTTAATTCTTCATTTATTTCTGACCATTTATATTTTTTTACTGTAGAAGTTGTATTTTCCATATCCTTCCCACTTTTTCATTTCTTGCTTATCTCTGTTTTCACTTGCTTTGGAATGGACTGTTAATTCTATGACATATGGTCTGAAATACTCGCATTATAAACTATTATTTCTTTAACATAATTCATCTCGTTCACAAATACTAGGTCTAAATATTTTCCTTTCTGTTGGCAGGTGATTTATTGTTGAATGTTGTATTCTAGTAGCATATCTAATAGCTTTTCGAATTGCCTCTTATCTTCTGCACTACTATTACTCTCTTTTTTATATGTATAAGTACATCCACAATCTCCTATTCGTTCTTTCCAGTCTACGAAAAGGAAAGTTGAAGTCTCCAGATAGGAGAAAAGTCCAGTCCTTGTGATTTCTACATATATCATCCAATTTTTCTATTATTAAGTCAAACTCTTTAGTATTAGGAGGTCTATATATACTATGTTCATTAATTTTTCAGATTCAAATTACGCTATTAGTTCACATTCTGAGTTACTATATTTCTATATATTTTTCCTTGTTTTTTGTCTTTCCCATATATTGCGGTTCCCCTTGATTCCTATTTTTTCTATCTGATCTATAAGTTTGAAACCCTTTTATTTGATCATCATTCCCAGTCTCTTGGGAATACCAGGTTTCACTTAACTTTATTCAGTATATCTATTTTCTTTTCAATTTGGTTAGTCTTCTAAGTACTCTATTTTTCTTTTTGAGTTACTCGTAACTAAACCCTGCGCATTCATCACTATGATGGTTTGCGTGTTTTTCTCCTTCATTTAATATTGGTTAATAATAAAAAGGATTATTTTCCCATGTCTCTTTCCTGTTCTGGTATGTTTTGTTCTTTTTTTTCATTTCCAGAATTCTGACATTAAAAAATCCAACTTTTCCATAATATTTGTTCTTCCTTCATCATAATTATTCATTTTGTGTCTGAATCTGCAATTTTCTCCATATCTGCAATATCCTCTTGCATAATAAAACAGTTATTATCTCTTGAGTAGAATCTTGGAGCTGATGCATTGAAATTTTTTGCTGGCACCTCTGCATATCTCGTTGATGGCTTGCTTTTTTCTTTTACCTGATATTCTTCA
Source organism: Macrobrachium nipponense (assembly GCF_015104395.2). Classification (NCBI taxonomy): domain Eukaryota; kingdom Metazoa; phylum Arthropoda; class Malacostraca; order Decapoda; family Palaemonidae; genus Macrobrachium; species Macrobrachium nipponense. The sequence continues at coordinate 8,793,044 of NC_061094.1, read as the reverse complement.
TTCCTCTCTTATTTGTTTCTTTCTTATTTTGGATTTTATTGCTTGATTGGTTATTTATTTGATTATTTTTCATGGCTACAGGGTGCATATATTTACATTTTTTGTCGAAAACTTACATCCTTTTCCTTCTTTTAGGTTTTTGCATATTTTTGGATGTAGATCTCTGCAATCATCCTCATATCCATATAAGTATGCACATTTACCATATATTTCTTAGTTGTGACATACCTTAGGATGTTTGTAGTAACATTTTTCTCCATATCTGCAATTCCCTCTTTTCAAAAGGTTGCAGACTTTGTCTTTTTTGTATATTTTTTTCCTCTTTCCCGTCATTGTGTAGATCTGGGTAGAGCCTCTTCGGCATTTTCTTTTGTGCTGTCATATCGTAATTTATTTCTTCGTAGGTATGCTTTTGCTTTATAGCCCCTCATATGTAGTATCAATGAGTATCTCTGCATCCATACTTTTATCTTGTTCTTTGTTTTCCTTATCTTTTTCTGTCATTTCAGTTTTGTTTACTTCTCTTACGTTTTCCTCTTCTTCTTCTTCTTCTTCTTCATCCTCAACTATTTGTACATTCAATCTTGATTTAATAACATTGTCTATCCATGGTAGACATGTTGAGCAAAAAATTCTTGTGTCTTTTCTCATATCTTGCATTACCTCAGCACACTGTGGATGGGTCGGAATGTTGCATGCAGCACATTTTCTGATTAGGTTTTGTGGATTAACTATGCTATACCACACCTTACACAGTTTACATGCTTTTGCATTCTTTTTCCTAATGCATCAATTAGGATATTCACAAGGTTCACTTTATTCATTTTTCTTTGTCGGAATATGTTGGTTTATGTATATTTTCTTTATGAGTCTCTTGACCACTTGGATTTTATTTGGAACTTCTTCAATTATTTTCAAGATGTTTTCATTTGATTTGTTCCAGTTTGAAGGATTGTATCCTTCTAATATATCTATGAATGATTTTGTATCTTTTTGGTTAGGACTGTTGCTGATTTCATAGATCAGAAATACCAGTTCCCTTCCTGCTACCTCATCGTATTGCGAATCTGCCAAGCAAGCTAAATCTCGCCATTTTTTTCCGCAGTTGGAGCTTACTGCCATCTTGTTCTGATTTACAGTATTTCACTTGATAAACTAACTTAGAAGACGCTTTATCCTACTATTTCCCACTAATCTTATCACCGATAGTTCACGAACACTTCTAGATATTTCTCAAATTCTAGACGTATGTTAAACTTGTGATATTTGTTGATTAATCTGACTTCGACCAGGAACGTCTCACCAAGCAAGTAAGAGAGCATATGCCTGAGGCCTTGACGTGGTATTTTATTCTAATCATACGGGACAGTCCTTTAAGAGCTGAAAGTCAGCTCAGTCGTCTGGTTAAACTACTCTCAAATTATAATAAATAATAATAATAATAATAATAATAATAATAATAATAATAATGATGATGATGATGCTTTCTTCCTAGACCTTCCCCTCATTGTGCACTTAGCACTTTCCCTGACATCACATGCTATGAATATTTTCTTTTTTTCCCGGCTCACACTCGTACATCAGTGCACGCACTGTAAAGCACTCGTAATTATGAAGTTTATGTGGGAAAGGAAGACACTGCTGACTGTGGAAAGAAGCTTATTTCATATGCACACGCAAATTCCTATTTTGTAAACACGCACACACGTGCACGGTATGTGCACATATGGGCCTGCTGGTAATTACAATCCTCCAAAAATTATTATGGTCAATGTTTTGCTGCCAGGTGAGATTGAAGCAGGTTCTTTAGGAATGTCGTGGATTGTATTTAATTATATCTATATTTTTTTATTTCAGTATGGTCTCATGAGAGTAATTCATGGCACAGCACGCATATATTCATTCTCTCTCTCTCTCTCTCTCTCTCTCTCTCTCTCTCTCTCTCTCTCTCTCTGATACACACACACAGGGGCACGCGGGTACAGATTCACAATGATGATTGACATACGGGCGTCCCAGTTAAGCGTGTATGATATTTGGATCACATATGTGCTTCTTGTTTGTGATAAGAAAAAGAAAATATATTCACAATACGCAGGGTAACTTAGCAAAAGACCCCCCTCTCCCCCGTTTATTTATTATTATTATTATTATTTTATTATTATTATTATTTATTATTATTATTATTATTATATTATTATTATTATTATTATTATTCAAAGAAAACTCATAATCACACAAGTCAATATAATGGGACTGTAAATCCACAGTAGTATGACTGTTTGAGTGTGTTCTTTAAAGTATATAAAGCATTAAGCTTTCGATGACTTGCTCGGTCCTTCTTTCATTATTTTCTAAGCATCTAACACGACAATGGAGGAAGTCGGCCCCCAAAAAGTGTGGAGGTCAAGTTTTACAAGGTATTTTATTAATTATTATTATTATTATTATTATTAATTATTATTATTAATTATTATTATATTTATATTATTTTTTTTATTTATTATTATGATTATTATTATATTATTAATTTAATTTATTTTTTTTTTATTTTTTATTTTATTGATTGATTTATTTATTATTTATTATTATTTTATTATTATTTATTGTTATTTATTATTTTATTTTTTATTGTTTATTAAATTATTATTATTATTATTATTATTATTTTTTTTTTTTTTTTGCCTCTATCAAAGTCCTCCAATTCGACTGGGTGGTATTTATAGTGTGGGGTTCCGGGTTGCATCCTGCCTCCTTAGGAGTCCATCACTTTTCTTACTATGTGCGCCGTTTCTAGGATCACACTCTTCTGCATGAGTCCTGGAGCTACTTCAGCCTCTAGTTTTTTCTAGATTCCTTTTCAGGGATCTTGGGATCGTGCCTAGTGCTCCTATGATTATGGGTACGATTTCCACTGGCATATCCCATATCCTTCTTATTTCTCTTTTCAGATCTTGATACTTATCCATTTTTTTCCCTCTCTTTCTCTTCAACTCTGGTGTCCCATGGTATTGCGACATCAATGAGTGATACTTTCTTCTTGACTTTGTCAATCAACGTCACGTCTGGTCTATTTGCACGTATCACCCTATCCGTTCTGATACCATAGTCCCAGAGGATCTTTGCGTGATCGTTTTCTATCACTCCCTCAGGTTGGTGCTCGTACCACTTATTACTGCAAGGTAACTGATGTTTCTTGCACAGGCTCCAGTGGAGGGCTTTTGCCACTGAATCATGCCTCTTTTTGTACTGGTTCTATGCAAGTGCCGGGCATTCGCTTGCTATGTGGTTTATGGTTTCATTTTTCGTATTGCACTTCCTGCATATGGGAGAGATGTTATTTCCGTTTATCGTTCTTTGAACATATCTGGTTCTTAGGGCCTGATCTTGTGCCGCTGTTATCATTCCTTCAGTTTCCTTCTTTAGCTCTCCCCTCTGTAGCCATTGCCATGTGTCATCGCTGGCTAGTTCTTTAGTCGGTCTCATGTATTGTCCGTGCATTGGTTTGTTGTGCCAGTCCTCTGTTTTGTCTGTCATTCTCCTGTCTCTGTATATTTCTGGGTCTTCGTCTACTTTTATTAGTCCTTCTTCCCATGCACTCTTGAGCCACTCGTCTTCACTGGTTTTCAGATATTGCCCCAGTGCTCTGTTCTCGATGTTGACGCAGTCCTCTATACTTAGTAGTCCTCTCCCTCCTTCCTTTCGTGTTATGTATAGTCTGTCCGTATTTGCTCTTGGGTGTAGTGCTTTGTGTATTGTCATATGTTTCCTAGTTTTCTGATCTATGCTGCGGAGTCCATTCGACTATTCCTGCGCTGTATCTGATTACTGGCACTGCCCATGTGTTTATGGCTTTTATCATATTTCCGGCGTTGAGTTTTGACTTGAGTATCACCTTGAGTCTCTGCATATATTCTTTCCTGATTGTGTCCTTCATCTCTTGGTGTTTTATATCCCCTCCTTCCATTATTCCCAGGTATTTGTATCCTGTCTCATCTATGTGTTTGATGTTGCTCGTTACTTTGCCTTTTTGTATGTTGACTAAGGCGCATTTTTCTATTCCAAACTCCATCCTGATGTCCCCAGATACAATCCTTACAGTCTGGATTAGGGTATCTATTTCCTTGATGCTCTTACCATACAGCTTGATGTCGTCCATGAACATCAGATGGTTAATTCTGTTGCCTCTTTTCTTGAGTTGCTACCCGGCATCCATCTTCTGTAGTACTTTTGTCATGGGAATCATGGCTACTACGAAGAGTAGTGGGGACAGTGAGTCGCCCTGGAAGATCCCTCTCCTGATATTAACCTCTGCTAGTCTTATTCCAGAGCTTGTAAGTATTGTATTCCAGTTGCGCATTGTATTTTTGAGGAAGCTGATGGTGTTTTCCTCTGCCCCATATATTTTCAGGCATTCTATTATTATTATTATTATTATTATTATTATTATTATTTATTATTATTATTATTATTATTATTATTATTATTATTATTATTATTATTATTATTATTATTATTATTATTATTATTATTATTTTAAAGATGAACGTTGTTTATATGGAACAAGCTCACAGGGGGCTCATTGACTTCAAATTCAAGCTTCCAAAGAATATGGTGCTTAGTAAGAAGTCTTAAGAAGGTAAAGGGAAACACAGAATCAAGAGATTTCACTAACTGAAAATACAAAATAAATTAATGAGTTAATAGATATAATAAAAGTATTAATATGCGAGGAGAATACCTGACAGGGTCGAGTTGCTCTCTTCATCTATTTAGTAGTTTTCAATGCAAAAGTTGTATGGTTTTGGTGTAGTTTCCGTTTTCAAAGGAAGTATGACGAACGTCCCCAGCCTTAAGTGGTGTTATTTTGTAACTGATCTGATATTAGTAATATTATTTGACTAAGTTTCGCGTAACGTCGTGGGATGAGGTTAATGCTTATATAGGTAGTATTAGATTTGTCAAGCACATTTGGCCTTGGTGAAACCAAGGTTAATATCTCTGTTATGCTTCATTTTATTTACTGCCTAATTTAATAATAATTACAGAGTTTTTCAAATTTACCATTGAGATCTAGTATTAGGGTTGAATTGTGATTAAATGAGGGCAAGGGGTTCCTATCTTGGGGATGTGATAGAGGAGCTAATTTTATCCTATCTACAATTCTTGGAAAGGATTGTAATATAGAACAGTTATATATATTTATGAGGGAGGCTGGCCTCCTCAACAAAATTTAGATTATATAATAGAATATCTATGTAAGAATTTTTATAATTGAACAAATATATTTATATTAATATATTTTTACATTTTTTTTATATGAAATTAATTTTAGATTTAATTTTACTTTCTATCTAAATTTATTTCGGTGTCAATAACCGAGATGTTGTGACACCAGTTTTTAACAGACATAATCAATCAATCCTCAAGAAATCTGAACATGTTCTTCAGTTGTCTCCTTCGAGCTGCTCCTTTCAGTTGTTTTGGGACGTACCCATCATTGTATGGGGCATTATTCTTGCATTTGCCTAGGTTCTTCATACTTCATTTTTGATATGTTCGATATGTCAAGTTACCGACCAGTTTATTGCCTATTTTCACATCTCCGTAACAAGGTCTGCTTGATCTGCAGATATTATTATGAACGTTGCTTCCAAGAGCTTCTTCATTTCGCGTGTGCTCTAGAGAGAAACTCTCTTCGAATCGTTGTGTACGACGTCTTTTATTCTCGATTCAACAAGTGCTGGAACGTTTCATTTCTAAAATGTGAGATTCTCTCAATTCCTTCGGGTTTCTTGATGCTCTTTGGTTTAAATTTAATTTTTTTCTACTTAATAGACACAATCAATCAATCAGTCTTTATTTTGAAAATGGTTGTCTGTTTGTCCATCCCCACTCTTTATCCATAAAAGGGAGAGAGAGAGAGAGAGTTTCCGATTCGAGACCAATACTAGTTCTGGATGCTGTAGGTACAACAAGCAGAGTGATAGAATTTTTAATTTACGTTTAGTATTGAGAGGGTAATCAGGCACTGAGGTAAGATTATTAAATGGGGTTATTATATTTAATGTTAATAAAGAGTTTGTTTTTCCTCTCGATTCATTCCTGGTAGAACCATTTCTTAGAACAGGTATTGTTGTGTGATTCCACGTCAGCTTTAAACATCGGTTTCGGCCTCTGGCCGTCCGGCTCTGCAAATCCAGATTCATCGCCTACTCGGTTGTGGAACCCCCATGAAAGGACTCCCATGACGGCGCTGCCATTATTGGGTTGTCATTGGGGCTTTCCGTGCCAGGGGAACAATGGACATCCCCATTTTGGTAAGCGTTATCTGTGATCGTTTTCCGTTGGTGCCATTCAAGGGGGAAGCTTCAGGATCGCTGTCCATTTTCGGCGCTGTAGTGAATTTATGCTTCAGTCGGGTTTTTCCGCTACATTTTGCTTGTATGGATTATATATACATATTTATTCACGTATGGGTGTGGGTATTTTTATACATATAAGGGCAAATGCCCCGAAAGGAAAAAAAAAATATGTTGCTTGGCCTCTCGACACAGTGGTCCTTTTACTAGTCTGTTAATAGTTGCCAGATAGTCTCTGTCAAAAAATCGAATATGTTGGAAGTACCAAGCAAAATTTTGAGTCAGAGATGTCCCTTGTTGGCGACTTTCCCGACTACCATTTCCAAATCAAGATGTCTGGAGGCTGACTGAGTTGATGCCTCTTGTTTAGAATATATTAATATATATATATATATATATATATATATATATATATATATATATATATATATATATATATATATGTATATATATATACATATAAATAAATATATATATATACATATATATAATATTTATATGTATGTGTGTGTATTTTTATATATGTATATATCTATACTATATGAAAATATATATAATATATATTTATATGTATGTGTGTGTATTTATATATGTATTATACATATATACATCTATATATATATACATTTGTATATAATATATTCATGCATATATATATATATATATATATATATATATATATATATATATATATATATATATATATATCATACTATATATGCACATATATATACTTTATACATGCATTGAATATATATATATAATAGATATATATATATATATATATATAATATATATATATATATATACTATGAGGATTAGAGAGAGGAGAGAGGAGGAGAAGGAGGAGGAGAGAGGAGAGAGAGAGAGAGAGCGAGAGAGAGAGAGAGAGAGAGAGAGAGAGAGAGAGAGAATAATAGGCAGGTACTTGTAAACTGCGATCATTTAATTGTGTTAGGAAACAACATAGTAATGAAGTGAAAGCCTGTTGGATATGTACATTCAAGAACACTTTTATTGTCAGTTAATATACTTTAATGATTTCGATTTGACTTCGATAATGCCATTCGTAATAATCAATCGGTCACTCCATCATGTCATAAAACCTTTGTTTTGAAATACTCGTAGGTGGGATAGTAGTCATCACCCCACATGTCTTTTTACAATCAATTTTTTGTTTTTGCTTTTTGTTTTTGACGCGACGACCGAACGGTAAGCTGGAATGCATCATCAAATAGCCTGATATCCCGCAATCACCCCGACGAGGAAGCAGACCTCGGGTGGATCGCTGGTTTCCTGATGGATAATGAAATGTTGAGAGTTCCTGCTTTTGATAATTACAGACGAGAGTAACTGATCCCGCCTGATATACATCCAGGAAATTAATTTCGATCTCGTTGAACCTTAGTCTGGTCCGCCCTGACTTGATGCTTTCGAATGAGCTGTACATATAATTCATCTTATAGCACCTCTCCCGAAATTAGGTATTATCATTTTGTGCCTTATCATCGTCAGTGTGGAACCGATGGTGTAGAACCGATGGTGTAATAGACGCTGTGTCAGAGGTCTCTTATTGAAGGTGTAGGAAGGGCAATTATTTTTGTTTTTTAAGTAAGCAAGTGATGCTTGCAGATTCCCAGCGAGCACTTTATGGTCTTATGCTGAGTAAGATTTACCCGTGTGTGTGTGTGTGTGTGTGTGTGTGTGTGTGTGTGTTTAAGAGCGAGAGAGAGAGAAAAAAAGAGAGAATAACGATGAAAAAACCTATGAAAGTTCACTAATTCTAGATGGAGAGAGAGAGGGAGTGAGAGAGAGAGTAAATGACGATAAAACCGATGAAAGTTCACATTCTAGATGCTGTTAACAAATCAAAACTCTTTATAGCCTAAAGTAAAAATTACCTTTTAATACTTCTGATATTTTTTTTCGTTTTTTACTTACGTGCTCGATATTACAGGGAAAACATTTCACCACCAAACAATGGCACAGACCCTTGTAGTTACGTAGTTACACACACACACACACACACACACACATACACACACACCAACTACAACTGACAATGAAAAGTCAGTGGGAGCGTCGAGCAATGACAGTATCGGTGCGACCATACCTTCATCATTGCATTTTATGACCTACCTTATGCCGTGCGGGATTGACTAATTAGCCGGTCACGGAATCGCTTTCGCCATCTGCTTTAGGAGCTTAATGTGCCCTATGAATCGAAGTTGGGGACCGAGGCTGAAAATGAAAAGTAATGGAATGATTCCTAGGGGCGTGCTCCGGTATCGGCTATTTGTGTGTGTGTGTGTGTTCGTGAAATTGGTCCCTTTTATTAACGAGTTTCTACTCTTATTTTTATACAAAAATATATTAATATATATACAAAATTACATATACCTATATATATATATATATATATATATATATATATATATATATATATATATATAAAAATTACACACATACCTATATACATGTACATATATATATATATATATATATATATATATATATATATATATATATATATATATATATATATATATATAACACACATACCTATATACACACATATATGTACATGTGAGTGCCCATATACACACTTGCGTAAATGTATTCACGTATTGTATGACTAATTGTTGGTAATGTGTATAACTGAATTTTTGGGCTGGCTTAAATAGTTTTGTACCCACAACCGAGTTTATTTTAAGGGTTTCTGGTCATTGATATTGTAGGCCTTTGTTGGACAAATATTTTCCAGATGGTTTTCCGTAGTTTTCTACAACTCTGCCGGAGAAAGTGAAGGGCAGTAAATTTTGTTGTTAATTTTTTTATCCGTAGATGTCTGATTATGCACAACTGTATAGATCTGTATATTTATGTATTTTACTCTGATGTAACAACTTCCTGAATAATTTACAAAACTAAAAAAACTTCATATTTCAAATGAAGATTGTACTGCAGTTTCCGAGCGAGAGGGGATAATAGATGACCCTCTTTACAATGTAATTCTGTTGGGCATACAGACGAAAAATCTTAAGTGAGCTGTTAGGCCTAAAGAGATGAAAAACGTTTGGGGAGGGAGCCTAAGGGATTAATTTAAGAGAGGAACGTACATGGTAGAACCACGTTTAGTTTATGAAACGTTTTTCACAGAGTTGAGTTTTTTGTGCTGCCCCTTTCTCGCTCCATGAAAACCTTTTCTTAGGTATTACAGTTCTTGGTAATTCTGAATATTTGTCAATACTTTGCTTGGTTTTGAGGATTTAATTTCGCAGCATGTGAATCATCAGATACGACCTTTAAAAAATTAGGTATTGTTCTGTAGTAAATAGAGTACACTTCCTCGTTAGAAGTCGGCTTCTCCCTTGGGTCTCCAATTTTGATAAAAGATTGCTTATACAAGTGGTTTAATCTTCCCAAAATGCTAGTGAGGGTTTAGCCTGTTGCCGGCAGATATGTTTTTTTGTGCATTTATTTTAATCATTTCCTCCCCAACAATTTTGTGCCAACACTGTAGGACTCATTGGGCTGGTAATCCTTATTTCTATAATGATGAAATAGGGAGAGTTGGAGATTTAATGTGAGCAAGGCGTACGTTACGAGGCAATGGAAACGAAGATGAAACAATGAATGAGAATAGTATTGATAGGGGAAGAATGAAAGTGGTTGAGACATGTATAGCCATTCGGGAGCATATTGTAACGAGATAGCTGGGGTGAGAGAAGAGGTTATTTACAGACTAGTTGAAGAGCGGAAGGTCGCAGGATGTTTGCAGAAGTTAGGGCGAGACTCGTCAGTGGAATCTTTAAGTTTGGAATGTGTTGGAGAGGTCGTTTACCAAAACTCTCTTGTGGGCCGTGAAGTGGTTCTTGTATGATGGAAGGGTAGAGAAGTATGCGGGATGAAAGAAGTCAAAATGGGTAATTTAGGCAAAAGGATAGATCAGTGAATGGTTCACGCAGAAAGATTGAGGATAGAATATAGGTGGAGAAGGATGAATGGAAGACCAAGAAAACTTTGGACATGATCGTGAAGGAGGTTATTGAAAGCAGAGACCTCATATCTGAGGATGAATTAGAACAGGTGGAAAATGGAGGATGTAGCTTGTGTAGATGGGTTTGACATGCATATGATGAAACTTTTTGTTCAGGCGGGAATTTTGTTAGAATGAGGCAGCGATTGCTTGTCTTGTCTTGTCATCCATTGCCCCCCAATGTCACAAACTGCTGAATGTTGGTATAAAAACATTTCTCTTGCCTCATTTGCCAAACATTGGCTGCTTAACTTTTGTCTAACCTTTAGAATGGCTTTTTTCTCCCTCATTTGGCTTATTGATTATTCAAAAAGTGAATCTTGCTCTGTGAATTTGCTATACAGTAAGAAATAAGTAGTAATGAAACCACGGCACTAGAATCTTTTGTATCACTGCAACAGTCTCACAACAGGTATGGAGTATTGCTGAAAGGAATCTTAAGAATTTAGATTGTTCTTTCTTTCTTGAGAAATTTGTAGGAGCTGTCACATAAGCAGGATCTGAGATTGTAGTGTGTCTGTTTTAATGTGTGTGTGTGTCAGTGTTTTTTGTTTTTTTTTAATATGTCGGTTTGTTTATAATCACTTGATAGTGTGTTGACTCCGTATGAAATGAGGTTGTTAACGTTATTTCGACTAACATGTGTTAACGCATTATCATATTTATTATTCATGACTTTCTATCTCTTTACATATTAGCGTCTCAGTGGCGTGGTCGGTTTGGTCTTGGGCTGACACCTCCATGGCCGCGAGTTCAGTTCTCTGCCATTCCATTGAGGGGTGATGGATGTGTATTTCTGGTGGTAGAAGTTCACTCTCGACGTTGTTCGGAAGTCACGTAAAGCCGTTGGTCCCGTTTCTGAATAACCGCTAGTTCCATGCAACGTAAAAACACCATACAAACTAAAACTAAGCATTTCCTATAATATAAAGTGATTACACTGCGTAGCTTTTCTCACTAACCAAAGTCCTGTTGGAATTACGTTGGTGACGCAATGCTGAAAGCTTCATTTGATTAAAAAAAAAAAGTCGGAGTATGCCCGGCGGAGGCGTCAGAATCAGCATATAAACCCCAATCACGTAAGTTATGCAAATGGCTCGGGTGCTTTGTGAAGAAGTCATTTCGACGTCTTGTTCTGTAAGAATATATCTTGGTGTTGAGGTAACCTGCTAAAACAGGTTTTAAGTTTAATTAGAAGGAAAACTCATCTTTCATAGGTGGCTAATTGTTGCTATTCCATGACGTTGCTACTTGTGGGGAGTAGCTGTCAGTAGGAGACTGAACTTGCACAGCGTTATAATTATCATATATAAAATATATATATATATATATATATATAATATATATCTATATATATATATATATATATATTATATATATAATATATATATATAGATATTATATATATAATTTAAATAATATATATAGTATGAACAAAGTTATAGCCACGAAAGAAAGAACATTCAAACACTGGAGATGCTAAGTAATCTGGTCCTTATACCAAGACTTGGTCACAGCAACTTGGTAACAAGACGAAAGTACTTAGCATCTCCAGCGTTTCAATTTTCCTTCGTGGCTGTAACTTTGTTCGTATAATCATCACAAATTTTTTTCATTTATTCGTGATTTAAAATAACTCCCATATATTAATATCAGTCAAAACTTCATCCGTGATTTAGATACTCCCATATATTTAATATCAGGTCAACAAACTTCATCCGTGATTTAGAGAAACCGAAAATACTCGAGTACTCCTCATTTGCATGTGTGAATGACTGCATTTCATACGACGTCCATTCTTTTCGTATTGCAGCTTTTCCTTCCTGTAATGATAACCTCCGAGAAGATTAATGTCGCCTCTTTACGGTCAGATTACACGATAAAGTGAAACCTTACGTCTCCAGCTGCGTGACAAATAAAGCGACGGTGTTGGTGGAGGGGGGGTGGGGGAGTGGGGATTCGATGAGCTTTCTGGGGCTGTTGGGAGAGGGGAAGACGACCTCCTCCTCCTCCTCCTCGGGATAGATGGCGAATCCTTAAGGAATGGATGGGAGAGGAGGGGGGTGTGGGGGGGGGGGGACGATGGAAATGGTGCTTAATGCTCTCTTGTTTCTCATCTTGTCGGTTTCTCTGTCATCAGTGAGGCCAACAGACTGTTAAAATACGAGAGAGAGAGAGAGAGAGAGAGAGAGAGAGAGAGAGAGAGAGAGAGAGAGAGAGAGAGAGAAAACATGAGGTTAATTGGCATGACATTTCATATGGCTACTATTTGTACCATTCTCTCTCTCTCTCTCTCTCTCTCTCTCTCTCCACATATGCATATATATTATATGTATATGTACAAATAATATGAGTATTTATGTATGTTCTTGTGTATATTCACTCTACACCTTCACCCTTTGGAAGGGGGTGGAACCACAGGAAGGTCAGTTCCAAGCGCTTTCTCGTGTTTATTCACGCATTTTCCTGCCCCGAAAATATTATATATAATGAAAAGACGAGAACTGCCAAGATCTTTCGGTCTACACGACCCTTTACTTGAGGCACAACTGATAGAATAAAGCAAAAACATAGTGCAAGGGTCGTGTAGACCTAAAGATCTTGGCAGTTCTCGGCTTTTCATTATCCTTCGTGGCATCACTCTTATTTATGCATAGCATCGCGTTTTAATATATTTCATGATCTGGTATTCATATAATATATATTATATATATATATATATATATATATATATATATATATATTATATATATATATTTTTGTATGTTTGTGGGAATGGTAGTCTACTTTGGCAATATAATTGTATGGCTGTGGGTTTTTTTTTATACCACTATGTTATACAAGAGCATTTTTGGATGGCAGGTTAAATTCTCCAAGGTTTTTATAGCGAGAGATCAATGGAAATGAATAGCCGACAAAATGGAGGAATTCTACATACGACATTTTTCCTTAGAGCAGTTTTTGAATCATTAATGTTAACTGGATGGTGCTGTAACGATACCAGGGAACCTCGATATATCTCTTTTCTCGTTTTCTTCTGCAACTATTTGCTTAGCGTGATGACCCTCTGGAAAAAGGCTTTGTTCAATGTTGAATCTATGGGAAAATTTGAAAAAAAAAGTTTCGTACATCTTACAAAATCTTCATTCGAGGAAGATCACGCGTATTTCTTTCGCTCTCCCCGTCTCTTTTCGCCATGAGTGATTGCAGGTTAGTGGTTACTACTCGGTTTGGGAAATATCTGTTACGTGGGTCGTGATACGACAGCTATTACATGTCTTAATCAAGGATTGTGTGCGACTTCGCCCCCAAGGGGGACCATAAGCGCTGTTCCTGTTTGTTTCCAAACTTACGACCTCGGAATTTTTTTTTTTTTTTTTTTTTAGATTAATCAAAGAAGGTACAAGGTGAAGAAGAAATTATTTAATATGTGTCGTTATATATTCTCGTTTGTCTAAGGAATGGATATCATTGAGAATTAGCCCATTAGAAACTAATGCTTGAAAATCATATGAAAGCTATGTATTCAACGAACGGGAAAATATCTTTGAAGCGTAAAAGGATTACCTTTATGGTTTCTTCAATATATTTTTTTTCTTTAAGGGGGTAATGCTGTCAGTGCACCTCACGCGGTGCACTATAGGTATTACTTATGGGTCATTGCAGCGTCCCCGTGGGCCCCAGCTGCGATCTTTTTTTTTTTTTTTTTTTTTCTCCTGTACATCCGTTCATATTCTTTTCTTACGAGGTTTTCTCCTATTACACCTTTCGAACCTCCTTACTGAATGTCATATTCCCTTTCAGCGCTGAATGAACTCGTAGGTCCCAACGCTTTGCCTTTGGCCTAAATTCCACTTTCAATTCCATTTTAGTATAATATATTTTTATGCAACATTTCAAAAATCGAGAACAAGAAAGTTTAAATAGCTGAAAAGTGAAAACCCTTTCTCCCGTTACATTCCAAAGCATTCATCTGTAAACAGTACAGTTTACTCTGCAATATTTGTAAGAGTATAATTGTGTGCGGTGGCTTCTAGGGAAATGTTGCTTATTTAGACCTGTTTTATGGCCTCCCCCGCTTTTTTATATATGTATTTTACGTTACGGCACAAGTTATTATGGGCAATTTACTCTTCAAAACCTAAACACAGCAATATTTTGACTCAAATTGCTTTGGAGAAATGTCAGTTCACCTGAAAAATTTCAAGTCTGGATAAAGTGGGCTGTTTCCAGTGTTTTAGAGACGTAGAAGTGTATGGAGAGTGCAAGAATTATATCAAAAGTTTGAACTAATGGTTACTTCAGGTTACGTTCTTTCTTTCCTTCTTTGAATCTTCAGCCGAGAACCTGTATGCGCAGAGTCGCAGACCAAAGATGGAATGTCCATCGATCAAAAATGCTTCCATGGTGCATCTTGGTTAAATATTTTCCTTTTCACTTTTAGCTCAAAAATTCCAGATATTGCACACAGTAGCAACAATGCTTGCATACATCCTTCGCTATTCTGTTCTTCAGCTCAATGAGCTATTAGAATGCATTAATCTTCCGTGTTACTGTACATAGACAGCATCAATCTTCAGTACTGTACATAGACAGCATTGATTTTCAGTGTTTCAGACAACATCAATCTTCAATACTGTACATAGACCGCATAAGTCTTTTTTGTTTTTGTACAAAGTGATGGAGGATCATTACCTCACCTCATATGTATTTAGAATGTTTGTATATTTCTATTCGATCTGACTTACTTTTTCAAACCATATCTCTACTCAGTGTGGCTTCCTTTGATTTTAAACTGTAAATTTCTATTCAGTCTGACCTACCTCTTCAAACTGTATGTTTCTATTCAATCTGCCTTTCTGTATCAAACCACAATTCTTATGGGAAAAGATGTTATACGACTTTTAACTTAAAAGCTGTGGATTTTTAAAACATTTAAAGCCAATACGGCAGTAAGCTTGGTTTTGCAGTTATTAGAAGAGTATTTCTCCTCTAAATAAATATATTTCTGAATAATGGTCTGAATGATAATTACCATTGTTTGGAAATAGAAATTCTCACTTCGAGAAATATTTTTAGGAAGATTGACGCTTGAATGCTGGGAACATCTTGGCAAAAGAACTATTATCATAACAATGGTAAGACAAGTGATCCGAAGCATTGGAGACTTGATATTATCTTCTATGTAGGCATAAGAAAACGAATGGGCTCTTATTAAAGTATATGCAATTTGTGGTAGAGTTAATCTCTACCACACTACTGCAGTACATACAATTCCATTTTAGAGGGTTGCGCTGTATTACTTAATGATTTACACTATTTTTAGACACCTGACTTTTGCATGTTCATAAATATCGAGTCCCAATTATCGTTTAGTATCATATTCAGTAGACATTTGAAGTTTTTTTTTTTTTCCTTGGCAGGATTAGAGCCTCTGTCTGGTTTATTAACTACGAAAGACAGTAATTAACTATCCGGATAACTATATATATATATATATATATATATAAATATATATATATATATATATATATATATATATATATCTTTTATAATATATATATATATATATATATATATATTATATATATATATATGCATGTATACAATGTATGTATTTTATATACATGTACGAACCTGTTGGCGGCCGCTACGTGACTGGAACTCGGTACTGCTGTCTCCCCTACCCTTCTGATCCCCTACCTATATCCGACCCCCTCCACGGGCATACAAACAGGTGGATGTATCCCCTACCTACCCCGCCCCACCTAAGACGGACAGACCGGTTTGCGGAGGGTGGGTGGCCTGTGTCATAATTCTCTAACTGTCACCCGTGGAGGACAGACAAGATATACAATGTTATTAGATTCACGAGGACTCCAGTCATCCGAAGAATTGACTTCCAAATATCTGTTCGAATGTACGGTTTCATTCGCTGTTTCCTTGTATCCTCATAATAAGCTTCCTCTTATTTGCTCTTGGGTTTCTCCTCTTGCAAAACGCTTTCAACCCCATTTTCCAGTTTCTGCAGGTGCTCTGTTATCACGAACACTCCATTCACTATACCTCTTCTCTTAACCCCCAAAATTTGTATCTGCATCCACTGTCCTTTCTAACTTTGTGCATCTCTCCTTCCATAAAAATATTGCACATTAAAAGAAACATAAATGTTTGATGTGTGCAGTAATATAAACACACGTTTCATGTGTCCAGTAATAAAACATACAGGTTTCATTTATTCAGTAATATAAACATGCATGTTTCATTTTGTGCTTGTGTAGAGTGATGTGGAATTGTCTCTTCAATATATAAGTTAAATCATTTTTGAATCTCAGATTATTTTTTTTTATGGCAGATTTTTTGAAACTGCTTATTTTAGGCTAGGAAGTATTCCGAGTCTGTAATATACAGCATTCCCGTGTGGTTGAATTTATTTTGTGCTCTCTCTGAGTAACTTGAGAGGATTTAAATCTTGCTTGAAAATATGTACTAATTGTTCTTTTCCAGCCATATGGATTTTTGGAGAGAGAGGTACCTGTTACTTGAGAGAAAAAGTAAAGAGTTTGGTTGATCTTAAAATCTGTGTAGGTTTTGGGATTTAAATCTTGGTTTTCCTACTAAGGAAAGTTTCTCGGTCAAAACAGTTCTATTCCTCAGTTATTTAGAGTAAAGTTCTATTTGTCAATTTACCAGAGGTCACTCCTCTCATGAATTACTCATCACATTATCATCAGTACCTTATACACTCCCATTTAGTCATCATCCAATATCTGCCATTCATTTTTCTGGATTGTATTTATCCACGTAACTTTGGTTAAAACATTTACCTTCACTTTTCTCTTGTGAAAAATGGTCAAACTCAACATTTTATGCGACTCTTTTTTAAGTCACCAGTCAGCTGTTGTATCACCATCTATTCCATATTCAGTTTCTTCTTTGATAAATTTACACCAAAGCTTTTGTGCGCGCACTTCTTGTAGGACTTCTTTTCGAAGCGAACTACTCTTCTTTGCATTTTCGCATTTTCTCGCCCGAACTCTACTTTCATCACTTAAACTACTGTAATCTTCAGTACGTTTGCAGCATTTACAAGATGTATCTCGATTCTTTGACAAGTTTTTTAACGACCCGCATATGTTAAATATCTTACAACTTCATTACAAATGCTTAAACTGATACTACTTTTCCTTGTTACAAAAAATCTCCTCCTCCCTGATAGGGACTTTTCTTGGTACATCCTTCTTTCTTTCTCTACTCTCTCTCTCGTCTCTCTCTCCCTCTCTCTCTCTCTCTCTCTCTCTCTCTCTCTCTCTCATTATAAAGCTCATTTTTGCTCATTAGTCTCACTTACGTAGCTGGTACAATTTTTGACACTTGGACTTGGAAATTTTTTCAATATTGGATATCTGCCATTATTATTATTTTTTTTTATTTTTTTTTACACTTTTATTTTTGTTTCCTAATCTAATTTTTTTTTTTTTTTTTTTGCTTTACCCCAGTTCCCCAATTTCGACTGGGTGGTATTTATAGTGTGGGGTTCCGGTTGCATTATTATTATTATTATTATTATTATTATTATTATTATTATATTATTATTATTATTATTATTTATTTATTTATTTTTTATTTATTTTTATTATTATTATTATTATTTATTATTATTATTATTATTTTTTTTTTTTTTTTTTTTTTTTTTTTGCTCCCATCACAGTTCTCCAATTCGACTGGGTGGTATTTATAGTGTGGGGTTCCGGGTGCATCCTGCCTCCTTAGGAGTCCATCACTTTTCTTACTATGTGTGCTGTTTCTAGGATCACACTCTTCTGCATGAGTCCTGGAGCTACTTCAGCCCTCTAGTTTTCTAGATTCTTTTTCAGGGATATTGGGATCGTGCCTAGTGCTCCTATGATTATGGGTACGATTTTCCACTGGCATATCCCATATCCTTCCTTATTTCTATTTCAGATCTTGATACTTATCCATTTTTTCCCTCTCTTTTCTCTTCGACTCTGGTGTCCCATGGTATTGCGAACATCAATGAGTGATACTTTCTTCTTGACTTTGTCAATCAACGTCACGTCTGGTCTGTTTGCACGTATCACCCTATCCGTTCTGATACCATAGTCCCAGAGGATCTTTGCGTGATCGTTTCTATCACTCCCTCAGGTTGGTGCTCGTACCACTTATTACTGCAAGGTAGCTGATGTTTCTTGCACAGGCTCCAGTGGAGTATTATTATTATTATTATTATTATTATTATTATTATTATTATTATTATTATTATTATTATTATTCTAAGGGAAACTCTAATCACATGAGTCAATAAAATTGAAAAGTAAATCCACAATAGTATGTCTGTTTGATTTTATTTAAAATCTAAAGTATATGACAAAATAACAAATTCAAACAGACATATTGTGGATTTACGTTTCCATTATTATTATTACTACTGCTACCTTGCTGAGATACCTCTTTGAAGAGTTTTTTTTTTTTTTTTTCTCTCAAAAGAATGCTGTTACGTGTTCATAATGTGATATTGTTGATAAAGATGATCTAGGGTTTTACGAATAACGGAAACTTGTCAGTTGCTGAAATAATATGAAGTTAATCTCCTGTAATGGCAGTCGTTTGCTATGTTCCCAGAGCCGTGTTATTTCAGCAAATGCTTGGATGAAGACAAAAGAATTCCTTCGTAATGTTATTCCCATCTGCTTCAACGAGTCATTATATTTGACAGTCATATTTGAGTGCTTGCGGGTCTTCTTCGTGTGAACTCTTTGTGTGTAAGTGTGCATGAACCAATAAGAACTGGTTGGAGAATATATTTAAGACCTGGGTAGGTAGATACTTCGCTCTTTGCCATTGTAATACGTTCACGCTATATTCTTGCTTTATAGTTGTCGGGTGATTGTAAAGCCTTTTCTTAATAGGTTTGCGTGGCTGTATAAGAGAAGATGCGAGTTACAGAGTAAGTGAAGCAAAGAGCATAGGGGGATGTGTGCAATAGGATAGGACTAGACTTGGGCAGCGTGCAAACTTGTGAAGGATTCTTTAGTCACTGTCCTTACTTGGACAACGTGCAAACTCGTGAAGGATTCTTTGAGTCACTGTCTTACTTAGGGTATAAACTCGTGAAGGATTCCAGGAGTCACTGTCCTTACAGGACAAGATGCAAGCTCGTGAAGTATTCTTGGGAGTCATTGTCCTTACTTAGGGTGCAAACTCGTAAAGGATTCTTTGTGTCATTGTCATTATTTGGACAAGGTGCAAGCTCGTGAAGGATTCTTAGTCACTGTCCTTACAAGACAAGGTACAAACTCGTGAAGAATTCTTTGAGTCATTGTTCTTACTTTGGCAACCTTGTGAAGTATTCTGGATTCACTGTCCTTATCTCATGAAGTTTTGACATTAGATTCAATTGACAAGAAATTGTTGTAGCAGTTGGGAGGAACCGTATGCGTCTTTTGTGGAGAGTAAAAAGAAATTAATGACTGGAAGATGTGGAGGGAAGGAGGATTAGTGGCAAAAAGGCCAGCCCTGGTGAAAGTATAATATGCGAGTTTTGAGGTGGTGTGTTCACGTGGAAAACTAATAAAAAATCTAGTTTTCTGTACAGCATTTAATCATAGGCACCGAAAATAAATCTAGTATGAGCCGCAGCCCGTGAACCTTTAGTCATGGCCTGCTGGTGGCCTGCACCATAACGTTGGCAGACGCACGATTATTGCCGACTTTAACCTTAAATAAAATATAAACTACAGAGGCTAGAGGGCTGCAATTTGGTATGTTAATGAATGGAGGTTGGATGATCAACTTGACCAATTTGCAGCCCTCTTAACAGCGGTAGTTTGTAAAATCCGGGGGCGAACAGGAAAAGTGCGGATAGACCTCTCTCTCTCTCTCTCTCTCTCTCTCTCTCTCTCTCTCTCTTTCTTCTTCAGAAAACTAAAAAAAGGGGGAGGGGGATTATATACAATTGAAAATGTATAATCTAGATAGTAAGTATTTGAAGGGAGTTGGATTATAAAATCTGTGTAAAACTAAATAGCTTGAAAAAAAAAAATAAAAACTGAATCGCTATATAAAATAAAATTAATAAATAAAGGAAATGTTTGAATTGCGTGGATGGCGTTGTGATATAAAACGAAATTCTCAGCAAAGTTCGGCGTACTACATGGACGATGTTTGAACGGGTGTCAGTGTCGTTGTATTTATCTACTTACGACTCTTATCGATGCTGCAAAGTAGTCGCACGTAGATTCTTGGAAGAAAATAAATGCATCCGATTTCCAGCATCCAGCTGTTGTATTTGGTGTTGATTCTGGAACTGTTGTTTCAAAGAGCAAACTCCAGTGAGGTGAAGGAACTGCTAGTGTACCGTATTGTGTACCACACTGTAAATTATTAGTTTACTGATTGGAAAGTTTTTAGAGGTCAAAGAATTTGGTTTCGGTCAGAAAAGTATGTCAGACATTTGATCAGATTCTGAGAGGTTCTCTCTTTTTTTTTTTTTTTTTTTTTTTTTAAGGAAATATAAGCATTGACAATAAAATTTAATTTTTTATTTTTTTTTAATTTTTTTTTTTTAACTGAAATTTTTTAATTTAGATTTAATCATTTATATTTTATCACTTACATTTAATATTAATATAATTATTGTTTTCACTTAAATTTAATAATTTTTTTAACTATTTTATTTTTCATATATATATTATATATATATATGTATATATATATATATATAGATATATTATATATTATATATATATATATATATATATATAATATATATATTATATTTATATATATATTTTTTTTTTTTTTTTTTTTTTTTTTTTTTTTTTTTCTCCCGTTTTTTTTTAAATTTTTCGGGCCAGCCCTGTGGGGGTCAAGCCTGACTCATTGGGCTGGTTAATCTTCTTACTTTTTAATAATAATAATGTATGAGTATGTGATGTCAGTGAAGTTTAATGTCTGGTTTTTTATTCTTTGTTTAGTTTGCAACGTTCCAGAAAGTGATGATTTCGATAATGCTATAGAATTTGGAGGATTAAGGTATAGTAAGCGATATTTTCTTGCTGTATTATCTGTCCTAGAAGAAGTGAAAGAATGTCACAGAACATCTTGTTTGTGGCGTGCTGGATATTTATGTTGCCCTCATGTCATTGCCCTATCTAAGCTCTGTGTTATAAGTTTTAGTCATTT
Organism: Macrobrachium nipponense; assembly: GCF_015104395.2. NCBI lineage: Eukaryota > Metazoa > Arthropoda > Malacostraca > Decapoda > Palaemonidae > Macrobrachium > Macrobrachium nipponense. Next base: position 8,771,438 of record NC_061094.1, on the reverse strand, counting down.
TGAAATAACGTAGGCATGACTAAAAAAAGTCTGTGTCAGAATTCGTGGAGATATTGATAGATGAAACTAGTGTCTTAAGATTGTTGAAATCTGGCTTAGTAATGTTGATTTGGCGTTCTTAATTTTTGTGGTTTACAGTAAGCTAAGCGGAACAGTAATCCCGTGTTATAGGCATTAGTAATAGTCTAGGACGATATAGTCATGTTAAAGTCATATTAGCAGCCAAAAAGTTTCTTCCTATTTGTCATTTTCAAGTATCTCTTTGTTAATCAGTAGTGTTAAAGGTTCGTATATTTTCTTACACTCCAGCACAATGGCGTGAGATTTTCTTTATTAGTTTTATGAACTTGCAAAAGAACGCAAGGTGCGATTACATCTGTCAGGGAATTTATAGTTGAAGTTATAAAAACATCTTAGTTTGGTACCTTTTTGTCTGTCCACTTGTGTTTGCGAGAGAGAGAGAGAGAGAGAGAGAGAGAGAGAGAGAGAGAGAGAGAGAGAGAGAGAGAGAGAGAGAGAGAGAGAAGGCAAGGTGAATTTTTCTCTCTCTCCAGCAACTCCTGAGAGCAAACAAATTTGTTGAATCAAAAGCTTTCAGATTGCAGGAGATATCACAGCAGGCTCTAAATCTTTGGTTGGGACCAATTAGGCGTAAGAGATAGGTGGTGGCGGTGTTTGACAAATGGGATCAAAACCTTAATTTCCTAAGGTTAATTAACTGCAGAATAAAAAGATGAAAGAAAGAAAGAAAAGAAAATTTCAATGAGATGATAATAGTATAATTAATAATAATAATACTGTGGACTGGGAAGTTTTGACAATTGTATGTGTTTGAAGGCGAAGGGAAGGAGGGAGATATGGATGGCTATGCCGATGGGAATAAAAAGAAAAAAAAAAAAGGAAAAAACACGTGGTTTTCGCTAACACACAAGATGAAAGTCGAATGATAATGATATGATGATGATGATGATACTGAACATACGAATTAAGTAGATGAGCAATAACTATTATGCCAACATTGCTCCTTGGGCACAATGTCTCCCCGCAAATGGTAGAGGGCCTTTGAATCCCGGACCGAGGTTCCATTTGGAGATGATGTATGAGATAGCTAATGATACAGTCTAAAGATGCTGATGGATCGCTAAGGGCCAAATGGTAGACTCTCAAGCGTGGGGCCTCCGGGGAAGACATTGTCTCTCTTGTGAGGAGGAGAACACGACAGTAGTTTGGCGGCAGTTATGATGTCAGCGTAGGAGATGCACTTGGCATCAGTCTTTAAATTGGGGAAAGTTTGGTTTTGGGGCAGAAGATGGTCGGTGTCCCGCGGAGCTTAGACCAAAAGACATTGACTGGCGGATCATGTCTCAAAATTTCCGTGACGGGGTTCCGTCCGTGAAGCCCAAATTAATCATGATCCCTCTGTGAACCACTTCCTGTTAAGGCTTCCACTATTTTTAATATATTTTTTTTTACGTCAGTGTGTGTTTTTTATTTTTTACATTTCTTCCTATTCGAATCAATCGTCTTAATGATTCTTTAAGTGCCGCGATCAGTATGGTCTTGGCCTGCAACCGCGAGTTCGATTCTCGAGCATTTCATCGAGGGGTGAGAGATGTGTATTTCTGGTGATAGAAGTTCACTCCTGGCGTGGTTCAGAAGTCACGTAAAGCCGTTGGTCCCGTTGCTGAATAACCGCTGGTTCCATGCAACGTAAAAACACCATACAAACAAAAACATAATGATTCTCTGTAAAAGAGTATTGCCGTCATTTGACCATAGGCACTACTAAAAGGTATTTGCAGCATCCCTTCGGCACTGCCTTTACCTTCTTTTTATCCTTTTACTTATCTCCCTCCCGCTTCCTTACCTCAATCAATCCTGTCCAACTTCTCTTAATATCGTAGTGCACCTGTACTC
>NC_061094.1:8692021-8767021 GCF_015104395.2 Macrobrachium nipponense | reverse complement strand
GATGAAACATATTCAGATGGAACAAGTCCACAGAGGCCATTGACCTGAGATTCAAACTTCCAAAGAATATGGTGTTCATCAGGAAGAAGTAAGAGGAGATGATGGGAAATGCACAAAGAAGATATCCCATTTATTTACAAAAATGGTAAAAATTACATAAAAATGTGTTGAAATGCAGTGAGAAAAGTATTAGGGTAGAAATGCATTACATCTTCGCTTCAACTTCTTTAGTTCCGGTTGCACAATATCTTCTGGGAGGATTTCCCAGAGTCCAACATTGTGAGGAATAAAGGACCTCTACAACAGAGAAGTTCGACATCGAAAAAGGTTTATATACTATATATTGGTGCTGCTGTTCAGCGAATCTGGTTGCTCTCGACAGGTAAAGGCCCCGTAGGAGGGTAGTGCCGTCAGTGGACCTCATGCAGTGCACTTTAGGCATTCCTTAAGATTCATTGCAGCGTGCCTTCGGCCCCTAGCTGCAACCACTTTCGTTCCTTTTACTCAACCTCCTTTCATATTCTCTTCATCTTGCTTTCCACCCTCTCCTAACACTTGATTCAAAGTTGCATCGTTGGCATTTGGGTTTCTGGGCCCACTGGAATGGCAGGGAACGAACTGGCTGATAATAATGAAGCCAAGGATGCTGCAAGATGTGATTTCTTAATAAGGATCCACATTTGGAAATACATCCAGTTATTAGAAGATACATCCGTAAGAAATGGCGGCAGAGATGGTCTTCCCGTATTTTATCCACAAATAGTAAGTACACAAATATAAGAAAGAGTATTGATTTTTGGAGTTGGGGTTTTAATCGCATCAGAAGATTCGAGATCATCCTAACACGGCTTAGGATTGGCCATACCTGCTTCAGCCATTGTTATATTTTAGAGGGAGTCAGTGGCCCAGTTTGTGCTCACTGTGATGGGCAGCTATCCATTGAGCAAATGCTGGATAGTAAATTTGAATGATGGTGTTGAGGTAGATAAGCTTATGGGTTATCTGAAAGAATCTGGTTATTTTAATGAGATATGATTTCAGTATATTTAGTAGTAAAGATTTTAGTAATTTTTATTTTATAAAGCATGTGTTTTTAAATATAAAATTTCGTTATTTTATATTTATTGGTTTCATCTGTCATTCTTCATTTTTGACCTTCATGTGCGAACACTTATCCTTCATTTATTCATAATTTTTCATACTAATTTTTATATTTCATTTTCATTAGGACGCTGAATAATCCTGATGGGTTCTGGCGCTTGGTCCTCAAGACCTCAATTTCATAATCGGTTATCAAGATTCCTTTACAAATGGCAAGTAAAAAGTCTAAAAGAGCATGGCAGGTACATACCTAACTGCTTCTTATATGCATAATATTGACTCTCGGTTAACAGTCCTTTTAGATTCCACACAATTATGTAATGGCTTAAAAATAGTCTGTAGTTACTGCAGGTCTGTCTATATGCATATATATATATATATATATATATATATATATATAATATATATATAAGATATGTTGTGTGTATATATTATATTATATATATTCTATATATATATATATATATATATATATATATATTAAAATATATATATATATATATATATATATATATATATATATATATATATATATATATATATACATATAACATATATATATGAGAGAAAAAAATTAGACATAAATAAATGCACAAAGTACCCACCAGAATATCCGTCGATCACGGTGTAAGCCAGCGCTTAAATGTGTTTGATTGCTTTCTCTAATCCGGAGCGGCACTAATAACTCAGCCCATCCACTAAAAGCATTATCAAATATTCCTAAAATGCTGATTACTGTCCTCGCTGCTGCTACATGTGGCGCTCATACAGATTGAAATTCAAATCCAGAGATGAACACTCTGCTATACTCGGGACTCTGGGCGGAGATATATTTTATGTTTCTCTTAGTGCAAAACACGTTTTATATATATATATATATATATATATATATATATATATATATATATATATATATATATATATATTTTCCTTCGCAATGTTTAATATCAGCTTAGTTGTACCTTGGGGATAACGAACATAGCGGGTGGGGGGATTGTAAATGGAAGGGGCATACGAGTATGCCCTTATCTGGTATCAAAAATCGGGTCTTTGGATGCAGTACTAAGCAGCCCACTTCTGACTGGCCGCATATGAGGAAACGAATGCGCTATCCTGTTCATAATTCCTCTTGGGTTTCGATATAAAACCATATTTGCGGCTCAATACTTTTTAAATTGGAGTCATGCGTGTACAAACTACATTACACACACACACACACACACTCTCTCTCTCTCTCTCTCTCTCTCTCTCTCTCTCTCTCTCAAATGATGCATATACTGAAACGGATTGCTCTCAAGTTCATCCTATGAAATTCAAACAGAAGCAAGTGACATCGATGTACAAAAAACTTCCACATCAGTGGTTGCATCATACCAATACTCAGATAGCTCTTAACGCTATTTGTCTAGCACCTTTTCGCTCTGGGTATCCTTTCTCACATGAGAAATATGTTCCCTAGTTTGCAAATAGTCTTAGCTAGGTCCTATTCATTTCTATTGCTTATCTTCTAATTTCTAGTCCAACAGAAAATCTTTAGACTCTAGTCATGAGATTCGTATAGTCGTTCTATACTTTAAATCTTCCTTTGATCGTGTTATTCTTGAAGACATTGTTTTCTACCTTGAAAAAGTGTTGTGGGAGCATTTCTTATATTGAATTCATAATTAACAAGTATGGAAAGTAATACTTGAAGGGCACCATAGTTACGAAAATTTAACAACTGGTGTTCCTGAAGGTAGCGTTTTTTTATTATTATTATTGTGTGATATATATGTAAGAGATGTGGTTTGGCGTTTAAAACAAGTTCGTTCCTTACGCAGGTGATGCAGATCCCTCTGTATTGATTCCGTCTCCTGAGGTTGCTGGGTCTGGCAACGATTTAGCCCATATTAATTCAAGGGGAAAGTTATAGAGATTGGGTTTGATCGTTGTTGTTAAGTCTACTATGGTAGAAACTCCCCCTTTAGCACAGATTACTTCACCAAGAGTTTCTTTATGTACGTGCAAAATGCATGTACTTAAATGCAAAATGCCATGCATGGTTGAAAATCCAGTTTTTAAAAATATTTTTGGCCTTTTTCTACTGATGTTCAAGAAACAAAATCTTATGTAGATTGATAGTCTTAAGAATTTGGTGACCTGCCTATTTTGAGCAGATTATTTTGGTCTTTTATCTTGGCATATTGTTCCCGGTTTGGTGTTCAGAAGCTGACTCACATCTTGAAGTGCTGGACAGTTTGATGGAAGTTGTTATTCATTATATTTGTTTTATATTAATCTCTGGCACCTTTGTCCAGTTAGCCCATTGTGCAAACTTCATGGAATGTCAAGTCAATCTGATTTACCTTTGCTTTCAGATCTTCCTAGACAATACCATCTACCATATGATGGTAGATAAACAGATAGCTCTAACAATCTCCCTTAAGTACAAAACCTCTAGATATTGTTTTCCTTTTCCAAAGAAAGATGCTAAGAAAATCCCAACTGTCATCATTGATATTCGTGCTGGATCAGTCATAAACGTCACTGTAAGGACAACTACCTCTGCCTTAAAGCCGTACTCATGTATTAAGAAACCTGTTCAGCAACTATTATTAAAGTGATTACAACTCTTTGCTCATATTATTAATCATGTCTGAAATGTGACTGTGCATATTGTGAGGTATTGTTAAGTTGTTAAACAATCGTTTGCTCATGGTGGGTTGTTGCCTCCTTATTTGTTCTTGTTTTTCTATGGGCCAAGTTAACGTCTGTCGTTTTTCTTTTGAGTTCGACAGTCGTGTTTGGTATAGCAGCGAGCCAGGTTTCAGACAGCAAATCAGCATGGTGACTTGATTTTGAACAGCGGGTATTGGCTACCTGTTGTCTACGGCAGTGGATTGATGCAGTCGTTAGTGGAGCAGTTTGTTTCCGGTGAGACAACCAAACTGTTGTCTCTTCGACTTCGCTGTTACTCATCAGTGTTTTTGGGATGTGTTCCTGTTAACAGTCATGGGCTGTTATGATGATACGTGCATCCTCTTTTGACAGCTGGGTCTGTCTCCACGTCTCTGTGGAGATTGTCTGCGTTTTTGTGTGTGTTTGGCGCTGCCTGTAGAGTGTATTACTGCTGGGTTATAATAATGACTATTATTATATGCTGTCTGTTTAGTTATGTAATATTGTTGCTGCGTGATTTTGATATTTACACTGTTTATTGATTTATTGCTGTGGTGTGTGCTGCTTGTAATATGTTGATTTCTTTGGGTTATGCAGCTTGAGTGTATTGTGGGGTTTTAATTTTTGATGTAGCTGTTTGTTGATTTAACTATTGTTTATTGTTTGTTATTTTACTATTTCATTGTAAAGTAACTTGGTTGTGCTACATCTATTATGTTTTGATTTGTAACTTTGTAACTCACTCCTGCTATGTGATTAGATGTACTTTTTGCCCAAATCCCGACTTACTTGTAAATTTGTAAATAATATACTAATATTAAGGCAATTTTTGTGGTTTTGCTCCGCTCCTTCTCCTTTGTTTGTCCCAACTGCTGTCAGTAATACTAGTTCATTTCTTTTTTTTCTTTAAGATCCTGCAGGACCGAGTGTTGTCCATTACAATTTGTTCAGCCTTACCAAGAGAGGAAGGACGATAAGACAAAGACGGGGGAACGAAAGTTCCAAAGCACCTCTTGAGCTGTTGCATCCCCTTACTCCTAGGGGTGAAGAGTAAGTTTTCATTCTCTGGCAAAGCTAAAATAAGCGTGGGCTGCTTTCATTGTCTTATAGACCTGTAATTGAGTTGCATTGCTCCTTGGTCAAGAGACTTCCACCTGACTAGTAGGCTAAGTATCATTTTTACCTGGTGGTTTCATTGAAGAAAGGAGGATGAAATCCGTGTTCCTCTGTATATTCAAAGCAGGCCGTGTTGATTTATACTCGCAGCTTCTGTTATTTGCAATCTGTGCTTTCTAATGACCATTTTAGTTTCGGCTTTTCGTTCGTGGTCGTCTACGTATTGTGTTAACACATTGCCCCTTGGTTGCGGTGAGCCAGCAGTCGCTTACGTAGAATGTTGTTGATGCGACCTATGTAGTAATTGCAGAGGGCTTGGCATGTCCCTTCGGTACATCTAAATTTGTTTACTACTTTGGTTGGCTTCTTTGGCCGCAGTGCCTGGGCTTTTGCCCTAAAACTCATACATCCATCCATCCATACTACTTTGGTCGACTGCCACATCTGTCTACGGTGACCCGTGCTATTTTCGCATTTTGAGTGCGCTTACTAGGTTCGGGCGGCAGTAATTTCTGGTGATGGAAGTTCACTCTCGACGTGGTTCGGAAGTTACGTAAAGCTGTTGGTCCCGTTGCACACGTAAGATAAACCTTTCTTCAGGATTCGTAGGTGTCATACCGCTGTCAGTTATCCTCATAATGGCCTTGGCCTCATCCTGGAACTGGCTGTGATATGCTGTTTTATAATGCAGCATGATGTATCTCCATGAGAGACATCATACTGTATTATAAAGCTAGGACCAGAGAACCAGTCTTTGCATGCTGATGGCTAATCAAATAGACATAATGGGTACTCAAACCCCGACCCTCACACCAAGCTCACATAGATGATAGGTCGTATTTTGCTAGTGTGAAATCTGCCGTGCCTTTAGCACGGCTTGAACTTGGAACCAACACACTGGGAAGACCTTGCAGAGCCAGCAGTGATAATCCCTTCCAGAGCGTAAGAGTTAGTAGTGGTGTCAGACGGTACGACGGCGATTGGATTCAGGTTGAGGGTTTTGGGAGGAACCGTTGGCATATACGATGGCATACCGTCCTCGCCGAGGGCCGAGTCGCGTGTTGTCGAGTAATTAGCTTTGGTCCGGTCATTTTTTCCGGGACAGGAGTGGGGAGCATCGCCGGTGTGAGAGGTCTTTTATCAAGATTGCCAGCGTTCTCTGCTCTGCCTTTCTTCCCTTCCACCCCCACCCCAACCCCGTGCGACCAGACGAGAGGAGGGAAAAGAAAAAAAAAAAAGTGATAAGCCACCACCTTTGTTTCCCTCGGGCGTTTCACCATAAATCTCAAGTCTCCGTCTAATACTTTATTGGTCATAGCAGGTGCAACCGTTTCAGGCATTTTAGTTCTGAACAAGGAGCTCGGGTTACTTTTTTTTTGTTTTCCGCATATTACGGATGTTTTTTTATATCTTGATGAGGTCTTATTAAGTCGGTTATTTACTGATTTGGCTTTTTTCCGGTTTCTTAGTGCTGCTTCTCTAAGTTGTTCCGGCCATACTTTTGTTATTATTATTATGGAGATAAAATTGCATCATTAGTAGTATTATCAATACAAATATTTGTTTGTTGTTTTGTATATTTTAACGAATAAGATAATTGACTTTTAGGGATTAATTAAGGTAACTGCTGTTAACCTGTCAACTTAACTTGGTAAACATTATTCTGTAAGGGGGTACAGGCCATAATGTAATCATTTTAGCAGTTGACGCTACTAAGGAAGGTAGGTTGCTTGGTTTTTAGCGACTGGTGTCATTTACATTACTTTCTATTTACGTGTTTCATTTTCCATTCAAATGGCTGCTCATTTCACTCTAAACCTCGAATCGATATCGCGCCACAGCGAGCAGTTATTTGTTATTGAAGGTGTTCATGTTCTTGTGAAAAATATGCTATAGTGTCTTGCTTGTTTGGAAAGAGAAAAAAAAGTTTACCTGCATCAAACAAACGAGAGAGAGAGAGAGAGAGAGAGAGAGATATAGGGGGAAGGAGGGTAAATTGTCCAAAGGGTATCAACCTTTCATGAATTATCCTCTTCCATTGTCCGAGGAATGACGTCTACGAACACTTAGAGAATCCTGCCGTTTCCTACCTGTCGATTCGGAGGGTTACATAGAATGAAAGAGATATGTGTAAAATTAGGTTTACGCACAGGTTTTTAAAATATGCGATAGTATATACATGCGTGCGGAAGTAAGTGGTCTTTCACAGTATCAGCAAAATCATATGCAACCCTGTGCGCTTGCATACACACTGTGTGATCGTGTAATTCGAGAAATTGCGGTAAGGCTTAAAAAAAAGCTGAAATATTTTGGTTCACCCAAGAAGAGTCCAGGTCAAGTTCTGAAGATGGCAGGTACACTTCGGACAATGGACGCGGTTCTGCGTATTGGAATTTCTTTATATTTTAGCTCTCTCTCTCTCTCTCTCTCTCTCTCTCTCTCTCTCTCTCTCTCTCTCTCCCCGAATCGAGTGTGTGTGTGTGTTTGTGTGTACGGAAATGGTTGTGAATTATATTTACCAGTTACATTGTTCATTCTTCCAGGCAGTAACAGCACCTCGCAATGGGTATATCTCTCTACAGAATATTTTTATTTAGAAAACTAAATAGAAGTAATTGAGCCAATTTTCTCTCTCTCTCTAGTAATGTAAATAAATGTTTCATGATGCAAAGATTTTAAGATCTGTAATGCTCTCTCTCTCTCTCTCTCTCTCTCTCCCCAAATAATGTTCACCACACTTTATTATTTTTTGTGCTTATGTTCAGCAGACATTTTATTGACCTTTTCCGATGGGCGTCGCCAGACTTGGCTCAGACAGGAATCCTTAGAAGCTGATGATGATGATGATGATGTCCTCTCCAATGTGTACACACACACACACACACACACAGTGTCAAAACTTCCTGTTTTGCTTGAACGAAGTATTTTGAAGTAATCTAGTTTGATTTTTAAAAACGTCGATCTACTTCATAAAAAAATGGAACTATTATAGATCCGTGTAAAATGCAAAGCTTTCCGTTAATCTATTCTAGTGATAATCGCCCAATCCTTGATTTAATCAATCGTTCTATGAAAGTACAGGACGAGGAGCTGTCTTAACTGAACTTGCCTACCCTACCAAAATGATGATGTGAGCAACACCCTATGATGACCGTCCCTTTCCCCGACACAGAGTCTTTTATAGTACCTGGTACCCAATGTGTAGCTACACCTGGCAGTGGATAATTAGGCGGTTTCCCAAAAGGCAAACCCGGTTAGATTTATTTGTTGTCTGTAATATATGGATAGGCCTAGCCATTCTCTGCTCCCCGCCTACTCCACAGCAGCCGAAGAGGGTATATAATTTTCTTATTCTTTTTGACTCTCGTCTGTTCGAGAATTTGTGCTTTGCTGTGATAGTATCGTACATATCTTCTTTTTTTTACCGCTCTGGAGCTAAGGTCTCGTTATTATTGTTTCTGTGAAGTTCTTACATTCGTGCTCGAACTCTTCAATTTTTTTGGTTTTACATTCCTCCTCGAAATCTTCATTTTTTTTTTTTTTTTTTTTTTTTTACAGTCGTGCTCGAACTTTAATTTTTGGTTGTACATTTGTCCTCGAACTCTTCCATTTTTGGTTGTACATTCGTCATCGAACTCTTCCATTTTTGGTTGTACATTCGTCCTCGAACTATTCAATTTTTCGTTTTACAGTCGTCCTCGAACTCTTCAATTTTTCCTTTTTACAGTCGTCCTCGAACTCTTCAATTTTTCCTTTTATAGTCGTCCTCGAACTCTTCAATTTTTCGTCTTACAGTCGTCCTCGAACTCTTCAATTTTTCGTTTTACAGTCGTCCTCGAACTCTTCAATTTTTGGTTCATTGCTGGCGAGTATTTGTGCTGTTTCTGTATTTCTTAACACTTGAATAACAGAATGTGAATTCTGATGCTGGACATTCTCTCTCTCTCTCTCTCTCTCTCTCTCTCTCTCTCTCTCTCTCTGGGAGCAGACCCGGTCATGTTAACCCTACAATGCATTTAGTATATACAGATGCCCATCTTTACAGAAAATTTTCGAAAAAAGTGTGATGATATCTGCGTTCAAAAAGTCGTTTTCAAGAAAGCTCCTGTATAAGTAACTTACACTTTTTCATTTTCAAAAAGTGTAAGTAGATATGCGTATGGAGGAGGTTAGTTTTTTGGATTCTCTATTTTAGTAACACATTGGAAAATGGGGCATTCAAGTTACATAAAACTGATTTTATTAAAAAAATGAGTCGTTCAAGTTACATAAAACTAAAATCAGTGATTTATTTTTTAGCAGAAATGAATGATTTTACAGTTTATTCACTCCTTGGAACCAACCCCTTCCGCTTTGAGTCCTTATACAGACAGAGCCAGGGTGTTGCGATATGCCAGGTATATACTTACCGTCTTTTTAATTCACCTTATTACGTTCACATATGTAAATATGTTGGGGTATTTTTTGTAAAACCTGGCCTGAAGATCGTGTTTCTATATATCTTGAAGAATCCACACATTTGCCAGCACTCGTATTTGATTCTGCAACTCGTATTTACGAAGAATTTGAGTGGCCGGACGATGTAGGCGCGGACAGGAAATTCCCCGCTACTTGGGTATAAAACCCACGTATTACCTCAACTTATTCAAAATCTCACATAATGAACTCAGACACAAGTCCTTGATAGCAAATTGCCTCCGAAAGCTGTGTGGCGTATTTTTGCATATTTCTTCTTGGTCTCTAGTAAATCTGGCTGCCATTGGAGAGGTGGAAAAAAAATGAGGACTTACGTCTCTTCATATAAAGTCCAGAGACTTTTGTGGTTAGATTGGCTCCTGTGACACTATAAGTGAGGTAGTTGTGAAGAAATGTGATCCAAAAGGAAAAAAAAATGAGAGAGGGATTTCCGAAGTTTATTCGGAATAACGTTTGGATATTGAAAACATTGATGTGGTAGAGGACAAACGCTCAGAATGAAGTTATATACCTATATATTAATGTGTATAGTGTGCATATATATATATGGTGTGGTGTGAATGTATGCGTGTGTTGTGTATGTGTGTATATATATATATATATATATATATATATATATATATATATATATTATATATATATATATATATAAACATTAAAACAGGTACTGCTTCCGCATTTTAAATCATGATGCGTTTGGTTTAATTTTTTGCCATCTGAACTCTCACATTAAAACATTTTAAATCACGATGCGATTGCTTTTATTTTTTTTTAACTTGCAAGTGGGTGGTAATATTATTGTATGCATTGACAGATCCATTCATATATATATAATTTACATTTGAAGTCAGTCTTGTACCTTGCCTTGCCGTTTATGGATTTGTTCATGCAACCCACTTCAGAATAGTTTGAAATTCTGGATTTGTGATTTCATTTTGGTATTCAGAAACGTAAATTCATGAAGAAAATACATTAAATGTAATTTTTTTTATAAAATGATTTTGTCAGTAGCTCAAGGGATAAATGTTCATTTTTCTTGTTTTACAACTAAAAGCAGCCTACGGTATACTTTGTTAATTAATCTAATTTATTTATAAAGAATGTTAATAATGAAGGTATATGTATGGGTTTATTGTGCTTTATTGTTTGCTTTATCAAAAAATGCATTTTGTCCTCTCCACTAGCGTCGTGTGTGTGTGTTGTGTCCTGAAGGTCAGTGTAACACAGACTAATGGCGCACAAAAGCCTGCTTTTGGGAGATAAGAGTCGATGTGTATAGATCTACTTGCAGCCTCGATGTTTTCTGAAAATTCTGGGTCAGTTTCATTTTATCCAGATTGGTCCTTGGACTTTACGCCTAACTTAAATGAATGGCCATGAAATGTCGTGCTGGATCGAGAGAGAGAGAGAGAGAGAGAGAGAGAGAGAGAGAGAGAGAGAGAGAGAAATATCCAGTTGACAACGGTGTCAATTTGTAAAAGAAATGCACTTTTTTTTTTCTTAACTATCATATTCATGAAAGACGTGGGTGTGTTAAGAAAGATTTATATAATTATGATATATATTATATATATATAAAATAGTTATTTATTCTATTTTTATTATTTACTTAATTCATATTTTATTTATTTATTTATTATTTATTTTTTATTTCTTATTATTATTAATTTTTTTGTGTGCACGCAAAACATCTTGTCCAGGAATAATCGGAACGTCACGTTTTATTCCTGCTCTAGGTCAAAGGTCAAGCGTCCAGTTAAAAACGTTTCAGTTTCCTTAATTAAAATTTCGCGGTTTTTATGCCAAAGGCATATATGAATTAATATGAGGCAGACTGTGTTTACGGATGGTCACGAGACCGTGAAGACCAGCTTATGAAGGCCCCGATATTTCTTTATTTTTTCTTTTATATTTTTAGGAGTTTAATGTTAAAAGAGGATGACGCGGAAATAAATTTTGAAGTGCTTGTGTCTCTTTGTGACGAGGTGCTATGATGAAGTCTCAAGGCCTGCATATTAGTCTGCGGGATCCCATGCACTACAATAATGCTTCTTGGCGGTTTTATATATCTCTTGAGATTTTAAAATGTTGGGATGTCGTTTCCTATACGGATATTTGAAACATCACAAATGATTCTTCTGAACTTTCTGTTACGTTCTTCTTGGCGGTTAATTACTTGGGTTTCGTGTGATCTTAAAACTGTTTTGATTTCGCGTCGTTTTGTATGAAAGTTTGATGTTCTTTGCATTGTTGGTATAGTAACAGTCTGGTTCGAAATGTCTATAAATATTTGACATTTTAAGAAAGCTGAATGATTAAAAAAAAAAAACATCGAATTGGACCATGAGAAAACATTACCTGGCTGTCTTGTTAGTGTTACCTAAAGGTTGATGAGAGAGAGGAATAGTTTACAGGAACTTGAAAGTTCTTAGAATTTGGTCAGAACAGAGATCACCATCTGGTACACTTTTGGTAATGTTCTGATTTTCATGGCAAAATAAATCAGTACGTTCGTAGCATAAATGAATAGACATACATTTTCCTGAGTAATTTCTTGTATATTTTACTGTTAATAGAAAATGACAGAATTCTAAGTGTGCGTAACAGGATCCCGTGGAAAGACGCGATTACGAGCGAAGGCTAAGTAAAAGTAATTCCTAATTAATCCCGTCAGGGAAGTCGGTTTAAGGGTATTTGTTGGTCTTGTGTGGACGGGGGTCATCCATTTTGTAAGTGTGACCTATTCTCTAGTTGGAATAGAGGGGTGGGTATTCCAAGGGAGGACAAAGGTTGTCAGGGATATTATGTCATTGAATGAAGGTCGTGAGCAGAATAGGAAAATTAGTGAGGCAAACCAAGCAGCGTTTTCATTTTTTTTCCCCGAGTCATTGAATGAAGGTGGTGAATCAGTCTTAAGAAAATTAGTGAGGCAATCCAAGCAGCGTTTGTTGTTGTTGCTGTTTTATTTTTTCTCTCGAATCTGTAAAACCTTCATCGCAGCTGCCATAGAAAAGACATGACTAGAAATCAGTAATAGCTTTACGAAGGAATTTAAAGAACTGTTGTTATATTTGATAACAGTAGCATTAGTCCCCGTACGGAGGTAGTGCCGTCCGTGCACCTCATGCGGTGGACTGTAGGCATTACTTAAGGTTCTTAGCAACCAGCCTTCGGCCCCTAGCTGCAACACATATTGCTACATTTACTGTACCTCCTTTCATATTCTCTTTTTTCATCTTACTCTCCACCCGCTTCTGACAGTTAGTTCACTGTGCAACTGCTTTGAGGTTTTCCGCCTTTTACACCTTTTAAACCTTTTACTGTCAATTTCCGTTTCAGGGTTGGATGACCTCATAGGTCCCAAGTTCAGTAGCATTAACATGTAGCAATGACCCGAGTAAGTGAGATGGATGGATGGATTATGGAATTTAGGGCATAGCCCAAGCACTGGGACCTATAAGATCATTCAGCGCTGAAATGAAAGTATGGCTAGATGGAAAAATGACCGAGTAAGTGAGGGACGTAGCAGTTTCTGCGGACTGTTTCATTTAAGCCTGATGGTCTTATGACGACATTCAACAATTAACTCTGTAATTGCCCAGGTTATATAGTTTCTTCTTTGCAGCTTCGTGGGTTTGAAAATCTGTTTCATTGTTTGCTTTTTTTAATGTCCGTGTTTAATGCTGTTGTATTGAAAAGGTATGCCTAGCAATCAATGGACGGAGAGCATAGCAGTACTTATAAATTTTATATATATAATATATATAGTCATATTGTGTTGGTATGTGTGTATATATTTGTATTTACCACTGCCTCACACAAGAATTTATCTTACCCTATCTTACCCTGAAATAGCATTCTACCAATTCCTTTTGATGTGGGATTGACTTTACTTTGGGAATAACATCCGAGGAGAATAATATATGAGAATTACAACTAGCTTAGACAAGATTCAAAATTGTCTTGCGAGTTTGGAACATTTGATGGGAAGGCAGACAGTTGACCAACCATTATAAGAGAGATTCAAATTAATTTCGACTGTGCTCCACGTGATCCTTTCGAATCCAGCCTTGTCTTCAAATCGTCACATCTTTTCCATGATATCTGAGCGTTAAGTTTGGAACACTGCTATTCTTAGATAGTTTCGCCATTTATTTACACAAGACTTTTATACACGCTGCTATTGGGTCACAAATGCTCCTTGATGTCGAATTCACTTCACCTCGGAAAGATCTTGTGCCCAGGGGGGAGCTTATGTGATAATATCCGCTTTGGCTACGATTCCAACCTATGTTCATTGGCTTTGAAACAGAAGTTGAAAGTAGATTTAAAATTCCGCTATCTGGCTGCAAAACCGTGCGCTGTTTAACACACACACACACACACGAGGTGTTAAGATAATTCGACCTCTATTTATAAAAAAAAAATGCTCGTATTCAGATACAACAGATTTACGCTAATCTCAAATCAAAGGATTCCCCCCCGCCCTTGGGCTGCCACACATTCTGCCAACGGGTCTGCCACTGCTAGAAGCAGCTCTGGGACGCTCCCCTTTTGAGATGGCGCGCAGCTGGTCCGTCGTATTCAGCAAGATGTTTCTCGAATAAAATATGGAAAAAATTTGGTTGAACAGAACTCTAGGTAGTTTGCACGCCTTATTTGACCTAATAAATTCTACAACTTGTTAAGTTTCGTTCTGTGGTCAGCCAGTCAATTGGCAGCTCCGTCACGATAACGCACCCTCCTACTCTTCCCATTAGACACAGTTTCCTGGTCAAATTCAAAACACCTGTGCTTCAACAGGCTCCCTACTCTCCCGACATGACTCCTTGTGACTTTTGGCTTTCCCCTAAGCTGAAGATGCCTCTGAAAAGGGCCAGATATCAGGCCAGACAGGACACCATGCTGAATTCGACGGAGCAGATGCGTACAGTCACGAAATACGTGTTCCAGCACTGCTTCCGACCGACAGTGGCAGAACCGTTGGGAGAAGTGTGTGGCAGCCCAAGGGAACTACTTTGAGGGAGATTAGTGTAAGATGGTTGTGTATCTGAATACAAGTATTTATTTTAAATTAATAAAGGTCAGATCATTTTTTACATCTCGTATATATATATATATATATATATATATATATACACATATATATATATATATATATATATATATATATTGATCGAGTTAAAAGCCACAACAATGTATATGATACCGTATCTTTCCAACATAAAAACTTTAACCTTTTTGTATATTATTAAATACATTATCGTATACATTACGGCTTGGTGATACACTATAGTGTATGTATATATATATATATATATATAATATATATATATATATATATATATATATATATAATATGTTTTTTTATATACATATATACATACGCGCGATTTTTTATACCCTAATATTCTTGTTTCTAAATAATATATCGTTGGATTCTAGTTCTTGCCTATGTCGGATCGAGACTACGTTATGTACATCCAAATAGGCTTTTCTTCATACATTTCTTTGGGGATGTTACATTTTCAGACAGCTTATTCACAAAGGTAAAGAAATTAGTACGTAAAAATTGCTAGGTTTGTGTGTGTGTGTGTCTGTGTGTGGGAAGTGATTATGAGATCGATGGCAGCATATCATTAATAAGTATGTATTGGATGTTTATGCTCGGATTTTGATTAAAAGTGAGAAAGAAGTAAAGTGGCTGTTTAATCAAGGAAGAGGATATTCGTATTCAGTGCTTTTCATAAAAAAAAAAAGGTTTGATGAGCGCAAATAGAAATTTTTCACGTACACCACATACTTCTATAGAGAAGTTGAAAATTGGTCTGTGATAAATTGAACGGAACTGAGAAATCTTTGAAAATAAAAAGAAACTTCTTTGCATCAGCTCAATGAAAATATTTAGTCGAAGAATCGATCCTTTTCGGGGGAAACAAATCATTTATCAAAAGGAAAGTCATGTCTTCAAACAGTATTGTTCTCTATAATTTAGTGAATGATGTGTTTACTCGAGACAGGTGGTTCCAGCGACGACCTTTCCTTATCCCGGATATAAATCACCTTCCATCGCCGAATAATGCCTCACGAAGTGGTTCGAAGTTCCTCTGCTTCGACAAAATTGCAGCAGGAAGGCGATTGACACATAATAATTGAGGGGCCCCTGAGATATGGCCTGTCCTTATTTATAACTCTGATTTTGTAAAGTTTGGCCATCGCTGTTCGCCTGTTTTTTTCGTTGTTGCTGCTTTGAGAGACTCATAGACAGTTCTTCCTTGAGATAGTGCCTTATTTACTTGTCCACTTAGGGAATTATTTCTTCTTTATATTTAGGGAATTATTTCTTCTTTATATTTATATTTAATTTATAGATTAGCAGAACAGTTCTTCCTGAGATAGTGTCCTATTTACTTGTCCACTTCAAGAATTATTTTACTTCATGTTTAATTTATAAACAGTTTAACTGAATCGTCTGGAATCATTGACAATAATATGGCCTTCGTGATTCGTCGCCATGGTTTACGCCAGGTAGTTACACGCCTCTATTGCCGGGCATTATTTATCACCCTTAATACATGCTTACCTTGTGCTGTTGTCTTCCAAAAGAAAATTGACCATTATTACGTAACGTTGACTGTAGTTGAGTGATCAAAGTCTGGGACTCTCTCTTTCTGTCTCTGTATATGTATGTAATATGAAATTTTATTATTGTGACATATTAATAGAAATCTTTTATTACATTTACTTCTCACTCATACATACCAGTTGTCCTGATATTATACATACCAGTTGTCCTGATATATGCTTGTTAATGTTGCCCTTTCGGCTAAAATGGAACATGAAAGTTGCTAAACTAAGTTGTCGAACTTATTGTAAACGCTGCAAAAGGACCTGTTCCCCAAATTGCAGGATATTGTCTGGTTTCGATGATAAAGTGAAGGGTGTTCGTATGTCGAATTCGCTTCTACCTTTGCAATAAAAATGTGCAGGCATGTTCATGTACTTTTATGTGTGTTTTTGTATGAAAGAACCATATTTTGCAATACACTCCTATAAGGGATTATCTGCTATCACATTCGATTATTCTAATGATGTAAAGGAATCATAACCAATTTAGTTTTTTTTATGGTGTAAATGGTTTTGAGTGAGAGTTTTAATTGCTATGTAACATTAGATGATCCTAGTTTTAATTGTTGTGTATCTTTAAATATTTTTAATTGCAGTTTTAATTGATCAGTTATATAAAACATTTTAATTGATTCACGCATTCATTCATTTAGTCCATTTCCTTGTCTGATGTACCATTGCAGCGCTGAATGACCTTTACAGGTCCCAGCGCTTGGGCTATGCCCTAAATTCCATAATCCATCCATTCATA
Source organism: Macrobrachium nipponense (assembly GCF_015104395.2). Lineage (NCBI taxonomy): Eukaryota > Metazoa > Arthropoda > Malacostraca > Decapoda > Palaemonidae > Macrobrachium > Macrobrachium nipponense. Next base: position 8,750,292 of record NC_061094.1, on the reverse strand, counting down.
ACCAATTTGGTCCTTGCCATTAGTCCTGGGTCTACCGGTCTGCAGTTTCATGCAAAGCATTGCAGACTCATATGTTCATTCATTTCATTTTTAGTCCGGAAGCTACTCTGAGACACCAATATTATGTAAGGGTCGGATATCAGTATTTATTTGTAATGCGGTTTTAAGAATTTTTGGCATTTATATTTATGTAGGTTTTCTTTTCAGACCACATCAAAGTAATACCTAGGCTGTTGATAAGTCACGTTAAAAAGAAATTATTGCGTCGAGTATAAAAGGCAAGAAGTTGCCTGTAAATAAAATATGTTTTCGTCAGTAAATTAGGGAATCTTGTTGCAACACTCTTATAATTCTGTGACTTTTCACTAATACTTACGTACACGCAAATTTGTTTACTTGATGTTAACAGCTGGGGCATCCTTATCCAGGTACTCAAGGAGAGTGAATTTTACCGATCTGTAAAAAAATCCACTAAATAAATTAATTAAAATTCTTGATTTAGCTGTTAATTACAGTATTAGAAGTCCATTAATACAAAAATAGAAACGAGGTGTATGCTGTTATTTCATTTCCTGTGGAGTTAAGACAGCTTTACAATATACAGTGATGTCACTTGCACTTAACAGTTAACCCAGCCTCTTAATGATACCCGTTAGTAGCGGTCCTTCCTTGCTGGTTTTGCAATCGCATTGTATTCGGTGGTATGTTAAACATATTTTGGCTACCACGTAAATGCACCTACTGATATGACAGCAGTAATCCCGGTCTTTGATGAGAAATCACTACGATATAAAACATTACACTTTGAACCTTTATTTGCTGAGCACCTACTTCCCTTTTTTTTTGTTTTGTTTATTTATCTATTAATCATATGCAAATTTCTTTTTGGGATCTGGTTTCCAAAAGGTACTTTTCTGACCTCAGTTTTTTCCCTGTAATCTGTATGCTCGCTTCTACTCTAAGGGTGTCCGGTGTTCTGCACCGTTATCTACAGTTGCTATTGGACAGTGACTGAACCTTTAGTTTCCACTATGCTGTCATTACAGAAATGTCCTTCCACCAGGGCTGTTGTCTGCCGCCCTCCCCTCGCCCCCACTTTCTCTGCGTTCTCTCTCTCTCTGCTCTTCTCTTACTGCTGTCTCTTCTCTCGTCTCTCTCTCTCTCTCCACCTAGCTTATGCCCTTTTCCTAATATACATGAGATCTGCCGGTCATGCCATCCATTGTCATGCTTTTATTGATATAAGCAAAAAATTAATAATCTCGAAGGCGGGGGATGTTGTCAGTGTACTTCATGGGGCGCACTGTAGGAGTTACTAAAAGTTCTTGCAACCCCTTTTATTTTGTTCTTTTACTGTACCTCCATTCATATTAGCTTAATTCCATCTTGCCACCCACCCACTCCTAACAATGATTTCATATTGCATCTGTTAGGTTTTCTTCTTGGTACACCTTTCAAACCTACCTACTCTCGCTTTCCTTTCCAGCACTGAATGACCTCATAGGTCCTAGCGCTTGGTCTTTGGCGTAAACTTTATATTACATTTCCCAATGAATGTGTTGACCAATTTTCATCAAATTCAGTTCATCTGTATTCGAAGTGTTGAGAGACGAGAGGTTTACGGACAAGGGTGAAACTTGATGTAAACCCTCATAGCCGTTAGTGGGAGTTAAGTCTAGCATCTTAACATTGCACATTCGAAGTAGTGATAATTAAACATTTTTTGTGAATGTCCGAAGAATAATAAGAAGCGGAAAATAAATCGATCAGCGAAACTTTGTCAAACTTCAATATTTGTAATGAATCCAGTGGTAACTTTTTTGGGAAAATTTACAAAGTATTAAAAGAAAAACAAAATAAGTAAAAACAAATCCTTCGGTCCATCCCCGTGAGAGCTGATACTCAGCTCAGTTGTCTGGTAATACTAATTTATTATTTATAAATAATAATAATCGACGTTCAGTACAGTAGTATTTCAGGAGAGGCTGTCTACTTTCACTTTCGAAAGTACGCAACGTATTTGCTCAAACTATAGTGATAGAAATACCCCTAATATTTTCGAAAAGCATAAGACTTTTGAAGAGTTCTGAGTGAAACGTTGAAGAGTTTTGAGTGAAACGGTAACACACCAGTTTTTCTGTTGGTACATATGTGAAGGAAGTTTGTGTTGAGAAGTATAATATCTTTTGTTGATTGATTGATCTTCCAGGAGTGGTGTATATTTTACAGATTTATTTAATTTGTATTAAAGACTTACATTTTTTGGTAAATTTTTTATCTGAATTGAGAGTTTTAAAGAATTTCAGCTAAAATCCACAAATCAATCAATCGGTCCAGGAGAATTGATGTGTAGACAATTATTTTTGTATTCCCCTCCTCTCTAGATTCTACTGTTCGAGGTAAATCTAAATAGCTATTTGATTGTTCAGTATCTGCCCAGTTTTCTTGAGTCCCGTCCCCCCTCACTGTTTTATGTGATATTTATGGGTATGTATATAAATGTGTATTTAATAATAATATATATATTATTATTAAATATATATATATATATTATATATATATATATTATATATCTATATATAGTATATATATAGATATATGATATATATATATATATGTATATATATATATATATATATATATATATATATTATCTATATATATCTATATATTTATATATATATATAGTTTTTTCAAGAAACTTTTGTTTTTGAATTTATGCTGAACCTTAGATTCAAGTTGTTCTGTATCCATGTAAAGATTATTAGAGCTGTAAACCTGAATTTTTGCCGTTTTAATTGTTTTTTTCAAGAAAACTTTGTTTTTAATTTATGCTGAACCTTAGATTCAAGTTGTTCTTTATCTACGTAAAGAATTAGTAGAGCTGTAAACCTAAATTTTGCCGTTGACTGAATCCCTCTGATAAGATAAGCGGATGAGCGTTACAGTTAGCCCAGGCTGCTTAACGCCAGCGTCCTGGAGTGTCTGAATCAAATTATGCCTGTCCTAGTGTGTTCCCCACAGCGCTTAATTATATTTGTATCTCTGACTCTCCTCCCTCCCTCTCTCGTCCTCCCTCTTCCTCTCTCTTCCTCATCTTAGCTTGATTCCCGCAGACTTCCCGGTGTAATTTATCGATGTTGGTGGGTGTCTGTTAATATACTCTTATTTAAAACGGTCCCGTCTCGTATTCATAAAACGTTTCGCAACGGAGCCAACTTTCATAGAATCATCGTTGGAAAGAGTACCGCAGTCTATTTCGTTTTGTTCATTACCCCTCTTGATGATAAAATCGTATGGTCCACCGTTCCTGGAATGCCGAATGAATTCTTCATTGTTCCAGGGCTGACAGGGGAGAACCTCGAGGACCTTGTTTTGTTGGCGGGTGGTTCAGCGAGAAGTGGTCGGCTCTCGGGGCCCAGACGTCGGATTGGGTGGTTTGCCGACCTTAATGACCAACAAATGGGCAGTTCTGCAGTCATTTTTGCAACACTATCGGGCATCTCGTAATGCAATCACTTTGATCTTTTCTCTCGGGGTATTCGTTCGTTATTCCCAGGGTTTCTTCTGAGTAAGACACGGGTCTTCGAAGAGACTTCTAAAAGGGCCCAGGAGTTTGTGGTAGACTTTGTCTAGGATATTTCTTGGATATGCTCTTCGTTATCAAGGTCCGGGGAAGTATATTTTTTTTATGTGGGTGTATTAGTGCGCTTATACATATTCTATTGGTTTAAATTTCTCCTAAATCGTTTAGTGTTATAATAATAACGTAATTTTGTTATCATTAATTTATTTAACTTTCTTGCATAAAGTCATATTGGCTTCCTCAACTGCTTACGAGTTACCGTACGTCATTTTCAATTGTCGTATCTTTGGAAACGTGCTGCAAAACCTCTCCCATTAACGAAGGACAAAAACTTCATGTTTCATTTATTTTGAATGGAATGATTTTCCGCGTAAGTGAAAAATTGCACTCACAACGACTTCTAGATTGTTCAGTTGAAGACTAAAACGTGTAATATCTCAACATTAGACCCATCTTCGTATACTCCAAGGGAAACTGTGAAGTGTGATCACTGTCATGTGTGTGTCTGCTATGTTTATGTGCTGTGTGGCGGAATGCAGCATGTGTAGGAGCTGCAAAGGTTAAAAGTAAAGCACATGTGGGCTTAGAAAGTTACTTGTGTTAGGTCAGCCAGTTAGCTGCCATACAGGAAATATTGTTTTAATTTTCCGTGGCTTGGAATTATTTGCCTCTTGTCGTGCTGATCTAGCAGTTCGATATATGTATGGGGACTGCACATCTAGGGAAAGGCTTTTTTACTCTTCAGTGTGAGAATGGCACTGAAAGTGTCTCAATTAGTACTGTAATAAAAGGGTGAAAGGGGTTTCATGCAAATTCAACATTGCTAATATTAAGAGGAGAGAGAGAGAGAGAGAGAGAGAGAGAGAGAGAGAGCCTCATGTGTTGACCTCACACAATCTTACCTGTCTAATACTGTTGACTCTTGGATATTGAAGACTCTTGGATATTGAATGTACAAATATCTTGATTTTTCATTTTACCTGGTTGTTAGATATATCAGTAACCGAATAATAAGAAGCTTTCTGTAATTGTCCCTTGGTTAAGAACTGCGCAAACAGCCAAACAATTACTTATTATTAAACAGAGAGAGAGAGAGAGAGAGAGAGAGAGAGAGAGAGAGAGAGAGAGAGAGCCTCATGTGTTTGTCTTATACTGTCGTACCTGTCTCGTACTGTTGACTCTTGGATATTAAATGTACAAATATCTTGATTTTTAATTTTACCTGGTTAAGTTAGATATATCATTAACCGAATAAGAAGAAGTTTACTGTAATTGTCCTTGGTTAAGAATTGCGCAAACAGCAAAACAAGAGTGTAATGCAGTGACAAGAGACAGGCAGGGAGAAGCTGTGATGATTGTGCAGGAGTATTTTTAAGTCATATTCAAGGGGGCGTTCTGTGGTTAGGACTGCTGGTGAGATTTATCCTTATTCACTTCCATCAGTTATTTGAAGTTACTACAATTGCTGTTGTTTGCCAGAATTGTTTTCTCGTGATGATGATGTTGTAGCTCTGCAATGGACACGAAAAAATTCGACAATTGCTTGAATTGGAGTTTATTTGGTCATCCAGCAATCGACCCTTGTCATTTGAGGAACCAGATCCTTGGAGCGACCCTCGCTCGATGTTTCCTGTTGAAACTGCAAACCTACACAGTCCTGGGTTCCATTTTGAAACTGCAAGCCTGCGCTGTACTGGGTTCCATTTTGAAACTGCAAGCCTGCGCAGTACTGGGTTCCCATTCCTGAATGGGAATCTAAACTTCTGTAGTTCCTCTGGCAACAGCTCGACCCCGAATTATTTTCGCATCCGTTGGTAACAGTGCCAATGAACTAAGTTGCAGACATGCATTATTTGTCATATAAGTGAAAAAACAAATGGAAAGTAATCATGAAATTGAAGTTGGGGAATGGATAGAAATACTTGAATAGAAAAATGAGAAAAGAAATGAAATTAGTGAAATATGAATGTTTCTGCATCGAGTAGAGAACAAAATCTTATGTTTTTCCTACAACAAGCGTCGATGTTATTTAAAAGTGTCATAAAACACACACACACACACAAAACAAGTGCTGTAATGAACAGCAAATGTAATCAAGCCAGCCAGAATATAAGGGATTTTAAAATTTTAGATTCTTGTTCAAAATTGAACCCCAATTCAACCAAGATCAATCTTCTTTTTCGTTTTTGATAATATACTTTTTTCCATCCAATCTAGCTTTCTAGTCATCGTGTTATTCTATCTCCTAAACTTTTTTTTTTTTGCTTTGATGTTTAGTTTTATGAATGTTTCTTTGATAAATTTTTAAATTTTGCATTTTTTCCCTTTATTATTTTAATTTACTTGGTTTTAATGACTACAGTAATTCATTGGGTAAATGTGGAGAAGTCTGCACAATGGTTTTCATAACTAACAACGAGAAACATTGAAAAAAGCAGCAAAGTTCTGCTTTACATAAAAATGAGGAAACCCATAAAATTTAAACTATAGTTACTCATTGTTATATGGGCGGGGGGAAACAAAATCAGTCATTGAGGCCTCTATCTAATCTAAGGAACCCTACCTAAAGTGCCGTATCCATCCATCCACACGGTCGAGCTTTGGTTGACGAACTTTGTCCGATGTGACGTCAGAAGCGGAGAAACAGCGGGAAAAGTCCGAACTTTACCGCAGTTTCTCCGCTTCTGACGTCACACCGAACAAAGTTCGTCGAGCAAAGCTCGGCCGTGTGGACGGGGCCTAACTCGCCATCGCTATAAAAGTTTGTCGGTCTTTTATCAAGCTTACCTTACACTGAAGGTTGGTAGAGATGAGATGCTGCTTCCAGGAAAACTTGAAGCTTCTGTGCTGGTTCATTAATGTTTTAATATGAAATAGGGAGTGGGCAAGTGACCAATGACATGTGCCTCCTACTGCCATATTTTAGCACGAAATTTTATTTACATCACGCCACTTCTTGCCCATATTGTCCTGTTTGTGCTTGTCAGGATCGACGAAATTTACAGTGGTTGACTGTCGAATTCTAGAAATGATTGATGCGCTGAACTTAGTATTTTTTATATATACCAACCAGAAGTTTGTTGCAATCCAGGGTTTCCTGTGGAATCTCTAAAGATTCCCTAGATTTGCGACAAATGCCAACAAATACCCATCGCCCTCCTATGCCCCGGCCAGTGTTGTATTTCCATTTGCCACACTTAGATTCACTCACTTCAACCCAAGAAATAACAAACTCACAAAACCAAAGGAAGGCCAATCGTTGATTGTCAGCTTCTTGCATAATTTTGGTTCAGAAATAATTACTTCATATGAGAACCAATTCTAAATCCAGAACAAAAATTTAGATTAGTTTCAATATCCAATTTAACTAGGAAACCAGCTACATACATTTATTGTCACTTTAAATGAGCAGCGCTTTCATCTGCGTTCACGAATAGTGTAGGACTTGCCACATCCGAAAGAAAGCTAATTTCTTTATGTCTGCTCCAAACACTTCACCACACGTGGGGCACCAATCTGCTACTTTTCCTGTTTAGTACCCACTATACAAAAAACAAAATTCACCTTGGGAAAATGTTTTCACATGGTAGAACATCAGCATCTTTTAGGTTGTCACCCTCTTACTCTCTGGAACAACCGGCCACGGGCATATATACGAAAAAAGGACAGTCCTGAGATATGGAGTGTATAGTTCCGTTGGAAAGTTGACGAAATTACGCGCCATTGGAAACTTAAAAACATTTGTCGAATTTCCTATAAATTATGTAATGCAGTTTGAAACTCTCAGCCACGGCCCCGGTCGTCGCCTCATTTACCCTTCATTACGGCATCATACCTCCATCCGGTTGTTACCTGTTGTGGGGACCTGTGGCGATGCCGGAGGCACGATCAGGACTAAATGTAAACTTTAAATAAAAGGAATATGGTATGTTTGATTGGAGGGTGGATGATCAACATACCAATTTGGAGCCCTCTAGCCACACAAGCTTTTAAGATCTGAGGACGGGGAGTCAAATAGCCATTTCAATAGTTTTCTTGTAAAGAAAGATAAAAATTGGTTAAATGTCAGTGAATTGGAACCGTGATTGGCCAAACATATTTGACATAATAGCGTACTACTATCTTGTGCGGAATAAAGGAGCTAAGAGTCTCGTTTGGGTAAAGGTATCAGATTGAACGCAATAACACTTAAAAACAATAAACCGTCAGTGTTGTAAGAGAAGAGTTATTTTGGTCGCCGATATTCCTTTTTGATGCCTATAACACTGATAACACTTTTAAATTTTCGAGGTGGCCAGACACATTAAAGCTAAAAGGAGTATCCGGTTGAGACAACAGGAGAAGGTAGCCTTCACGAAACCCTCAAGTGACATAAGGTAAGCAGACCTTCCCAAGATGGTCCCATGATCACTTTATTAAAATATTAAAGTCCTTTGAGATCCCCCAGTCTATATCCCACTGGATAAAGGGTAAGGAAGACAATACAGTCCCTTCATTTTATTATGCTATCATTCTTGAAGTATCCTGAACACACATGACCAGTCAGAGCGACTCTCAAGTCCTAAGTACATAATTGGATGGGCTGAGGGAATGGCCTACCAGGTGGTTTGCTCCTAGGTATTATCCATTTTGCTAGGTGGTCATTTTGATTTTTTTTTTATGGAGATATTTTCAAAACTGTGAGTGAGTTAGCGGGTAAAAATGTGTGTTACGGGTAGTGTCATGACCACTTTTCTCCATGACAATCAGGTTCATAAAATACTAAAAGAAACGGGACTGCAATAGACTGATGGACTTTAACAACCAAAGGGGTGGGTGTAAAAGAAAATACTAAAGTACTTTAGCCTAGTTTATTATACCAAAATTATAATTACATGAGCACAGGTTTTGGGAAGCACAGTGACAAATGATCATTACCATAAGTTCAGATAACATTTAAAATTACAAATACAGATAACTTAGTTAAAGTAAATTATAAATAAAATTAGAAGAATTCATTAACAAAACCACACTAAGCAGCAGTAATGACAAACAAGAGAATCTTTCTTTACTAATAAAATAAAGACGAGCCCATACACTTGCTCATCTCAAATTGCAATAATAAGAGCCATACTCTTGCTCCTCACTAAATAACAAGAGCTAATACTTGCTTAACACTGATACAAAACCAGTTAATGAACTATCATACGAAATTAAATAACCATAATTACCGCTCTTCCAACATATAAACATCCAGAAACACAATCCATGACTGTACGGTAACGACTACGACGGTGTCGATGCGACAACCGCTTCGCTACCACCGAAGAATATCTCTTGGCACCATCTCGACCTCGGACCTGGGTTGACGTCTTCAGTACTGTTGCTGCTGCTCGTTCTCGACTGCTTCACGAGAACCTGTCAATCTGGCTTCCCAAACCTGACTGACTCTTGTCACTCACAACGTGACAAAAGTAAACTAGTCTCCCAACCAAAACAAGAGAGGGCAGTTAAAAAATTGAAACAAGGTTCTTTTCAAGTCAAACAACCTGACAGTAGGTAACAGTTAAACAAGTCATTTAACAATTTAACAAGTTTAGACGAACCTGCGGAATGTGTTAACCACTTACACATTGAAGTAATAATTAATCAACAGAAATTTTTATCGTTGCTGGATCCTCTAAATGGAAGCTCATTAAAACTGTCAAATTTAAAATTTGATCTAAATACCAAACTAAGACACTTTATGGCTAATTGACAAATGAATAGACATAACAAACCTTTGAAACTATGACAAGACAGTGAGATTATACTTTCCTTATCTCCTCTGGCTCGTGAAAAAACAGGAGATTAATCACTTTTACCACTTGATATGCTTTACAAGCAAAGCAGTAGAATGCGTCTGTAGATGATTTGGACAGTGTTACAGTTAGACCTCTTGACTTAATCTTTACTAAATCTGAAAAATGTTCCACATTAAATAGTACATTCTGTATAAATCCACTTAGACATAATCTGAAAAATTTTCCACATAAAATGCTAGATTCTGTCAGAGGTAATGAACTTTAGACAAAGACTGAGAATTTCATTACTAAAAAGAATTCACTTTTCCCTGAAGTCATTAACTTTCGTGATCGGCCCTAAACCGCGTCGTATGCAGTAGCATTATTGTATGATATCTCGTACTTTTAAAAGTGTTGTTGGAGGAACTTGACTCGAAGAAGTGCCTGGCTCCAGCCTCTTCGTTTCCTTAATGATACCAGAGTTCCTAGAACGCTGTGATCTTCCGCAGTACCGAAGAGCAAGCTTAGACCAGAGTATGTCCTCATTGGGTCCCTATTATTAAGTAAATTGAATGTTAATTTATGCAGGGGGTTAAGCAGACTTTCAAATCGGCATTATGGAAATGAATGGATTGAAGTCCAGTGTGAATGAATTATAATTAGCCTTTGTTTAGCGAGTTATTTTGGAAATGATAAAAATTTTGGCATGACTGCGGAAGTTGCAAGTTTACACGAATTCTTGAAAGGTCGTGCATGTTCTTTCAGGATGTAGAGTTATTGTTGATCAGTATCTTTCCCACAGCAATGGGCAACGTTTCGCCGCTTCTGCCAGATTCTTTTTTAGGGCAGTTTTCGAGTGACTTTCATGTTTTCCTTCGCCGTCGTTATTCATTCTTTGTGGTGTTGTTGAGCTTTATGGACCTTCCGTCTCGAATATTGCTACCCGGTCGATCTCCTTCATACGCGACCGTAATTCCAGCTGCCCATCACCGTGCCCTCGGCCATGCCCATCTTCTGCTTCTGATCTTCACCACCACCACCTCTTCTCTCTCAGCACCGACCGTGGGTATTCACATCCTCGCCCCTCCTCCTCCTCCTCCTCCTCCTCCCGCCCCAAACCCACCTCCAATTCACCGTCCATCCCCAGCCGCCCATCCGTGGTTGCGTTTCTCCCGAAGGCAATTGAGGCCAGCGACCTTCAGAAGGTGGCAATTCAGTGGTTTGGGGGATCGTTTTTATTAATAGCTTGGCTTCGGGGCTCTCGGCGGCTATGTCCGGGGACCTCTCTCTCTCTCTCTCTCTCTCTCTCTCTCTCTCTCTCTCTCTCTCACAAGACTCCGTTTTTCATTATGGTACCCTCTTCCTTTTCCTTCACTTTCCTATGTCCCTGTAGCTACTCAGCACCTTCGTCCTTGTAAACTACAATCATTATCATTATTGCTGATTTACAGTGTTTTCCCCCCTAATACAAAGTAAAAAAATAAAATAAAATAAAAAATAAAAGAAAAATCATTCCTTTGTCGGAAGGTTCTGAGCAAAAAGCATTGCATCAAGTGACCGACACTTGTTCTAGCATTAAGTTATTCCTGATCGTTAAAGTGATGTTAACACGAGGACGTCCAATGCAAGATTTTTAATTTTTTGCCACCAGTATTGGCCGTTTGGTGTACCGGAAACCGTCATTGCATGGCACAGCCTCATTCGTTACCCTTCATTTAGCTTCCAGCTGTTTAGAGATACACTTGGCGTCTAGGTACACTGGATGTGTATGGCGGATGGATACACAGAAGACAAACAGGCTCTAAATTTCTTCCGGATGGGTTCTGGACATTATATATTCAATGCTGCAGACTTAAGTGTTGCGGTAATTTTCCTTTGTGATTGTATAATTTCATCGTCTTCTGAATATTATATTATATTTGTTAAAACGTTCCATATACATATATGCTCTTTCTGAAACCAGTGCCATAGTATCCATCTTAATCTTTTTCTCTTTAAACACATATCTATCATTACTCTCTTCCCACGTGTAAATTGTGAATTCCATGCCTGAATATGAAGTTGGTGTTTTCGTGTTTTGCAAATGATACAAAGCAATAGGCTACAAAGCCCATGCCCGTGCCCATCGGTGACTTGATGGTGCTTTGTTTTTATTCCCAGAATTCTACGTGGGCCATTGGCAGCCCTCTCTGCGTAATTTCCAGCGGCGGGTAGAGGGACCTTGCCTTGTATTTTTATCATGATCTTCATTATCATCATAAATCATTAAATCTTGTGGATGATTCTTATAGTTTATAGTCTTAGGGTGAATTTCGTGGACCCTCATTGTCACTTAAGAAGTTAAATTTCGATCATGAACTTTTGTTTCAGTAAGAGGTAAGTCCAAGGAACTGTCATTCTTTACTTCAAATCATTGAAAATTTGCTTTTAAAAAATGTTCAGCAGTTATTACGAGGTTCATTGAGTGCAGGCCTGTGAGCAGTGACTAGATTGAATTGCCCTCGCACAGAAAAACGGTCTCAATGGATCCTTTTTAGTTTTCTAAAAGGAAAACTATTGTGTTGGCTCTGTCCGTCCGCACTTTCCTCAGCAAATTTTTTTCTCCCTCTAGCCTCATCTGTTTTTATTTTATTTTATCTAAGGTTGAAGTTAGCGATAAATGTACTCGTTGCAGCGCTATAGGTACCAACATAGGCCACCACCTGGCCGTGGTTGAGTTTCATGGGCCGCCGCTACGAGTTTTGTGGGCCGTGACTGAGGCCATCACAGGACAGAAAACGCGATTTTTTACTTGTTGGTTATTGTTCCTCTTTCCGATACTGGGTTGTCCTTTCTCCCAAACTGGACATATTTTAATATTGTTCTCTTTAACGCAACATAACCAGGTGCGCGTAAGTCGTATGGTACAGTGATCACTCCTAGATGGTTTAAGCAATTTTCACAGCACTTAAAGACCAGCCTCAATATTTCCAGTCCTCTCTAATGCTGCTGAACAAGTGATATGTGCCTTGAATCTTGACTTGGTCCTTGAAGAAGCCTTGACAGGGATACAAAACGATTAGTCACTCGCGATGCCCGTGTAATGATTGTTACGACACCAGCTTGCACGAATGAATTAATCATGCTGCACCTATAGATCCCCAAGTTGACACCCTGAATGATAATCACTGGTTCTTCTAAATTGATTTCAGCTCTTCCGTTGACTTGGTTAACAGCAAGGGTCTAGTACGTACACAAGATTCAAATCTTGTTTGTTGGAGGTTCTGTACTCAGTATTTTGTTGAGCTTGGACATACCCCTGGGTTCAGGAACGTAGATTATGTGACCGTGGTTGATTTTAGCGTTTACTAGCGACACGTTTGTTTAATTATGGAATAAGATGTAAAAGTGTGAAAAAACTACGACTTGTGTCACTACAATTCGCTCTCTCAAAGTTTATAGTAATTAACATATGTTGAGAATTGCCCGGCAACACTTCTTGCTTTTACCCTTCAATCTGATCTTCCTTGATCACAGAACTAAAAAACATGATTCTCCTAAATAATTCAAGTATTTATAATCCGTAGGGGGGTAGAGCCGTCAGTGGACCTCATGCAGCGCACTGTAGGCATTACTGAGTTTATATATATATATATATATATATATATATATAGTATATATATATATATATAATATATATATATATTTTGCAGAGTCCCTTCGGTCCCAAGCTGCAACCACTTTCATTCCTTTTACTGTACCTCCTTTCATATTCTCTTTCTTCATCTTACTTTCCGCCCTCTCCTAACATTTGGTTCATAGTGCAAGTGCTTTGAGGTTTTCCTCCTGTTACACCTTTCAAACCTTTTACTGTCAATTTCTATTTCAGCGCTGAATGACCTCATAGGTCCCAGTGTTTGGCCTTTGGCCTAAATTCTATATTCAACTCAAGTATTTATAGTAAAGCTTCCTGTAGCAATAGACATGATATATTATTAATGCCACTTCATTCTGATCTGTTGTATGTGTATCGCTTCTCATGACTTTAATCTTTGGACAAAATTTCTTAAAAGCTGGAGTTTCCTTTTTCCAACGAATAGTTATCGTCGTAATTTGGAATATCATCTGGAGCCAATCTTTCTGGCCAGTTAGTCTTTTTCTTTTATTTTAAGTATATATATCTTAAAATAAAAAATGTCTATATACTTTTTTGTTAGTTTTTATCTATCATCACTTTTCATTTTTGACGTTAATATGTGAACACTATTATCATTAATTTATTCTGGGCAAAATGTGTTAGGTTTAAAAGCCTTTTTTTTCCTTTGGGTTATAGGTGTTTTCCATCTGGTTTCATATGGATATTTACGCATTTTGATTACTAGTTCATTGTCTTTCGGCAATGAACTAGTACTTCCAGTAGTTGTAGTTTGGCAGAGAAGGTTTGAAAGAGACAAAATATACCAATCAAATTTACTGAACTTTACAAAAAATGATAACTGATTTCATGTGTTGAATTTTATATAGTATGGTATGGATAGATATATATATATATATATATATATATATATATATATATATATATATATGGATATATTATATATATATATATAATATATATATATATATATATCTATATATATATATATACATATATATATATATATATATATATATAAGATGATGAGAGAGAGAGATTGGAGGAGAGACGAGAGAGATAGAGAGAGTGAGAGGAGGTGAGAGAGAGACAGAGAGAGAGACAGAAGAGACAGAGAGAGAGAGAGAAGAGAGAGAGAGTAGAGAGAGGAGGAGAGAGAGAGGGAGAGAGAGAGAAATGAAAACTTTCATTTTCCGTAGTTGTAAGTTATCGTATATGCACATCGTCATGTCTTGGGTTGGGTACAGAATGGAACGCGGAATGCGCTCTCCTCTCTCCTCTCTCTCTCTCTCTCTCTCTCTCTCTCTCTCTCTCTCACTAAGATAATATTTTCAGGGTTGTGTTTTGTAAATGTAGCGTCTAAGTCTGTGTCTACAAGTAGTTCGTGTATCCATTTGCTTTTTGAAAGCTACGACAGAAATAGATATCACTTTTAATGGCTGACTCGATAAATTGAATATACAATTTTTCACTGATCGCCAGTCATTGTCATGTCTAATGCGGAAAGAATACTTTTATTCCAGTTATTTCTGATGTGCTGTTTTTAAACAAGATAGTTAAAAGTTTGTATATATATATATATATATATATATATATATATATATATATATATATATATATATATATATATGTATATAATATATATGTATATATTATACATATATATATATATATATATATATATATATATATATATATATATATATATATATATATATATATATATATTTGTAGGATCTTATTTTATAAAGTGACACTTGCTTGCTTCATCATTGTTATTGATAATGTACTTGCAAGTAGAGATTTTATTTAAGAATGTTTTTGATGCGTTTAAATCAAATATATTTCGCTCCTGCAGTGTTTAGTTATAGTTTACAGACGGTAATTTATCCCTGGATTAGTGGATTCCAGTGCTTGGCTTCAAGCCTAAATTTCCTGTTCCATAACATTCATATTCATTCCTATCCCAGGATTAGATGTTGCAGACAGTAATTTATCCCTTTATTTGATGTCGCTGATCTTGAATAGCTTCCTTTAAAAGCCGAGTCTACCCTCTCCCTCTATCCGTATTATTCTTAATAAATCGTGCATGGAATGATGATAAAATGGTTGGTTCTCTAATGCAGTGTATTTCCTAGTTTCAATAGGCGACAGTCGAATGGCTTTGTGAATACTGATCATCTCGAGAGGCGCAAGGGAAGACGGTGTTCGAAACGCTTGACTGAATCAGTTGTGTTGGAGTAAGTAAAAAGACGGTGTGTGACATTATTGTGGAAGCGTCATAACCATCCCGGTAATGGTAATGGTGTGTCATGTCATCAAAGCGACTTGGCTGGCTCTGGAAAAAGTAGTTTTGGTGGGCGGGGGGTGGGGGGGTTTGGAATGATGGCATGAAAATTGAACAAAAATGAGCTGTGAGGTGAATTAAGATGATCGCGTAATGCGATGAATATTTCGCGGATAGAATGAAAATTAACAGAATTGAGACAAGAACTTATTGAAATAAGAATGATTTATCCTTTAGGAGTATAGTATGGATAATTTTATTTTGGGTAAGTACGCTGGACTTGAAACAACTCGGAAATTGTTATTCCACGAAAAACGTTTTAAGAAGCTCCTCAATGGCGTGGTCGGTATGGTGTTGGCGTATAGCCTCGGTGGCCGCGAATTCGATTCTCGGGCATTTCATTGAGATGTGAGATGTGTATTTCTGGTGATAGAAGTTCACTCTCGACGTGGTTTAGAAGCCACGTAAAGCCGTGGGTCCCTTTGCTGAATAATGACTGGTTCCATGCAACGTAAAAACACCAAACAAACAAACAAACAAACTAAAAGGTTTTAAGAGGCGTATTAGGGAGCGTGATGACGACCAGAATGCGCCTCTTAGGAGTTATCCATAAGTAGCATATTTCATATCGAGTTTCGGTAATTAATATATATATATATATATATATATATATATATATATATATATATAAATATATATATGTATATATATATATATATATATATATATATATATATATATATATATATTTCCTAGTATGAGAATGAGATATTCGTCAAGAGCAGTTTTGGTTTTTCGCAAGGAGGGGGAAGTAAAATGCATATAAAAAAAAGGAGAAAAAACGTTGCAGTTGAAAAATCGTTTTATTTGCTCTTCGTTTACAATAAGAGAGAGAGAGAGAGAGATTTTATCATAAGCAATCGCCTTTCCTCTCTATCTCTCCCCCCCCCCCCTCCCCCTCTTCAGTCTCCCGTCCGATGACCGGCTGAGGGGGCCACCCCGTGGGGAGGAAGTCTGTGAGCCTCGGTTCTGTCCTCTCCTACTGAGGTAGGGACGCAGGGCGTCTCCCTTAGTCCCTTAGGCATGAGGCCAGGGACAAATTAGGGCCCCACTGGTCAAGACATATCTCACCCCCGAAGGGGAGGACTGGCCTTTACTGACCTGCTACCCCGGACAAGGGAGAGAGAGAGAGAGAGAGAGAGAGAGAGGAGAGAGAGAGAGAGAGATCTGCTGGAGATGAGAGGCGCACCTTTGGGTGAACTGGATGAATTTAGGGACTAAAGATTTTAGATTGAGTCTCAAAAACATAAGAATTGGCATTGCAGAATCCGTAGTGTGTGTGTGTATATATATATATATATATATATATATATATATATATATAATATATATATATACATATGTATGTATATTACTGGTAATTATCTTAGGCACGAAGATACAGTAATTCAGTTGTACTCCACATAGGAATATGAAAAAGTTATGTCTCAGAAAATGCCCAACAATTTCGTCCTCCAATGGACCTCTTCTTGGAGCGTTTATTAATAAGGATTCATACAAGGACTGATAGGACTGCGTTGAAAAATGAGGTCTTTTAAGCTTTATATATATAATACGTACATACACACATACCTACCTACCTACCTTCCTTCACAATTATGATAAACGAATGATTGTTTATTGATTCAACGACAAGAGGATGAGTGGGGCAGTGGATGCTGCTTTTTGCTATTTTGTGGGCACCACTGGCCGTAGGGAAATTGCTCCTTTTTTTCTATCTCTCCATTGACTATTAGTTTGCTGTTGCTTTTGCTTTTCACAACAGTTTAAAAGGTCGAGAAATTTCAGGTATCACAACAGTTCAAAACTCGAGAAATTTCAGATATACTTATTCTCCATCTGAGTTTCTGGTTAGTGTGTATCGAGATTATTTTTATATTATTGACAGGAGAGGGATGTATACCATTGCTTTTATGGAACTACAAGATTCCAAGTGAAGATGCAATGCATTAATACCCTAATGTTAATCTTCTTGCATTTTTATACATTTTTATCTGTAAATCAATATTGGCTTTTTGATGTGTGAGACCTCTTCTTTCTGTATTTTCCCTCTCGCTCTCTTTATTTCCTAATGACATCTTATTCTTTGGAAGCTTGAATTTCATGTCAAGAGGCCTCTGTGGGATTGTGCCTTATGAACAAGGTTCATCTTTGGAATAATAACAGTGATTGTAGGTGTTGTTTCTTGAAACGTAAATCATAAGAAATATATTGTTTGTTGCCGTGTAAATTTTAATGTTTATGAGGAGCTATGATTTACTCTATTAAATATAAGAATAAGTAATGAATAAAAGCACGAAGCCCTTAGAGCGGTTAATGAATTTTAAAATAAATGTTACTTGACTCATTCTGCGTTTTAATATACCTTTATAGTGTGTATGTATGGAAGCATGAGTTAATATATTTATTGTTTTTATGTGTTCCAGTATGAAAGCACGTGCCCTTCTGCTGTCGTTAATATAATTTTAATTTATCCAGCATCATACTTGAATGACCTATTTGGTCCCAGTTCTTCGCCTCAGGCCTCGACCTTACATTTCATTCATATTTTTGGGGCCAGCCCTAATAGAGCTGAAAGTCGGCTCAGTGGTCTGGTTAAACTAATTTTATAATAATAATAATAATAATATAATAATAATAATAATAATAATAATAATAATAATAATAATAATACAGTATAAATGAACTCGTTGACTGTTATTATGCAATACTAGGAAGAGCTGTAAACCCTGACAAGATAAGCACTAAGCAGGCTTATAAAAAATCTACAATGAAGTTCACACTCACTCTTGCTCACAGCATTTGGGTGCATAATGGGATTTATGATTTTATTTATAATTTTGTATTGCTCCTCCATTTTTACCTACTCACGAATATACATACATACATACATATATATATATATATATATATATATATATATATATATATATATATATCATATGCAATTGTAATAGCCACGAAGTCCTCTTAACTTCTTGAATTCTTTGCCCCCCTTTTTTTGGATACGCTTTTTACTACAAAGTCTGAAGATCAAAGTTCAAAAAAATTTGAAGAAATTGTGATGTCCGGTCCTAGGAAACGAACCCAGGTCTAATAATCACAAAGAGGTTACGTTGCCGACCTGACCACGAGAAGGATCAAATGTCTACTCCCTCTCATACATACATATACATGTTGTTTTCAGATATATTTATTTGAGCTGGAATAGACCCATTCTCACCTTCGTAGCTTTTTAGGCTGAAATATTTATGTAGAATCTACTAGTCACTTTTTTACAAGATACATATGCAATTCTAATAGCCACATGTCCTCTTAAC
Organism: Macrobrachium nipponense; assembly: GCF_015104395.2. NCBI lineage: Eukaryota > Metazoa > Arthropoda > Malacostraca > Decapoda > Palaemonidae > Macrobrachium > Macrobrachium nipponense. The sequence goes on along the minus strand of NC_061094.1, from coordinate 8,731,643 downwards.
TTCTCGAATTCTTTGCTCTTTTTTGGAAACGCTCGTCACTGCAAAGCCTGAAGATCCAAGTTCAAAGAAATTTGACCTCTTTGTGATTATTGGACCTGGGTTTGTTTCCCAGGACCGGACATCACAATTTCTTCTTCAAATTCCTTTGAACTTGGATCTTTAGGCTTTGTAGTGACAAGCGTATCCAAAAAAAAAAAAAGAGCAAAGAATTCAAGAAGTTACGAGGGCATTGTGGCTATTAGAATTGCATATGTATCTGGTAAAAAAGTGACCAGTAGATTCTACACACATACCATGTATGTATTATGTACTCACGTGTGTATTATGTACGTTACCACACAATAAAGTCATGTGGAATGGCTTATAAATAAAGCCAGTTTTTAATTTCTTTGTCGTCTGTTATGATTATGATCACACACACACTAACAGTGAAATTCGCTAGTAACTCACAACAAACACATTTGTGTTCACTTAAATGTGCGTGTGTGTGTGTGTGTGTAATGTGAAATCTGCTGTACACTTTCACCTGCCACAATCGTTTCTTAACTTTTTCACCTGCCACAATCGTTTCTTAACCTCTTGATTTCCTTCTAAAGTTAGCATACTCTTTATCACTACAGACAGTAAATCGAGATGTCAAATACACGAAGCCGACCTTCCATTCCGCTGTGGGAGTTGATCCCACGCACGGCAGTGAGAGTGAGACTGCCACTTAACCCACGATGCTCTACATACTTGTCGAATTCAGATACATTTGCCAGAGATGGAGTAAGACCACTCTTGCCAGCGGAATGATGGTGTTTGAACGGTCATAACTTTCCGACATGAAGTATAGTATATACACCGTATCTGAAATCTGCTGGCCACTTTTGCCAGATATGTGCAGACATTCGCATGTACCTAAGACTTCTGTCATGACAGACTTGGTTGGACATTATAGTTTGGTATTTAAAATGATGGATGTTAAAACCTATTCATTTTTCCATTTACTTATTTGCCAGAAGTGACGATCGTCATGGCCTTAACTTCTTTATTTTATTATTTTATCCTTTTATGTCAAGTTTGAGAGTAAAACTTGTATTTTTAGTAGATCACGAGTTTCGCGTAGCCTTAGCTTAATTTATGCTACGAAATGAGAATGGGAACTACTCAGGGGAGACCGACGCACAGGTGCTACACTGGTGATTTTGATCTTTGAGATTGAGATTTGATGATATATATATATAGGCCCCCTGGCCAAAACGACCTTTCATAACTTTGGATGATCGGAATGCTGGGGGGAGAGTAAAATGGCCTTTGCTGATGTACAGTCCTGTTCAAGTGCAGGATTGTCATCAGTTTATCATTTTCATTTCATTTCTCATTTTTCCATCTAGCCATACTTTCATTTCAGCGCTGAATGATCCTATCCTATAGGTCACAGCGCTTGGGCTATGCCCATAATTCCATAATCCATCCATCCATCCATACATATATATATATATATTAAGACAAAACTGACGAAGGAAAGAGGAAACATAGAGATCTGCAAGGCTAAGTAAAGTACAAAAAGTCGACAGGCCTTGCAGTATTCCATCGTTTCTCTTTCCTTCGTGGATTTTGTCTTTATTCATTCATCATGTTCCATATTTTAGTGGTTCAGTTATATATATATATATATATATATTATATATATATATATATATATATATATATTATATATATATTGCTAACTGTAAAGAGCTCCACATCCTCACTGCAAACTGTGCTGTAGAACAGGGAATAGATTAAAGATTTTTTTCGATAATTGTCTGGATTTGATCTTTGTTAATAAGGATAATTTAAATAAGAAACCGGTGACGACCCATACTCGTGCCTCTTTGGAGACGGCGCCAATTGTTGCTGGCGCTCCTCCTCTTTGGAGGCTGCGCCAGTGATTTCTGGTGCTCTTGCCTCTCCGGAGGCCGCGCCAGTGATTCCTGGCGCCCCTGCCTCTTCGGCTGCAGTGCCAGTTGATTCTGGCACTTCCACCTCTTTGGGAGCAGTGCCAGTGGTTTCTGGCACTTCTGCTTCTATGGAAGCAGAACCAGTGATTTCTGGTGCTCCTGCATCTCTGGAGGCTGTGCCGGGTGTACCTGGCACCTCCACCTCACTGGAAGCTGTACCAGCTTTAAATGGTGCTTCTGATCCTTTGGAGGATGCACCAGTGTCCAACCTTCGCACCCCTCCTCAGGCAGCATCAACTTTGTCTGGTGTTCCTGAGACCGATACCCGCTGGAAAGGAAGGCAGCCATAAATAACCAGTCTCCTTCCAGAAATAAGGAGCAAGTCAGTAAGCTGAAAGCTCTTAAAAGAGGCTCTAATTTAACAGCCTCTAAAGGAAAGTAAATTCATTAATTTTCTACAGTGGAACTGTCAGGGATTAAGAGCTAAATGGGAAGAATTAAGGCTGCTCATATCAGAAGTGTCTCCTGTTTGTATAGCTCTGCAGGAGACAATGATTGGTAATAATATGTGCCCCAGCCCATGAGAGTATACATTCTATCACTCCACCTATAATTTGAATATTGGAAGCCATGGCGGTGTCGCTTTGTATGTTCGAAATGACACCCCACAAAATCATATTAGTATCCAATCAGCACTACAAGTGATAGGTGTGCAGATCCATTTGCAAAGAATATATACAATATGCTCTCTTTATCTACCACCTAATGAAGCCTTCCCCATCAATGAATTTAAATCACTTATTCAACAGTTACCACGTCCTTTTGTTATTTTGGGGAGATATGAATAGCAGAAACCCTCTTTGGGGTGACATCGTCGTCAATCAGAGAGGAAGATACTTAGGTTCCATCATAGAAGATGAAAATGTGGGGATCCTCAACTCTGGGGAGTCTACGCATTTTCATGTTCAAACAGGCACGTTATCAGCAATTGATTTATCTATATGTAGTGATGACTGTCTTATTGAGTTTAATTGGAGAACTATAAATGATAGATTTACCAGTGACCATTTTCCGATAGTGGTGAGTGTAGCATCAAGTCCTCCATCTTCATGGCTACCCAAATGGAACATTGGTAAAGCTGATTGGTCAACATTCCAGGAGCAAAGCTCAATAGATGACTCTGCTGATGAATTTCCCTGTGTAGATGACGCTTTTGACTTTTTGAATACAATAATGTTCTCAGCTGGTCTTCAATCTATACCTAGGACTTCGGGCAAATTTGTCCGCCGACCAGTTCCCTGGTGGACACGTAAATGCCAGGAAACTCATAGAACTATGAGATCTGCCTTCACCAGATATCGCAGACGAAAATGTGAGTATTATCGTGTAGAATTTCGAAAAGCGAGAGCTCATTTTCGCATGGAAATCAAAAAAGCACGAAAAGAATCTTGGATGATATTCATATCTTCACTAAATTCGAAAACTCCTATGACTCTAGTTTGGAAGAGAGATAGAAAAATAGCAGGCAAGTTCCACATCCTTGTCAACCTCCAGTTATCAGATCAATGGTTGCGAGGTAGCAGACCCCCAGTTAGTGGCAAATGAGTTTGCTAATCATTTTGCTGATGTTGCGAAGAAAAATGATGATAGACCCTATTCAGCTCAAAGATGGATAATGGAACAGATCGAAATTGATGTTAATACCTTAAGACATGAGCAATACAATGCTCCTTTTACTATTAGAGATTTGAATCAGCCTTGAATAAATGTAATGAATCAGCTCCTGGACTGGACATAATAACATATTCAATGATTAAAAGCATACCCCTGAAAATACCAGACCTTTTCATATAAAAGCCTAATTAATAGAATTTACCGAGAACATATCTTCCCCAAGTCTTTGGGAGAAGTTAAAATTACTGCCATTTGTGAAACCTGGAAAAGATCCATTCAAGACAGAAAATTATCGTCCTATCGCATTAACATCTTGTTTGTGTAAGATCATGGAAAAAATGGTGAACACACGATTGATGTGGACACTTGGAAAGAGGTAAAATATCTGTCGCCTGCTCAGTTGTTGGTTTCGGAGTATGCACTCCACAACTGATGTATTGGTACGAATGGAATCTTCATATGTGAAGCTTTTTGCCAACAAGCTAGCATCACATCACTGTTTTCTATGATCTAGAGAAGGCTTATGATACAACATGGATATATGGCATTTTGAGGGTCCTTTATGAATGTAACCTTTATTAAGGTTTTTTTTAAAAAACAGGCTATTTCAGGTTCAGGTTGGAGCAACATTGTCAGATGTGTTCAATCAAGAAGAAGGAGTACCACAAGAAAGTGTTTTAAGTGTAACCTTGTTCGCCTTGGTATTCAATGGGGTTTCTAAAATAATTCGTCCCAGATATAACATATACCCTTTTTGTTGATGACCTATCGATTTCCTTTGCAGCATCAAGGATGGCAGTGGCTGAACGCCGCCTTCAGCTCTGCATTGATAATATAGTAAAGTGGCCTGAGGTTAATGGTTTTAGATTTTCTGCCAGTAAAATTGTAACTATGCACTTTTGTCGTATAAAGGAAATCCACCCTGATCCAGATCTATTCATTCATAGGCAGAGAATTCCATGTATTGGTGAAACAAGGTTTCCTGGCTTGATTTTTGATAGCAAGCTGACCTGGATTCCACATCTGGAATATATTAAGGCAAAATGCTTGAAAACAATGAATTTGCTGAAAGTCCTGTCTCACACTTCGTGGGGTGCAGACCAAACTCAAATGTTGAGATTATATAAAGCCTTGGTCTTTTCAAAATTAAATTAAGTTATGGTGTGAGGCCGTACACTTCTGCGAAGCCAAATAGCCTTAAAATGCTCAACTGAATTCTCATGGAGGAATACGGTTGTGTACTGGAGCATTTAAATCATCTCCCACAGAGAGCATGCTTGTAGATGCTGATGAGGGTGCCACTGGTTATCTTCATTTATTTAAGCGTCCTGCTGGTTCGGAGCTGGTATAGATTCCAGAGGCTACCTAAGGCTTTAACCAGCATTTGTATGAGAAATGAAAGGCATTGGCAGTTTTACGAAAGTCACCCCACGCAACCTCATCCACTCACTTTTACAGTAAATTCTATTGTCCGTGAATTAAATAATGCCAAGAATCGAGATTTTTCCAGCAAAATACTCAGTTAGTCCCCCCTGGAACTTTCCAGAGGTAAAATTTTGTAGATATTTTAATTTTACCAAGACAGAACACTCTTTGCAACATGATGACTCCACTACAGTTTTCACGGATGGCTCAAAGTCAGATGCTGGCGTCGGCTTTGGTGTAGCCTTCCCTGATGTAGAGAGAAGCGCAGGCTATCATCAGTTGCATCGATTTTTACAGCCGAATTATATGGAATTTTAAAGGCTCTAAAGGAAGTTTTAATTCGGAATGAACGTAATTTTATCATATATTGTGACTCAAGAAGTGTTCTTCAGTCGCTGGAATCTTTTAACCCTTTAAACCCTCTGATTTTAGATATATTGGAATGGCTGTTTTTACTAAAAAGAAGAGAGAAAGAAATAAAGTTCTGTTGGGTTCCTTCCCATGTTGGGGTGGCTGGGAATGAGAAAGCTGACCAACTTGCAAAGTCTGTGGTCAGCTTCCCAGAACCTACAAGATGCCTACTACCATATCGGGATTTGTATCCTCTAGTAGGTCAGAGAATTAAAAAATGTTGGCAGCCCCAGTTGGAGGATATTTTAAATAATCAAAAAATGCGTAGTATCACGTCATCAGTGTCTCTTTGGTCATATCCGAATATGCCAAGGAGACAAGAAACGATGTTGTGCAGATTGAGGATTGGACATTCAGGACTCACCCATGGGTTCTTGATGTCTCGTGAAAATCCTCCGTTTTGCGAGAACTGTACTGTGCCCTTGACTGTGAGACATTTGCTGGTTGAATGTCCCAGACTTGGGAATTTGAGACATAGGTTCCTTTCTTGGGGTCGTGACAGAGTAGGTAATTTTATCCTAGCTACAATTCTTGGAAAGGATTGTAATATAGAGCAGTTATATATTTTTATGAGGGAGGCGGGCCTCCTTAACCAAATTTAGTTGTTTTTACTTTGTAAATGATTTTTATTCCTTTTCCTTTCGCCAATGCTAAAGTGTATTGACTTTAAGAGTGTTATTGCGTAACTTTTACTTAAAGTTTGAACTGGGTGTGTGATTCGGTTAGTATGCAATCTTCCTATACTGTTTGTGTATTAACGTTCACAACTACAGACAGTTAACTTGAGAATAACACTTCTCCCTTTGTAGGAAATCATGATGGGTTACTTGGCCAGCCTCCACGCCCCTTTTCTTAAACTCGGGATATGTTGGACTGCTGGGCGGTAGGTAGGTCATGAATGAACCACGAAACCTGGCTTGTGCATAAGATCATTTTGTGAAGTAGTGTTTAAATTTGTATATATATATATATATATATATATATATATATATATATATATATATATATATATATATATATATATACTAACCTCGCTTCAGCCAACTGAAATGGAATTTCTATTCATATTTGACAGGTCACACACCACACACGTGTGTGTGTGTGTATATATATATATATATATATATATATATATTATATATATATATATATATATATAAATAAATATATATAATAGTAATAAAAGGAGCCGTTAAAAACACCAAAATATAGAGAGAAAAATACTATATTTCAGAGACTGCTGTCTCTCTATTCAGGTAGATGAATGAGAAAAGTTTACAGAAAAGGTGGTATTTATAACAAGAGATCCATCCACAGGTAAGCCAATTTAGGTCACCCCCGCTGATAATCTTCCTTTAATCTTCTTAAGCGTTGGTTGAATGAAAATCTTGTCGATGACATCTGAATCCCATGCTCCTTTGAGATGTCATTACCTGCCTCTCTTTTTTTTTAAGGCCGATTACATCATTTGACTCTTGTACCGGCAGTTGCTGCTATAAATTATACGTGACAATGCCAGTTTTATTCTATGATTATGTTCACTTTTATGGTTGAAAATAGCTGAGTTCTGTTGTCCATAACTACCTGACCATTTGTGTTGTATTAATCTCTGGGGAAGTAATTTTCCTGTAAATCCGATGTATATATATATATATATATATATATATATATATATATATATATATATATATATATATATATATATATATAATTTTCTGTAGTGTGTTGTCAACTCGTTTCAGGACGTTGTATGTATGTAACTGTGACAACTACGATAGTAGATCCTTAATACTTAATAGTATAACCTCTTGTTTATCCTTCCACAGGCGACTTCGACCTGACCAACCATCGTAGAAGGCAGTTGAATCGTTCGGAATTGATGATTATTATCTAAAACAACTTTCGGGTTTCTTCTCCACACATTTACCTCAAAGTGGCTGTACATTCTAAGACGTCTCAGACGGAAACACCCTTGCCTAATAACACGTGAACATCGAGTTCCCCCCGCCCTCTTTTAAGCTTGTTTATTAACGATGCGCAATTTACGATCGATTCGTACTCATGAGCGGGATCACTCCTCTCCTCTCCTCCCTTCCATTCGTGCTGAATATGGGCGGTGTTTCGGTGCCCAATCATAATTTTTACAAGGCGGTTGTTACCTGCGGATTGTTTCTCATTAGTGCTGATGAATGTAGCTCTGAAAGTTATCTCTCTCTCTCTCTCTCTCTCTCTCTCTCTCTCTCTCTCTCTCTCTCTCTTCTCAGGATTGGTAGGCTATGTCTGTCCGACATTGGATGACGAATTCTAACCTGGGAATAGTGGAAGCCACCCTCTCCTTCTCTCTCTCTCTCTCTCTCTCTCTCTCGTCCGTCCTCTTCTAACCTCCCGGTTCCTTAGCCTCCTCTCTCCTCTCTCCTCCTTCCTCTCTCTCTCTCTCTCTCTCTGAGGTAATGCAAGATATGAGAAAAGACACAAGAATTTTTTGCTCAACATGTCTACCATGGATAGACAATGTTATTAAATCAAGATTGAATGTACAAATAGTTGAGGATGAAGAAGAAGAAGAAGAAGAAGAGGAAGAAGAAGAAGAAGAAGAAGAAGAGGAAAACGGAAGAGAAGTAAACAAAACTGAAATGACAGAAAAAGATAAGGAAAACAAAGAACAAGATAAAAGTTATGGATGCAGAGATACTCATTGATACTACATATGAGGCTATAAACAGATACCTACGAAGAAATAAATTACGATATGACAACACAAAAGAAAATCCCGAAGAGGCTCTACCCAGATCTACACAATGACGGGAAAGAGGAAAAAATATACAAAAAAGACAAAGTCTGCAACCTTTTGAAAAGAGGGAATTGCAGATTTGGAGAAAAATGTTACTACAAATATCCTAAGTAATAAAATCCAAAATAAGAAAGAAACAAATAAAGAGAGGAATGAAGAATATCAGGTAAAAGAAAAAAGCAAGCCATCAACGAGATATGCAGAGGTGTCAGCAAAAAATTTCAAAGCATCAGCTCCAAGATTCTACTCAAAGAGATAAATAACTGTTTTTATATGCAAGAGGATATTGCAGATATGGAGAAAATTGCAGATTCAGACACAAAATGAATAATTATGATGAAGGAAGAACAAATATTATGGAAAAGTTGGATTTTTTAATGTCAGAATTTCTGGAAATGAAAAAAAGAACAACATACCAGAACAGGAAAGAGACATGGGAAAATCCTTATTATTACCAGTATTAAATGAAGGAGAAAACACGCAAACCATCATAGTGATGAATGCGCAGGGTTTAGTTACGAGTAACTCAAAAAGAAAAATAGAGTACTTAGAAGAACTATCCCAAATTGAAAAGAAAATAGATATAATGAATATAAGTGAAACCTGGTATTACCCAAGAGACTGGGAATGATGATCAAATAAAAGGGTTCCAAACTTATAGATCAGATAGAAAAAAATAGGAATCAAGGGGAACCGCAATATATGGGAAAGACAAAAAACAAGGAAAAATATATGAGAAATATAGTAACTCAGAATGTGAACTAACAGCGGTAGAATTTGAATTTGAAAAATTAATGAACATAGTAATATATGACCTCCTAATACTAAAGAGTTTGACTTAATATAAAAAAATTGGATGATATATGTAGAAATCACAAGGACTGGACTATTCTCCTATCTGGAGACTTCAACTTTCCTTTCTTTTTTGACTGGAAAGAACGAATAGGAGATTGTGGATGTACTTATACATATAAAAAAGAGAGTAGTAGTGCAGAAGATAAGAGGCAATTCGAAAAGCTATTAGATATGCTACTAGAATACAACATTCAACAAATAAATCACCTGCCAACAAGAAAGGAAATACTTTAGACCTATTATTTGTGAACGAGATAAATTATGTTAAAGAAATAATAGTTTATAATGCGAGTATTTCAGACCATAATGTCATAGAATTAACAGTCCATTCCAAAGCAAGTGAAAACAGAGATAAGCAAGAAATGAAAAAGTGGGAAGGATATGGAAAATACAACTTCTACAGTAAAAATATAAAATGGTCAGAAATAAATGAAGAATTAACAAAGATTCGGGATAACATTTTCGTAAGTGATGACATAAGGGTAAATACGGAGATATTATATAAAATATTAGAGAAAATAGTGGATAAATATATACCGAAGAAGAAAAGTAAACATCATTCATGCATACCAAGAAGAGACAGAAGGATCTTGTTCCAGAAAATCAGAAAGTGGAAAAAAGGTCTTGCAAAAGAAAAAAATGCATGGAAAGTATAGAACTAAAAGTAAGATAGAAAATGCAGAACAAAAGATTATACAATCAAAAGAAAATTAAAAAAGGGACTTGGAAGAAAAAACCCTATTAAATTAAATATCAAGCAAAACCCCAAACTATTATACTCATATGCGAAGAAGATGAATAAAAGAAGAATAGAAATAGGCCCTCTAAGAATTGAAGGGAGATTACGAATGAAAAAAAAGGAAATTTGCAACTATTGGCAGAACGATATAAGAGAGAATTCACCCCTAGAATAGGTAATGAAGATAATGATAGAAATAGAAGTAAGGGATGAAAATAGTGAATATTTAGCTGACATAGATATTAATGAAGCTGATATTGTGCAGGCTATTAATGAAATTAAAAATGGAGCTGCTGCAGGGCCTGATGGAGGGTGCCTGCTATTTTGTTAAAGAAAGTAGTTCATTCTATCGCAAAGCCACTTGCAATATTATTAAGACAAAGTGTAGATACAGGCAAGATTTATGATGAGCACAAATTAGCATATATTACCCCTACTTTCAAAAGTGGATCAAGACTAGAGGCAAGTAATTATAGGCCTGTGAGTCTAGCATCACATATTATGAAAGTGTATGAAAGGGTAATGAAGAAAAATATTATGAAACATTTAATAAAAAAATAATTTGTTTAATAAAGGACAACATGGTTTCGTACCCGGAAAAAGTACACAAACCAACTGTTAGTCCACCGTGAGAACATATTCAAAAATATGAAAAGCGGAAATGAAACAGATGTGGTTTATCTAGACTTTGCAAAAGCTTTTGACAAAGTAGACCATAATATATTAGCGAAGAAAATTAGAAAACACATATCGTGGATAAAGTAGGAAGATGGTTAAAAGAATTTTTACACAACAGAAAACAGATAGTTATTGCAAAGCGACGAGAAATCGGATGAAGGCCAAGGTAATATCCGGTGTGCCACAAGTACGGTGTTAGCTGCAATACTGTTTGTTATTATGATTGAAGACATAGACAGTAATGTTAAGGATTCGGTAGTGAGTAGTTTCTTGCAGATGACACAAGAATGAGTAGAGAAATTACTTGTGATGAAGATAGGAACGCTCTACAAAGAGACCTTAACAAAGTATATGATTGGCCAGAGGTAAATAGGATGGTATTTAACTCTGATAAATTTGAATCATATAAATTATGGAGACAGAGAAAGAAAGCTATATGCATATAAGGGACCTAATAATGAGACCATCACAAATAAGGAAGCAGTTAAAGACCTTGGTGTGATGATGAATAGCGGAACATGCTTATGCAATAAATGATCAAATAGCAACTCTGTTGGCAAAATGTAAAGCAAAAAATGGGAATGTTGTTACGGCACTTCAAAAACAAGAAAAGCTGAACACATGATTATGCTTTATAAAACATATGTTCGTAGTCCACTTGAATATTGCAATATGATATGGTACCCACACTATCAAAAGGATATTGCACAAATAGAGAGTGTACAAAGGTCCTTTACAGCTAGAATAGAAGAAGTTAAGGACCTAGACTACTGGGAAAGACTACAATTCTTCAAAATTATATAGTCTGGAAAGGAGAAGAGAAACGCTACATGATAATTCAGGCATGGAAAACAGATAGAAGGAATAGCAGAAAATATCATGGAACTAAAAATATCAGAAAGAGCAAGCAGAGGTAGATTAATAGTGCCCAAAAATATACCAGGAAAAATAAGGAAAGCACACAGGACATTAATCCATACGCACCAGCATCGATAATGCAGCGTCTATTCAATGCGTTGCCAGCTCATCTGAGGAATATCAGGAGTGAGCGTAGATGTGTTTAAGAATAAGCTCGGACAAAATATCCTAAACTGCATCCCAGACCATCCAAGATTGGAAGATGCAAAATATACCGGAAGATGTACTAGCAACTCTCTGGTAGAACATTAGAGGTGCCTCACACTGAGGGACCTGGGGCAACCCGAACAAGATGTAAGGTAAGGTAAGGTAAGGTAAGGTCTCTCTCTCTCTCTCTCTCTCTCTCTCTCTCTCTCTCTCTCTCGGCTATTTTGCCGGGACTGATTGTGCACGATACCCGATAATATTATTTGGATTTGATGTCAACATTCCAGAATGATTGGTTGTGTGCTTAACCTGTGAATCTGGTTGGACTTTCCCGTCTGATTTTTTCTTCAAGAGAAAATATATATTAAATTTGGTCGGGTGCGACCATTTTCACTTGTGTAATAATACTCGTATTTTACTAAGATCTAATTCTGCCATTTACCATACAAGCTTATGCACTTATACTTTTGTATATTAATATGTTACTTTAAAAAAAAAATCTAATTTTTAGTCTTAATTTATTTAAAAAATGTTTTATTGATGTTTTTCAATGATGTATGGGTGTTTTACATAGTCATTCCCTTTAGGTTCTCGTCATTTTCATTGATATTTCATTAATCATCAAGTTATTTATTTCATTCGACTACGACACTGAATTACCAAATTAGGTCCCAGTGCTCGGCTTGTCCCTAAATTTCATAACTCATCCATCCAATACTCGTAATGATACTATAACGACCATCAACAGGCGGCAAAACTTCCATAACAGGCGTCGTTAAAGGGAATAAAACCTGGAGACGGGAATATAGAATCAATTGACATGAAATAATGTACTAGTTTCAACTCATTAACTTTCCCGTAATAGCAACTATTGGACGATTATGCCCCAGCCGTAGGGACAAACCTTCTGAGCCACTTCTGCTTTCGTTTGCTTTTCTTTTTGATGGTCCAATAGGTTCACTCATTAATTTTGGATATGCTGTTCTGAGATGTAGCATGTACATACTTTTTGCATTAATTCTCATAGAACAAATTAAGTCTTCCAGTGTTCTTGAAGGTTGATTTTCAACTGCTTCGTATCGTATCCAGAAGGTTCACCATCAAGCAATTTATGTTAAGTTTTTATTTATTTTTTATTACACGGTTCACACAGTTTAACAGTCTTTTACTCATTAAAAGTGTCAAATAAATCAACACACACACACACTCCACAAGGTGTTAGTACTTTAGTTGATTAATTGAGTGATTGCCATAATAATCTAGCATCGCGACAACTAGGTCATTGACGCCGAACTGTATATAAAAAGACCCTTTAAATTCTAATAATGATTAAACTAAAATTATTAAAAAATAAAAGATACAGGTAATTATTAAGTAAATAATATAAAAAGGAAATATAAGAATATACATATATATTTATATTTATATATGCTATTTGGATTAGAATAAAAGCAAGGCACATAAGCCTTATAGTTGATCTAAAACACCAGTGTTAACAAGAAATAAACAAGCCAGTCATGTTGAAAATTCCATTTGCTCCAAAAATTTTTGAAAAATTAAAGACATTATTTTCCTTCCCATAGTATAGGTATTGATTGCGATGTTCCACCAAATTGGGGCACTCAGCCAGCAAGTGCGTAACAGTCAGTGGAGCTACGCAATCTTTACAGTATGGGTCGTGATCACGACTCAAGTAGGACTATTTCAGCCTAGTATTCCAGTACGCAGACGGCACAGAGCCGTTTCAAATCCTCTGGGCATAAAATTGGACAGCCAGGGATTGAATGCAGGTGCAGTTGTTCTCATTTTTACATTAGTTAAATTAGACCAAATATATTTTTTTTTAAACTTTAGTTTAACCAGACCACTGAGTTAATATTAACTGTCCTAGGGCTGGCCCGAAGGATTAGGCAAGCTATTTAAAATCTATATAAATTACTGTCTAAAAAATGAATATTTATTACGAGTATATTATAAATTACAATATGAATATTATATTTTATTGCATATTTTGCCTAAGTACTTTGCTTCTCACTAATTGTAGGATATAAATCTCTGCACGGCTGCTTAAATTATCTAGGCTCAGTCCGAGAACCAGCCTCTTTGGCAATTGCATCAGCGCGTTCATTCCCGGATATTCCAACGTGTGCTGGAACCAAACAAAATACAATGTTAAAACCCTTCCGGTTAGCTAAAACTAACCATTCTAAAACACCTAAAACTACTGGATGATTGGAATAAAAATCTTTCAGTAACTCTAGAACGCTTCTAGTGTCACAGTACTCAATAAAATTCTTATCACTATTTGAAATGCCTTTAATAGTATTTAAAATAACATAGAATTCTGCAGTAAATGCAGATGCATTAAATGAGAGCCCTTCCACTACGGTCAAAAGGACGGAAAAACTATGCCAAAACCAATCCCTGGAATTGGTAAAAACTGGGATAAAATTATCATATTGTGACATAAGTCCTAAAAATTTATAACAGTTTTATCAGAGATATTCTTCTTAGGTTCTTAAAATATATTAACAAAACTTTACTTCTGGGAATTTCTAAGGGGGAGATACAGATACCTTCACTGGTGGTACACATTTGTCTAGAATGTTTAGGTTTTGGAGGACTGATTTCAGTCTGAAAGCGTAATATGGACGTGGGATCTTTGGATGTCTTAAATAAAAGTTATCAAATCTTCCATTTCTTAACGACTGACATACTAGGGATCCAGGAAGTCTTTGGAATCTGAACTAACTTCGAACTAGCAAAGCCTGGTAATGTAAGCCTAGGGGCATTTCCCCAGCATCTACTAACATACTCTCTTTAGGGGAAGTCCTCAAAGCTCTAGTAGCAATCTTAATTCCAGTATGGTTAATGGTGAATGGAGTCTAAAATCTTAAGGCGAATTAGGGTAGCCGAGGTGTAAACTTCACATCCATATGTTAATTTTGCACATCCTTATGTTAGTTTTGATAAATCCCAGGCTTTATACATTCTTAGTAACTGGAGTCGCGCCTCAGTGGTGTGATCGGTATGGTCTTGGCCTGCCACCTCAGTGGCCGCGAGTTCGATTCTCGGGCATTCCAATGAGGGGTTAGAGATGTGTATTTCTGGTGATAGTTCATTCTTCACGTGGTTCGGAAGTCATATAAAGCCATTGGTCTCGTTGCTGAATAACCACTGGTTCCATGCAAACAAACAAACAAACAATAATTAGAGTATATAAGCTCCCCAAGGTGTGCTTGACAAAACTTTCAAGATATCCAAAGATTTTCTGCATTTAGCCCTGAGATTTAGGATATGGGGAAGCCATGTCAACCAGGCATCAAAAATCGTCCATAAAAACCTTGTTTTACATTCACATTGAACTCCTCCCAATAAACTCAGAGATTTCAATTTCTCACTTTCTTCTAAGGATCTAGTATTTATCAAAAGTTTGTTTTTACCATGTGGCAATATCTTGGGTTCCCTCAAACAGCATTTTACAATATCCCTGTGTACTTCAAAAATATTTAAAACTTAACTGCATCCTCAAAGGTGATAGTTAAATATTCATCAAATTCATTAGTTAAACATCCTCCAGACTCTTCTAATGATTTTTTCCCCACTAAATTCTTTCTCCCTTGATTGGGAGCATATGGTGCCAGTGTAACAACACTGGATTGAAAAGTCTTTCCCATCTCTGGTTCCATGCGTTGGTCATCAGGATTTTGGGGGTTTAAGTTCCTCATAGAACGATAAATAGCAGAATTCTTTAGGTTGTCCCCGTACCCACCACGGAGCCACATTTAGAGGATGCAATTCCCTTATTGGGGCACCCTATAAGTCCAACCTAGATTTACACCCTGCGTCCAGTACCTGGGGGGTCGTCAGTCCGTTGGGATTGGACCCATCACTGAGTGCAGGGTTTGATAAAAAAAGTTCCCCTCACTCGACCATGATGGTTACTCCAGTTCTACAGGTGGAGAGGCATGCTGTCCCACTCCACCCTTCTTCAACTCCAGAGAATAGTTAGAGCGTGTCCAAATTCATGCTGAGGGGGTCAACAAAATCCATCCTGACAGAGGAAGAAAAGGAAAAGAGAAAATAGGAGGAGGTGATACAGAGTACCAGGATTAGTCAGGATGCTCTGAATTGGCCTTAGTGGCATGGCAGTACCTACCATGGTGAAGAAACCACCCCACCACCATCACCCAATTTTTCATTGCACCATGCAAGCCCCCTGCTACAGCAAAGTTCCTGGTCACAAGGGGACAATAGTACTTTGGCATAGGAATATTAGCAAGGTAGATGCTCTGGATTAGCACCTCCTTTTATTCAGACAGAATAAATATTTTTAGTAAGAATATTTATTGAAGCCATCTTGATGGAAGAATCCAACATCCCAAGGCTAAAAAAAGGGGGTTGGGTGGGGCGCAGGTCTGCAGCAATGTCGAAGTTATGCTGGCTGTCTTCGTTGACTCCAGTGGACGAGTATGCAACACAGTTCTCAACAGTCACCTAGGAGTACTACCAATAGGTTCTGCGTCGCCTTCATGACACTGTGAGACAAATAGCTGAACCTGTCAGCAGTGGGGAATTAGCAGCTCCTCCACGATAACACACCCTCCTATTCCCATTTGATACAGAGTATCCTGGTCAAACACAACACACCTGTGCTGCTTCAGGCTACCGTCTCTCCTGACTGGCTCCGTGTGACTTCAGGGTTTTCCCCAAGCTGAAAATTCTCTGAAAGGGGCCGGCTTTCAGTCCAGAGAAGACACCACGCAGAATGCGATGGCCTAGCTGCATGCCATCTCAAAAGAGGCGTTCCAGCGCTGTTTCCAGCAGTGGCAGAACCATTGGAGAATTAGTGTAAGAGTTTATCTGATATGAGTATTTTTTGTGAGCAAAGGTCCGATGTTGAACTGCTTGAGGGCTTCTAAAACACTCCTTGAGTCAATTATATACTGTGTGCTTCCAAGCTTTGTTTCCTGGAGACACAAATGCCTGGGTTATGGTCATGGAGCAGTACCTTTAGCTCTTCGCTTCGAACCCTTTAACCTCTATAGTTCCACTGTAATATTGATGTGAAAACTATTGTTTGGGCTTGGTGGAAGGCCCTTTGGACGAAGCCTTCTCATTTACTCTCTTCTGTTTATGAGTATTATCAAGTAATGATTGGGAATGGACTGGTCTTGACAGGTCTGGCTTATTATCTGTTAATATACTAGTGACATTTTGTTTCCCTTTCTTGTCGAATTGCTTGAATTCGAGCTGAGATTCTTGCATCGAGCTTAGAACTTCTCATCTATTACTAAGTGATGCTTTTACTTTTACTGTCGCCATTAAATCAGGCAGAGACGCTGCCAGACAATTCGAAGGTGGTTGGGTTGACTGCCATCTTATCCTCCTTAGAGGCGTGCACTCTACCTCCACAGGCCGAGCACCTGACCCAGATGGCTGGGCCACTACCACAGGGGTTGATGCACCTGCTACATAGAAAGTGCTGCTACTGCACCCCTAGTGGTAGGTAGGGGTAGTGGCTGAAGAACTTGAGCATAGGTCCTAGGTTGTTGTCCTATTTTCATTTTACAAAACCAGTACCTATATGCTCTGCATTGGCTTTATTTAGTGCAGACAGTTCAAATTTGTATCTTTCAATTTTTTTATTGGATTTATGTTCCAGTTGATAATTCACACATTTTGCTTTTCCATTACATTCATCATGATGATGGACACCAGAGCAATTTCTTAAAATGTTAGCATTTTCGGTGTGTGTGTGTGTTTATGAGTAACCAAATTGAAAACAATAATAGCACCGCATTGGTCTTTGCTGGAAAGGATGTACTCGTACCCTGTCATTTCAAATATGACATGAGAAGGTACTTCAGAGTCTACAAAGGTTAAAAATTATGATCCTGTTGGCAATAGCTGCATTTTTCACAAGGTTAAAATGATCATGTTAGTAATAGCTGCCTTTCTCACTCTCCAAACCGAAGAGGGGTTCATTTCTAGAATTTTTTCTTCTGTCAAGTCATATGGATCTTTATCAAATAGTACTCATCTCCCATAGCTAAAGCTTAAGTGGGTCTTAAACTTAGTAATCATTTCATTAATTTTAATGTCCAACAAGGTCAGCATACATGCTTGGTTTGTGGACTTGGCGTGAATAAGAACGGTGTTCTACCCAAAACGAGAAATATCACCGTTCTTTATTCCTCTGCCTTTTTTTTCCGAAGAAACCTGCAAAATTTGTAGTAGTTATAATTTTCCTCCTTGGCTTAAGCTACCAGCCACATAGGAGGTTTAGGAGTCCTTACTTATAAGGTTTTGGAGTCCTTAGGAGGTTTAGGAATCCTTACTTAGGAGGTTTAGGAGTTCTTACTTCTGCATTCTGCTTTCTCTCTGGTTTGCCGTGAGCTCATTTAGATGGTAAATGAACGTCCAAGTCTTTGGGAACTTTGTTTGTTAAGGCTCCTCGTACTGTAGCTTGACCGATTTGTGTGGCACTTATCATACTACTATACCCTTTAGAGCCTCACAATGGCTACTAAAGGTAACCGAAGCTTCCCATTTAGATTCACTATCAATAAACTCATCCCGATTTGTGCAACAGTTCCAAATGTTTTCAAAACTGTCGAGATCACTTGATAATCGCAACTGATTGGTAAGTCTTCGATATGAAGTATAATCAAAATTTTCACATAACCTGGCTGTGTTGAGGATTTGACTATGGATGGATATTTCATGGAGAAGTCTGTGTCCTTAATCATCCATATGAAGCATGGCTAGAGGGTCCAGGGGAAGTGGAAGTCAGGAGAGGGATCCATGTCCAAAATAAAATTTTAATACACACACATTCATATTTACTGTATATATATATATATATATATATATATATATATATATATATATATATATATATATACATATATATATATATATATATATCTATATATCTATATCTATATATATATATATATATATATATATCAATTCAAGCTACAAATGTCCTTTAATATCTAAATTCACTTACCTCCCAAATGATATATTTTCATATATGTACCGAAGGGGAATTGTTTTTTAATTGATAATAATTTCGTCCCCCATGGGATCGAACCACCGTCCAAGTGGACGGGGACGAAATCAGGACAGCTCCCAGATCGAGGTGATTTGTAAGGTCAGAATCGATATGAACTTATAGCGTCTCTGTTGGCTGATTGGATAGCGTCACTGACTGTCCTGATTTCGTCCCCGTCCACTTGGACGGTGGTTCGATCCCATGGGGGGACGAAATTATTATCAATTAAAAAATTCCCCTTCGGTACATATATGAAATATATCATTTGGGAGGTAAAGTGAATTTAGATATTAAAGGACATTTGTAGCTTGAATTGATATATAAATGGATTCACGGTTCGATGGTGATAATTTAAATTCATATATATATATATATCTAATATCTATATATGGATATATATTATATAAATAGATATATAAAATATAAATATATATATATATATATACAGATATAAATAATTATGTAATATTAAGAGATATATCGAATAGAAAGAGATAGATTATATATATATATATAAGAAGAAGATAGGATAGAGATATAGAAGATTAGAATCTAGATTAGAGATATGTATAATATATATTAGATATCTAATATAGATATTAACATTATATCTAGTATGATATATATCTAGATATGTAGATATATATATAATAGATATAGAATAGAATATATATTAATAATATATATATAGATAGATATATAGATATATAGCGTATACAAGAAATATAGAGATATATATAGAGACTATAATATCTAATAGTATATAGTATTAGAGAGATATAGAATATCTATAGAATATCTATAGATAGATCTTATATATCGATATATATAATATATATGTATAGAGATATATATTAATATAAGATATATATATAGATATCAATATATATATATATATATATATATATATATATATTATATATATTTATATACTATATATAGATATATAATATTATATCTAGATATTATATATATATATATAATTAGAGAGTATATATAGGATATATATATCGGATATATATAATATATATAAATATATATATAAGATATATATATATATATCTATATATTAAGATAGATATATATATATATATATATATAGATATAGATATCTATATATAATCTAAATAAATAATATATATTATATATATATAGATATATCTATATATATATCTATATCATATAGGATATATATATATATATCTATAATATCTAATATTATAATAATTATATATCTATTGATTATTAATATATAGAAATATAATAATTATATATATATAATTATATATATATATAGATAGATATATCTTATATATATATATATATATATATATCTATATATATATATATATATATATATATAGGATATATATATCTATATATCTATATATATATATATAGATAGATTCGATTATGATATATAATATTATATATATATAGAATTTTTTATTTTAATTTTTTATTTAAAAAATTAAAATATATATATATAATAATTATATATTATATATATATATATAGTAGATATGAAATATATATATATATCTATATATATATATATAAGCGCCTCAGTGGTGTGATGGGTGTATGGTCTTTGCCTGGCACCTCGGTAGCAGCGAGTTCGATTCTCGGGCATTCCACTGAGGAGTTAGAGATGTGTATTTCTGGATGATAGAAGTTCACTCTCGACGTGTTCGTGGCAAGTCACGTAAAGCCGTTGGTCCCGTTGCTGAATAACCACTGGTTCCATACAACGTTAAAGCACCATACAAACAAACAAACAAACAAACAAAACTATATATATATATATATATATATATATATATATATATATATATATATAATATATATATATATATATATGTTTGTGTCTGTGTGTAATGTAACATGTATGGATCTTTTGTACGTAGACAATTTATACCTACAATTTATTTGTTGGCCTGTTCTTTAAATAGTTTCTAGGAAAAAGCTGTAACCGTTATTTGCAGGGAAAATGGTAGTATGGACTTCCCGAGTGGGGAATAAGAATTTGTTATTTTTTGTGATTTTCATTCGTTTGGTGATTAGGAGAAGACATGAAAGCCAAACAGGTGGTGGCAGAATCTATTACTTCTGCTGAATGAAAAAAGGGGGAAAAAATTCTCCCTCCCCCTCCCCCCTTTTTTTCTGACACAAATTGGAAAGGCATTGGGTTCTCTGTAGTCCCGGGATTTGTTTCATTTGTAGTGACGTATCTAATCCGAAATTGTCATTGGCATTAGTCTCTCTCTCTCTCTCTCTCTCTCTCTCTCTCTCTCTCTCTCTCTCTCTCTCTCTCACACACACACACACAGCAGTCGCTTTTTCTTTTTATTTAAAGTTGAAGACATTGAATTAGTACTTTTTATTTTTCATTAGATGCGTTAATTGCCACGTGACCCATTTGTAATTCATATGTATTACAAACAAGTAGTTTTTAGGAATACGCCATGTCAAAAGTAAGATAACCTAGAGAAATATCGCCACAGTCTTACTTTGAAATTTATATGTCGTTATATTACGTCTTTATGGACGAAGTGGGTTGGTCCCATACACCGTCGTAAATGAGGTGGTCTGCTTATATTCGTTCCAGAAGTAGTTCTGTGCGCGGTAAGTGGGAATGGTTTTGATTCCTTTTGAAGAATCTAAATCCTTTGGTAATCTGCGCCACAGTAATTATTGAACAAGATTCATTGAGTAACAGAGGAAAAGATAGTGTAAATAGAGAACGGAATCGCCTGACAAAACTGTTATGTTATATTATTCATTTCCACATAATACCTCTTTGATGTAAGATTTGAGGCCGGTGTTTTTGACGTGTAAGTGCTCTGACCTTGCAAGCGTTTACTAAAGTCATGAAAAGCCGAACTGTAGCTCCTCATTTTGAATTTTTAGTTACGCACCTTTTGGTCATTGTATATTTAGTAAGAAAAATAAAATGAAAAATATCACTCATTGGTTAAGAAAATTTGGAAAATGAATAAAGATTGTATTTGGCGCATTTTGTCGATTGGGCGAGAGCTAATGGAATAAACTGAACAGTTTGTGTACAGGAGCAAAATATTTGTATCCGTCATTGTAACTTGTTGCATTAATATACCATTCGGTAATAAACAATTTCAACTATAAAACTCCATCAGTGACACGATAATCTAGAAGGAAAGCTAAAACAGGACTATTCGGAAAGGAAACAGGGATAGAAGTTTGATCTAAGGCATTGAAGCTGCATTTTTTTTTTTTTTTTATCTTGGAATCAGATATGTACCTTATGAGTGAGTTTTTTTTTTACATCTTTGAATCAGATATGTACCTTATGATAGTTTTTTTCGAGCAATCTTGGATCAGATATACTTATCATGATGATTATACATCTTGGAATCAGATATGTACCTTATGAGTGAGATTTCTGTTCAGCAACAAAATGCTATTGTTAAGATCACTTGCAACAATTGATGTAGTTGCAAAGTCGCGCTATTCTTAAAAATATCAATAGTTTTTTCTTTTTTTTTTTTTTTTTTTTTTTTTTTTTTTTTTTTTTTTTTTTTTTTTTTTTTTTTTTTTTTTTTTTTTTTTTTTTTTTTTTTTTTTTTTTTTTTTTTTTTTTTTTTTTTTTTTTTTTTTTTTTTTTTTTTTTTTTTTTTTTTTTTTTTTTTTTTTTTTTTTTCTTTTTATTCTTACTTTGAAATGTTCTCTTTACCAAGACCTGCAAAATCAAGGTCACCTTAATATCCCTTCTTGAAATATAGATGAATCGGAAACATTTGACCAGGTCATTTCCCGCAGAATATATCTCATATTGACTTCATTGTTAACGTTTTTAAAGACTACGAAACTTAACTAACAATAAAATTGATTTTACTAGTAATGCAATAGTTACGCATCTCCAACACGCATACATGCGCATACACTCATACATGTACATTCTCTCTCTCTCTCTCTCTCTCTCTCTCTCTCTCTCTCTCTCTCTCTCTATATATATATATATATATATATATATATATTATATATATATATATATATATATATATATATTGTGTGTGTATGTGTATTTGTATATATGTATTAGTATATATGCCTATGTATGTAAACAAAATAATAATAATAATTTGGGCAGTGCGCCAGAGAACTATTCATATAACGAATATCGAACCTCAGTCTTGGTATAAAGGTCACTATGTATCGTTTAAAAAAAAAAAAAAAAAAAAAAAAAAAAAAAAAAAAAAAAAAAAAAAAAAAAAAAAAAAAAAAAAAAAGCCAATTTCATCTGGTTTCCATTACCCATGAGACAGACCTTGGTTGTTCATTATCTTGATTAAAACAGCTTGCAAGGATCAAACTCTCGAAACAATACCTACTTTAATCCTTCGGATCAGCCTTATGAGAGCTGAAAGTCAGCTCAGTGGTCTGGTTGTATCATTTTTGAAATAATAATGATAATAACATCTACTTCTATAAATGATTTTTGATGTGGCCCAGTTTATATTGGATTGGATTGGATTATAGAGTTCAGGCCAAGGGTCAAGCACTGGGACCTATGAGGCCATTCAGCGCTGAAAGTGAAAATTGAGAGTAAAATTTTGGTTGGTGTCACAAATGTAATTAGAAACGGCAGAATGCCGATGTTTTTATCACACACTGATCGTTCCCGTAGGAGCGTTAGGGCCGTCAGTGGACCTCATGCGGTGCACTGTAGGCATTAGGTAAGGTTCTTTGCAGCGTGCCTTCGGCCCCTAGCTGCAACCCCTTTCTTTCCTTTTACTGTACCTCCTTTCATATTCTCTTCCATGTTACTTTCCACCCTCTCCTAACACTTGATTCATAGTGCAGCTGCGAGGTTTTCCTCCTATTACACCTTTCAAACCTTTTACTGTCAATTTCCATTTCAGTACTGAATGACCTCATAGGTCCCAGTGCTTGGCCTTTGGCCTAAATTTTATATTCGACTCAACTCAAACTGATCGTTTGTGTTCGAGTTTTTCTGGGAAAGTATTTTTTCTTTTTTCTCCAGTGGAACCCTCTTTAGATTCATGGCCTCCCTTGCAAGGTACAAAGTGGGCGTTTCCTCTTTCCCGGTACACGCTAGTGACCGAAGATCCAACCGTATTAGGGTAACTGAAAGCAAAAGGATAAGTCTCCTCCTAAAGTATCGGTAATAATCTCGATGTTATCCAGGTATAGGGGATTATTTAATTGTATGTTTATTTCGACCTCTCGCGGGTATGAAAGAAAGTCTGACTTGCTTCGTGAACTGTTTTTGTACGAGGTTGAGGTATTCAGGGAAGAGTCCATGAATTATTTTCAATTTAATATCCATAAAAATAGGTTGAATACGATTCCAGCCTTTACTGAGAGATAACATGAGGACTGAAGAATGGATATATAGAATATCGAGAAAGTGGCTTTTCCAAATCTTATCTTACTATACTATATTGGGCGTTGTCTTCCTCCGTCCGTCTGTCATGCAATTACGGCCAAACGGCTGGTCCGATGGGCATGAAACTCGGCACGGTTATAGTGGAGACTCTTAAGATGTTTTACAATGGAGTTTCATCCTACCTCTCTTCCGTAGGGGTTGGGGGTGAGAAGGGATTCCCTGAAATGGAGCAGTTTCTGCCCGTGAAACTGGGCTGGTTATGCCCGTAGACTTATTTACTTTAAGAATTTATCATACATATATAATAGTTTAAAAAAAAAAACACAAACACACACACTAGCGAGTCGCTTAAATGAAGCAACAGATGAATATGCGTACATTAAGGATTGGTAAATTGATATAGTAGATTCACATCAACCGTGTCTGATGTCTAGGCCAGTCCCTTTCGACACTCCTGATTGGCTGTTGATAAGCCAATTACAGCGCTGGAAACTCGAGAGAAAAAGAGAGAGAATTCACAGGCAGGATGTATGTTCCACTTCCGAGGGATACTTTTGAAAGACGTATCCCTCAGGAGAGGTGGAACATACATCCTACACATGTGAACTCTCTCGAGAGACTGGGGAATTGCAGCTCTGTGATTGGCTTATCAACAGCCAATCAGGAGCGTCGTAAGGGACTGGCCTAGACGTCAGATGCACAGTTGATGTGAATCTACTATAGTACTGTGAACTTGTAGTTTGTGATGTCCATAATAATTAGTTAACGCAGGAAAGGAGTGACGCTATCCTTTCCTTTCCCCCAATCTGCTTTAAATTTGACGCTGGTGCAAGGTGATTGGTTAATGAACGTATTGAGGATCCCCAATTCCCCAGATCGGATTCCACTTAAAAAAGTATCTCATCCAAACAAGAGTATCTTTAGACTAAATGCAGTTCAATGCTACGGTTTCAAACTATTCCATATAGACCGTAGATTTGCTAGAACGAGGCTGTGTTGATTGCTTATGTTTCACGCAATATCTGTCTGTATAAGCTATCAATAAATGAAAAGATGTTGCTGGATATAAGTGAGTGAACAGGGCAGCAAAAAGATTGGAAATTATCCTTTCTGAATTTATTTGTTTACACTAACGTTTCCGCATTCCATTCCATCATCAGGGCTTCAGTAAAATTTTAAGTTTTTACAATCTTGAAACCTTGTTTACATTCTAAATATATTGATAAAGTATTCATCCATATATACATGTGTAGGTAGATAGATAATGCATGTACGTCTGTGTGCAGGTGCGCATGCTTGTATACTTAATTTTATAATATAAAGTCATTCAGATGAACGTAAATAAAATGCAAACATCTAACATCTTGTATTGACAATCTGTCATATTGCCTGGAATTAAAAGCGGTTCAAGAGATATGTCCCGATGCTACAATATTCACAGGTAAACGTTTGATTTCGATATCTTCCGAGTTTTAATTAACCATTTGATTTTCAATATCTAACGAGTTTGTTCGCTGATCCATTCCAGTGTTGTTGGGCGATGGTTCGTTAAGAATTCAGGGCTCACGAAGGGAAAGGTACGTTATATGGACTTTTCTCTCTCTCTCCGTATTCAAAACGCACTCTCCCCGTTATAGCACAAATTACAGTTCTTGTGAGTTATAATGTAATTTAAATCGTAATGTATTACTGACTCAAGCTCTGTTTTTTGTGAACATCTACAATGTGCCAGAATATTGAGGTACTTCGTCATCTGTAGCTGTTGTTTATTTTGGAGCCTTCAAGAAAATTAGCTTCAAGAATTTTGATCGTCATTGTTTAATATATCTGAAATTGGGAGGATTGCGGTTCTGTTATGATAAGCTTCTTCCAAGAAGATCTTATTTCGTAATGATCGTCTTGCGATAGGTATTTGAACTGTAGAATCTATTTCTCTTAAGATATCTTGAACGTGAAACAAGAAAATCTTACTCCTGCATTTGTATCATGCATACCTAGTTAAAATTAGTAATTTTTTTTTATCTTTAAAGATATTTCCAAGGAAATATATCTTGGTTTTGAAGGAAATATGTCTGATTTCGCTATAACATTGAGACACGCAATCGCAGAGTAGGTGTTGGTGGGAATATCAGGTTAGGCAGAAGCATCTCTGTGATGATGTAGAACCGAAAAATTTGTCTACTTTGACTAGTTAGTTTTCTGTAAAAGAAAACTATTGCGCCGGCTTTCTCTGTCCGTCCGCCTTTTCAGATCTTAAAAACTACTAAGGCAAGAGGGTTGCAAATTGGTATGCTGATCAGCCACCCTCCAACCATTAAACATTCCAAATTGCAGCCCTCTAGCATCACTAGTTTTATTTATTTATTTTATTTTATTCAAGCGCTATCTATTTATTTATTTAATTATTTTTAATGACGGGTAAGATTAACCGCCTCGTTTATGAAGTTATTTGTAATAAATTTCATAAGGAGGAGGAGGAGGAACTGCTGAGACCGAAACATAAAACGTAGGAGATTGGATAATACCATCATTTTTACTTAACACAAGAATATTGTGGTTAAAACTTTTAAAACCTCAATTTGTCAAATTTAAAAGTTCAAAGCTTTCCATAATAATTTTAGATCATCCTCAGTGAACAACTTATAACTTGCTTTGGAAAATGCATGACAGTGCTGAGTACTTAGTGAGGAACATGTCATCATGTTTTTCCTTAACGCATGGTTATTTTACTTAAAATCTTCAAAGCCTCCAATTGTCAAATATTTAAAAGTTCAAGGCTTTCCATGCTAGTTTTATATCATCCTCAGTGAACAACTTAGAACTTGCCTAGGAAAATACATGACAAAGTAGAGTACTTTGTGAGGAACATGCTATCATGTTTTTCCTTAAAATATGATTATTTTGGTTTAGAATTTTAAAGCCTTTTGTCTAATATTTAAAAGTTCAAGGCGTTCCATAATAGTTTTAGATCAATCTCGGGGAACAACTTATAACTTGATTAGAAAAATACATAACATTGCTGAGTACATAGTTGGGCACATACCGTCATGTATACCTCCATAAGTCTTCCTCTGATGCAGTTCCCTTTCTCCCCTCAGATTCGCCATGTCGTCTCTTAGGCTACGTTGGGCATGGTATGTTGTTTCTTTTACAAAAACACTGTTATGAATCACAGCAGTTTGTCCCTGTTCTCTCTCTCTCTCTCTCTCTCTCTCTCTCTCTCTCTCTCTCTCTCTCTCTCTGTTTGCATGTAGCTTCACCGAAATCTTTTATCCTCAATTTTCTCATAGCAATTATCATATTAATTGCATGGGTATTTTCTGTAATTGAAAAATGCAGTAAGAGTATCACTGCCTCTTGAGAACTTTGAAACAAACTTAACACAACTTGAAGTCCTCGTTTAGTAAAATCTCACTTGATTGTATTTGAGGGAGAAATTTGTTGCTGGAACGAGTGAAAGACAGGATTTTCCGGTTTGAAATTCATAGCTTCATTTACAGATATTTCTCTTATCTTTTTTCTACGATTATTATTTCGTGACGCAAATACTTGGCTTTATGTGCTTTGCGATCCGTCCTTCAACCTTTCAACCTTATTTGGAAAATTCTAATTTGTATTAGTTGCGATTTATTTTTATTGAATACTAAACGGTGCCCAAGGTTGTGTGGGGTGTGTTTGTGTGTGTATAAGAGAAAGAGAGAGAGAGAGAGAGAGAGAGAGAGAGAGAGAGAGAGAGAGAGAGAGATTATTCTTAAAACAAATCCATTTCTGAATAGCCTTCATAAATGTGAAAGAGAGAGAGAGAGAGAGAGAGAGAGAGAGAGAGAGAGAGAGAGAGAGAGAATTTTACTTAGAAAATCTTTTAACCAATAACAGTCGCGACAACAGTATACTTGAAGAAATAAAGACGTTTATATACTGTGAAAAACATTTATATATTGTGGACCCTTTTTTTGTCTAAAAGGAACAAAGAAAATATTTGTCGTTCCAAATATGTCTAACGGCTTGTTTCACTTTTCTAAATTTAGCCATTACCATAGTTCTAATGGCCTTCTGATAAACGGACGCTTGCATCCTGAAAGGTAACTTAGCCAACTATTGGGTAATGATGCATTACTAATGGCCGTCGGCCCCCTGGTGTCCTTACGGGCACGGTCCTTCAGGCAGGCAGGCAGAGGCAACTCGTTGATCGCCTTCCTTCGGATTGCGACACTTTGAGCGCGGCCATCGCTGCGTTTTATTGGAGCTAATAATACAAGGAGGAGATTTCCTCAAGGCATTGCTTTGGTAGTGTGGCCTTGCCGTCGCATTCCAGGGTGGTGATGCTGCTACAGAGGATTTCATTTCGAGAAGAACACCGAGGATTTATGTATTCTTCTTGTGCGTTGCCGCCGTAAAATATTTATGGCACCGTTTTGGAATTTTATTCGAAACATCAAAATTGTATGTGTGGCGTTTTCTTTTTTATGTTAATTGGCCATTTTTGTCTTCACATACCCTCTTTGATTTTGTTTTCCATAAACGTTTCATATGCTCTTACAACTTGTAGATTTTCTTTTGTTAAAGTTTCAGATAATTTAAAATGTTTAAAATGCTTTAATTTTGTTTTTCATTCCCTTTTCATATGCTTTTTCTTCTGTTAAAAATCAGTTAATTTAAAATGTTTATGAAATGTTTCTCTCTCTACTGGATGCAACTACTATAATGCAAGAATTTGATTTAGATTTTTTTGTACTTACATAATTCTGTAATATTCGTGTTTTCTGCAAATGTTAATATTTGAATGTTTACAGCTACTAATACTGAAAGTAGCGAGGACTCGCAACAAACTGTGAATTCTAAGACACCTGTGCACTAACGTTTATTCAACTTGTTTTAATATTTTTTATAACGTGGTCTCACACACACTATAATGTATTCAAAGATTCTAAATAGAAGTTTTAGATACTAGCACAGCGTATCAATCAAGTTCGACCATTTTCATCGTACAAATGAATCGTTCTTTTACCATTTGGTGGATGATAAATGTCCTCCTTCAAAGTAATAGGGGATTCTGGTTCGAGATTGTGTATGTAGAATGACATAGGTCGTGTTTACATTTATATTTGCACATGAGCGGATGTTCACGTCGCAAGTTTTAAAATCCTGAAAACAGTTAAGTATATCTTAGTTTTACCAGACCACTGAGCTGATTACAGCTCTCCTAAGGCTGGCCCGAAGGATTAGATATTTTTACGTGGCTAGGAACCAATTGGTCACCTAGCAACGGGACCTACAGCTTATTGTGGGATCCGAACCACACTATATCGAGATATGAACTTCTAGCACCAGAAATAAATTTCTCTGATTCCGCGTTGGCCGAGCCGGGAATCGAACCTGAGACCACCGGATTGGTAGCCCAGCTCGAAAGCCACTCGGCCAGCGAGGAACTCCTGAAAACAGTAAAATCAGTCGTAAATTTTTGGATTTTTCAGCAAGATTGCCAAGTGTGGTATATACACTTGAAGTTGTTTTTATAAGCATGTATATACGTATGTATATGGTATGTATGTTTGAAATTTTTAATTATTGTTTGCACACTTGAAATGCGAAGTTATATAATTTTTAAGGGGGATATAATTTTTTACCTTAGTCTTAAAATCACCTTTATTTCATTATTGTAATTTATAAATTCATCACCATAAATATTCAGCTTAAACCAAATTTATTATAGCGCAGAATGATCCATCTAGATTCCAGTGCTTGGCTTCAAGCCTAAATTTCATAATCCATTCCATTCAGCAGTAAACCCCCGTGTCAGACATGGTATTGTATACTCGTCTTACCTTGTGAGAGAGAGAGAGAGAGAGAGAGAGAGAGAGAGAGAGAGAGAGAGAGAGAATGTTTCCTGTTAGGTATTTGCGTATCATGGCGCGGAATTGTTTTATTTGTTATTGCGTTCGCTCTTGATTTGATATCCAGTGTACGTGCGAGGTGGTGGTGACGACTTCTTGATGACGGCAGGATTTACAGTCTTGGTGTGAGTCTTCATATTTGGCTTTAGTCACGTGTTCTCTCTTGCATCGATGAATCATCGGGAAGTACTTACAGTGTTGCACCGTTGCTGGAAGTTTCGTATGCTGGAATCAAGTGACCAGCGATATATGACTACCATTAAGGAGCGTGGACTCGGAAATCGATAACTCACTTTGATTGGTATTCAGCGATGTCTTTTAAGAGTACCTCCTTGTGTCTACAATCACTGCTCTTTTCAAATATTCGAATGATAAAGATACTTCCGCAATGATTATCATTAGCTGCGCGAACTGAGGGGTGTTGGCTGTCGAGAAAGAGGTGTTGTTCGCTGGATCATAATCGGGTATTTTTATTTGTAAAATGTGTCCTCTAGGTGATACAGAGGAAAGCGATGAAAGATAACTTTTTGTTTATGATTCTTCGTGTTTTTGGCCAATTATGTGTCCATTGTGTGATCTCCATAACAGTCATGTTGTATTGGATGGATTTCAGTTGCCTTTTAGCTGGATATCAAGCCTTTTGACACTATTATGTGATAACATTCTCTCTCTCTCTCTCTCTCTCTCTCTCTCTCTCTCTCTCTCTCTCTCTCTCATATGTAGTTAATTACACTTTTAGCCTCATAACTCCATAGTAACCAAAGTCATATTGTTAATACTCATAATGATGCCGTCTGTGACTGAATAGATATAGTGTTGGCCTGGCAAATCACAAGTGAGGTGGTCAGTGTTCAAATCCTCATAAAAGAAGTTTTATACCGTATATTTCCATGAGATTGTCTGCTTAAGTTGTTTGATTGGTATTCTTTTACCTCTCCCGACTTTGATTTTTCACATTTTGAATGACAGAATTCCCCGAAGGGTAAGAAATTCACAATTTGTGGCCAAGCACTCCCCGCTACGAGCATAGGTGGCTTTCATAAATATCTGGGAGCCGAGCTTGGCATAGTAGGGCAGGTAACCGCCTCTTGAGATGCCGTGGAAGCTGATTTAGGCAACCTTCAGCTCTCAAACCCTTGAGCACCAGCAAAAATTGTGGGCACTTAAGGTTGTACTCCTTCCACGCAACTGTCCGGAAGATGCACTAGCAACTCTCTGGTAGACATTAGAGGTGCCTCACACTGAGGGACTTGGGGCAACCCGAACAAGATGTAAGGTATGTAAGGTCTGTAGGGCTAGCTCAAGAATGATCGCCTAAGAGCCTTGGACAGCGAAGTGAGGAAATTTGCGCAAAAGTAGCTACACCAGCGCTTGGGCTATTCCCTAAATTCCATGATCAATCAATCAATCAATCAATCCGATATCCTCTTTTCAAAAAGAGAGGAGAAAATAGATGGGTTTGAGGCGAGTTAGATTGGTCATACTCTGATAACTTATAAGGTTGTTTTAGAAGGTGGCAGTGCGCCAATGTGTGTTAGGCGTGATGCTATCTTATCAGTGGAGCACATCCTGGTGCATTGTGTAAATTATAGAGAACAGATGCAGAGATTTCACCTTGATGGAAAATCCTTTGCGGATATTCCAGACGACTCATGCATTAGTGAGATTTTTAATATGTATTAAGATTTTCTTTATGAAATTTACTAGCATGGTAAATTTTAACTTATGTTTTTTCATAGTCATCATTTTAAGTACCTAATTACTTTTTATTTATTATTTTCAATGTGTAAATGGTGTTATATGAATGTATGCATGTCAAATAGTTTTTAAATTGTTGTAAATCCAACTGTAAAGTTTTAATCATGGTGTAAATGGTGTTATATGCATGTATGCATGTCAAATAGTTTTTAAATTGTTGTAAATCCAACTGTAAAGTTTTAATTATGGTGTAAATGGCTTTGAATGAGTGTATATCTTAGTTTTAATTGCTATGCATTATTAGATGGTCTTAGTTTTAATTATTATGTATTAGATATTTCTAATTGCAGTTTTAATTGATACAGTGTTTTCATTCATTTAATCCATTTCATTCAATCACACACCACTGCAACGCTGAATGACCTTTACAGGTCCCAGCTCTTTGGCTATGCCCTAAATTCCATAATCAATCAATCAATCTCGGGTGACGCTTCAGTCGCTGCCTGTTACGCTGGTGTCGAAGGTGGTGGTTTGGGTCTCTACTGGTATGCAACTCAAACACCTTGTGCAAAAAGTAATATGTAGGCTAGGTCAGATTGTCCGAAGCAACAGATGAGCTATTGCTAAAGTAGCCCGAAAGTTTTTTTTTTTTTTTTTTTTTTTTTTTTTTTTTTTTTTTTTTTGGGGGGGGGGCGCCATTGGTACGCCCCCGTCCCAAATTATATGAATCTGCCGATGGTGTCTCGGACTCCAAGAAGCCTCGGCCGGTCCTAAGCCGAAGTAAGTAGACTCGGGGACTCGCCTCTAGAAAGGGGGACCCTTTGTTAACGCCTTAAAAACTCAGGAAGGGAGTTCTAACGACTCCCGCCAGGAGTGCTAGAGGCAGGAATACGAGCTCCAAATGCGGCTTAGGTCGCAGTTCTCTGGGCACACTGTGTGCGCCAATCAAGAGACACGACCGAGTTCTAGCCTACGTAAAGAAGGCTGAGGAGTCTGGCCACAAGACGATGACCGAGCCACGCGTGTGGCCTAAGAGAACCCGAACTCATTGCGGGGAATGAGAGAAGGTCTAGTGTGATCTATGCCCAAATTGTCTCTTGACAGCAACGAGCACTGCCTAGACTACTTTCACAAACTAAAGAAGTCATTTGGAACATCTCCGACCTCCAGTGTTCCTAAGAAAGACACCATTACAGGGAACTACGGGGGGTGTCATCTCCTGGGACCCCGTAAAGATATGTAAAAAGATGGGTATGAAAACCGGGGGGGCCGTCGAAGTACTTACTCAAACTATTTGGGGATGATGAGTGGTGGTGGTGATATAGTAACTTGTGACGGCATGAAATGATGGCAAAACGTTGACGCTCCTCCAGAATGCGGTATTAATTGTACAACTTAATCATCTTTTCCTGAAATCAGTAAGATAAAACACACAGGAATTACGAGTTAAAGTAAAGAGAGAAGCATTTAATACAATATACCTGTGTTTACTTATCGAATTTTGCATCATTCATGCGATTAATATAAAATAACACTTCTGTTTTCATACAGTAAATTCACCCTGAATACGCTGGTGCTTTCAGAGGTTAGAGTAGTGCCAAGAGACGTTTAGTCCTCTCAACTAGACCCTTTGGCAGTTGCCAATTAGCGATATGAGAAGCTTACAGTTTCGACAATGTGTATTTACCGTAGTATTATGTCATTACATTTTCTTTAGAAAAAAAAAAGCATAGAATTCCCATTATGACTTTCGAACAAAATAAACATATGCATCTGGTATCGTTGGAGATGTAGGCTGGCCGCGCGCTCGCCCGAAATTCAGTCCAGGGAAGAATTTTTAATCTACGGACCAACTTATTCGCACTCTTCGGCTCAACCCAAGTATTAATCAGGTTGGTTTCAACATTTTGTTTCTAATTTTCTTATATGAATATATTTTAAAACGAAAGAGATATCAAAGACTTATTTGGGTGATATGAAATAATGATCTCAGTGGAGTAATGAACAACAAAGAACTAAGCAAGATTGTTTTTCTTTCCAAGCAGATTTGCAAGTCAAACTCGCAACATTGTCATGAACCGACTAGAGGAGATATTTATTACTCTTGTATTGTGTTAATTTGTTGACAATACCACAAAACTTTCGGTCAGAATTAAAAACAAGAAGCCAGAGGACTACCCTGTAGAATACCAGACAAGGTAGAACTGGGCTCGCAGGAAAACAAAATTACTTAGCCTCCAGCAGTAATTGTAAGGTATTTAGAAAGTTATCGTGTCTAAATTGCCAGTTCTGAAATACTAATGAACGTTGAGGTTATTCATATTTGCCTTTTGTTCGGTTTCAAGAATTATCTGGGATGCTGGGAAATCATTTTCTGTAGCCCAAGAGGAACATTTGGTGGCTTCTTGCTGAACATTTCTCATAAAGGACAGATTACAAAACACGACATTATGAAGCATTTAGATATGAATTTCCGGAGTATTAAAATGAAATTGTCGTCATGAATGAAATGTTAAGAGAAGAATTCTTTTGATTTTATACTTGAGAACTAAGCTTTGATTTCAGCTCTGGAGAAGAATCGGGTGCGAGGTTGGAGTTCAAGTGATACAGTCTAAACGGTTCATTGGCTTTTGATGATTACATTGGTGCTACAATTAGCGTTTTTTCCCCTTTTAGACTTAGGAAGGCGTCGGAGGAAGTGACTTTTATATTTTGTCTCTTCTTCTTTTCTTAGCGAACGCTCCCATTGAACGTCACAGGGTGATTTTTATTCTTTTAATTACCAGTTTACAGAGATTCCTATTGATGACAATGGTCTTAGTCGGCGGATTTCTGTGATCATGTTAATAATGAGTATTAAAAATCCGGCGTTTTCTGCTACCGAGTTCATTTCCATAATGACACAGTCGGGAGAGTTAATCGTTGCTTGGTGGAAATTCTTGCGTTAGTTGCAAGTGCGGAGGTAGGCTGAAAATCTCCATTCTTGCCCAGGTGGGGGGACGCAAGTTCGACCCTCTTATCTTGAAGAGTAATAGGCCACGCCGCTTACGATGCGTTTGCAGTTCATTGCCGTTAAGGTTAAGGGCGACAGTTGTACGAGTCGCACTTCTTTCAGAAAGGCGAATGAATGACGAAGTTTTCAGGTACGTATTGCAAATACTCAGTGAGGTCTATGCGTAATTATGTAAAGTAGAATGAAAATTAAGATATTCAAATACTTGAACCAGACCACTCAGCTGATTATAAGCTCTCAAAGGGCTGGCCCGAAGGATTTGAATGGAATGGAATATGAACGCTAGGGACAAGAGGTCATTCGGTGCTTTGATGAATGAAAATTAAAATTAGAAAATACACACCCATATACAAAGCTTCTTTTACACTGATACGCGTACATACAATAAGTACATTTATGCGTGTACATTCAGCCAACAAACGTTCACAGTGATAAAACACTGAATAAATTCGATAATGTTTTTAAGATTTGTACTTTATCTAATCCTTTGGGCCAGCCCAATGAGAGCTGAGAATCAGCTCGGTGGTCTGGTTTAAACTAATTTTATAGTAATTGTTTAATAATTAAGATTTGTACCTTTTAAAACCAGAGAAAGCAGAAGCAGCAAACATACTAACAGTAGACAAAGTTGTACAGCAATAGTAATGATTATGATGTGATAAGTGAAGGCGTTTCTTACTGAATATGACAAGTCATTCACAAGCAATCTCGTGGTTTTATAGGTCAGTGATTAACGACGCACTAAGCGAGAAGCATTGGCATCGAATGCAAACGAATGGAAGTGTAGATAGAACGTGCAGGTGTATTTAAAGAACATGAACATGAATAAAGACGGCCGTTGGATCATCCAATCGGACGACCAGGCGAAGCCCAACATATTCAAGTTTCTCTCAAATCAAATATTGTTGGTCTTCATCCAGATAACGTGAATTTATATACGTATTATGATCATCATTAATATTGTAGCTTTTGTTATAGTTGCTGCTGCAATTGTTGTTGTTATATTATCTGCTTTTATTTTTTATTTCATTTCTTCAATACAGGGTTCATGTAAGTACTGAGTACGTAACATGATATATTTTGCGGTTTGGACTCTACAGAAGAAACACAGGAGCAGATGGCAGAGAGGCATGGCCCGTATTTCTTTCCCGGCTGTATCGAATCTATTGTACTTTGAATTGTATATCTCCGTCATAAACTCCGCTGTCAAATCCTTGTAGCAAATCCTAGTAGCAGGCTGCAGTCATCTACTGCAGTAACGGGATCGCTTCACTTGCTGTACTGCAGCAGAGTTCCAGAGAGGAAAAGGGATACATTCCTCCATGGAAGGCAACGTAATAGGATCACACGTTTATACTTTCATTGGTGATTTTATCGGTTTCGAATGATTTCGGCCACTCCTCGTTGGTTTAAAGGGGACGGTGCAACGGAAGTTGGCATCTCTTGTCTCTGGACTGCCAAACTTGGCGGGTTGTGTTTTGCCCCATTTGAGAAGGTTATGGGATCTTTACTTGAAATCCGGTGAGTAAATGATATGGTATTAGCTGTCTGCCACAATAAACTCTCGTAGTTTTTGCCTACTGTCGTTTTCAGAGCCTTTTTGCCAATGTATCTCTTGGTTACATACGGAAATGTGTGTACGTATACCCGTTCCCTCGGTGTGTACTTACTTCTCTTGCATACTTTAACTCGGAAGATAACAGCATAATGGTTTGGGGATAATAATTCTACGAAACAATGGGCTAAGTTCGCAATGCATAGTATGTTATAATATCTTGCGATTACGACCGCCTTGAAATAATTTATAGAGCGCACCATTCTCTCTCTCTCTCTCTCTCTCTCTCTCTCTCTCTCTCTCTCTCTCTCTCTCTGTTATAACGTCTTCCAAGCGATCTAATAGGCAACGCAAAGGAAAATGGGACTTTACTTGGGGTCGCGAAAAGCAAGGATTGTTCTAATCTGTGAGAGCAGCTTCCTACGAGAATCCTGTCAGGAATAAGCGTTGTATTTGGGTCCTTTGTCAGGAGCATGTAGTACACCTAATCCTGTAGATAAATGTTTTATGTTACAAATGGAATATTATGTGATATCTCCTTGTGAATTCAGGAACGTGTGTTGTGGTTCATTTTGGTAATATTACCAGATAATTCAAGATGTTTAAATGTAACGAATGAATTATTGTATAGTTTCCTTTTAGAAATACCGTGCTTGAGTCAAACAACCACCTTCCAACATATTTTCATATTTCACTCAAGAGTTTATTGCAAGCATTGATAATTACCGCCATCTGTTGATTATGCAAATAGCCTCTGATGAGAAAGAAGGTCTTATTTACATATTACCAACTTGAAACAACGGCGTTATCCTCTTGACATCTTGAAAACGGATGTAACTTCGTCCTCAAGCACTCATAGTACAGGGAAGCCAAGTACAAGCACTATTATTCAGTTATGCCAGGGTACCTGCCTATAAACAATGCTAATAACCTTAATAGAAAAAATTAATAGAGATCTGATACTTCTAAAGAAAATGAAGGACGAGTAATCATAGATATCACGAATATATCAAAGAAAGTGAATTGTCTGATGATTTCGGACACGGTAGATTTTAAACAATTTAAATATATATATATATATATATATATATATATATATATATATATATATATATATATATACATGTGTGTGTGTGT
This sequence comes from Macrobrachium nipponense, assembly GCF_015104395.2. Classification (NCBI taxonomy): domain Eukaryota; kingdom Metazoa; phylum Arthropoda; class Malacostraca; order Decapoda; family Palaemonidae; genus Macrobrachium; species Macrobrachium nipponense. Next base: position 8,694,334 of record NC_061094.1, on the reverse strand, counting down.
GTGTGTATGCTGTGTGTGAGTGTGTGTGTGTGTGTGTGTGTGTGTGTGTGTGTGTAAACTGTCAAGGTGTTTGAGCACGAAACGCAAGTGGATAAAATCTTGGAAATTCATCATAATTTTGATAGTCCGAAATGCAGCTTTTTCTTTTAAAATTTATTTTATTTTGTTTATTTTTCTTCCGCTTGAGGGGTGCGTGGGTTAAGTTCTAAAAAAACTCAATAAATTGTGTGCAAGACTTTTCTGTAATGTTGAGATAATCAAGCGGCCCTTTGTTTTACAGCAGGAAATTCTGAATCCAGTGTACCCAGGAGTGTTGGACGAGTAATACAAATACATCTGTCGACAGTAATAGTCATTAGATGACTGTTGCAAAGACCGCAGTGATAAATAATAGCAAACATCTTAGTCTCCAAATTCGAGTCAAGGAAAAATAAAAGTAAAGTCGTTAGTTTGCCTGTATTGTTTCAAACCAGTTTGAATATATGTATTTGTTTCTGTGTACTTGTATCAGTATTGCATCTCATTTTATGGGGCAAATGTTGCTTTCAAAACATCTTTGTTAGTCCCGATGAATATGCGGTTTGTTTGTTTCTTGCACTTGGATCTTTGCAAGAAGCTGTCCATAGGTACGCTTCAGGCAGTCTGGAATTAGTCCCATCTCTTTATAGAATTAACCAGCAGAGACTAGGGACAGGTCACTGTGCTATTCACGGTGTCCTAGGGACCCCTCAAACCCCCTCCCTCCCCAATCCTGAATTCGCAGAGACGGAAAAGATGTCTCTTTATATGCTGCCACTTAATTAAATTTATGTTTAGTCGTCACTACCATCTGTATCTTATCACTATCCAGGCTTCCCTTCAAATCCACAAGACCTTTGTCCTTGAGTCTTCTTAAAACTTCCCCATTTGGGTGAATTGAATAGAATTGAATATAGAATTTAGGCCAATGGCCAAGCACTGGGACCTTTGAGGTCATTCAGTGCAGAAACTGAAATTACCAGTAGAAGGTTTGAAAGGCGTAACAGAAGGAAAACCTCAAAGCAGTTGCACTATGAAACAATTCTTAGGAGAGGGTGGAAAGGAAGGTGGAAGAAAGAGAATATGAACCGAGGTACAGTAAAAGGAACGAAACGGTTTACAGATAAGGGCTGAAGGGGCGCTTCAAAGAACCTACAGCGCAGAGATGTGATGGGTGAGCTATTATTTGTAATTGACAAGTCCGTACGTCCCTTAACTGTGATAGGCTTCTTCATCAGGTAGTTATCTTAAATATCACTAGTAGTATGTCCGCTCGGAACTCTTGAAAAAGAACTTCCCAAATCTGGAAGTTCCTAAAGAGCATAGGAACTTCAAAAATGATAGAACTTATAAGTAATTAGCTGCTGGGTATCGATAAGGCACACGGGAGGTCACGAAGGGGCTAAGTCATCAACGAGAGGGCACCACAAAACCCACAAATTTCCACTTTCATCGGAGATGCCTGGGAACTATTAATACTGTCAAATCGCACCCCACCCCCCACCCCCAATTTATATATTATATATATAATATATATTTGTGTTTGTGTTCATATTTATTATATATATATATATATATATATATATATATATATATATATATATATATATATATATATATAATTTAGAAAAACTAAGAAGTTGCAGCATAATAATAATTCTATTTTTAAACAAATGATTAAGTCGTATGCTGAAACAATGCTTTTAATAGAAATGCTTGCTGAGGTACGTTAGAAATCCCTACATTTGTACTTAAATACTTACTGTAAATAATAAGCGTACGCCCAAGAATTTTACGCTCTGTCAAGAAAACTGGGATATTGTTTTTGTCCAAATTCCACGTATGACGATTTAAATTAAAACATCTTAATTTGGGACTCTGTTTTACGTCATCTGTTAGACAAAAGTCTTTAGCGGTGAAAAGAAAATTGGGAAGGAAATGGAAATCATTTGTAAAATAATCAGCAGTCAGATATATTACTGTCGGATGAATTAGAAGTCGGAAGAAATACTGTGCCAGAAATATCTATGGAACAGATTCAGCCTGCGGTGTGCCTTGGTAGGTTTTCGGGAATTATGGGAAATAACGGAAAACTACTCTATTTTAGACACAAGTTGTCCGTGAAAAATGTCCAGTGATCATCATTATGCAGTTTATTATTAAAAGATCAGCCGCATGAACTTCATATACTCACCAAGAAAGCTTTTGCCGTATATACTTAATTTTGATAACATGAGATGTGATGGTAAGCGTTTGAAAAAGAAAAACAATAGAGCTTTTAAAGATGTAATATCG